>NC_061513.1:67776936-67870874 GCF_022539505.1 Lolium rigidum | reverse complement strand
TACTCCTTTGGGCAATCGTTTTGAACCGGGGGAGTAGCTATTTTTTTGGAAATAGTTCAATAATCTGTAATATTTATGTTTTTAAATTTTCGGTAATACCCTTAGCATAAATATGAGAAGTGAAAAGTGTGCGATTTTAGTCATCCTAAAGCATATATGGAGTAGAGATGATTATGGTTGAACTCTATAATCTATACCTATACAAAGGCTTACACTTAGAGAAAAGTGTGTAAACAACAGTGTACATTACACAAATAGTGAAATTTGCTTGTTAAAGAAGAACAATCATGTAAAGTATGGAACTTCTGAGCGACTTTTTTGGCATGATACCTTAACTGTTTCTCTGATGATATCTGCAGGCATCGATATTGGGAGAGGCCATCACCGGCAAGGGTATCCTGTCCCAGCTGAACCTTGAGACCGGCATCCCGATCTACGAGGCGGAGCCCCTCCTCCTCTTCTTCATCCTCTTCACCCTCCTCGGCGCCATCGGTGCCCTCGGTGACCGTGGAAGGTTCGTCGACGAGCAGCCCACCGGCCTCGACAAGGCCGTCATCGCCCCCGGCAAAGGCTTCCGCTCTGCCCTCGGCCTCAGCGAGGGAGGTACGTATTTGCTACACAAATCCCCATAGCTCAATATTCATGCTCGTCACCAACCTGTCGATTGATCATCTTGACGCGCGGATGCTTGCAGGGCCGCTCTTTGGGTTCACCAAGTCGAACGAGCTGTTCGTGGGGCGGCTGGCGCAGCTGGGTATCGCCTTCTCCATCATCGGGGAGATCATCACCGGGAAGGGCGCGCTGGCGCAGCTCAACATCGAGACCGGTGTGCCCATCGCCGAGATCGAGCCGCTCGTGCTCTTCAACGTCGTCTTCTTCTTCATCGCCGCCATCAACCCTGGAACCGGCAAGTTCATCAGCGGCGAGGACGACGACTAGATCGATGTATATGTATCATGAGCACGCGGTCGTTTTTGCCACTCTCTAATTGTACGTCCGGTGTGCTTTCTTTGTTGTGTTACGTGAGAACCTTGAACTGTACGTAGGTGTAAGAAGAAATTGGTCGTAAATTGCCTTCTGAAAATAAGAGATAGTTAATTTGTCAATCCACATATGCAATGTGTTGCAGTCTTGCTGATGAGTTTGAGAGATCACTCCTAAACCACATCTTTTTTAGGGAAAGCCATGCATCACACTTTAATCGATTAATTAAGAAACACAGACACACAACGCCACACGACCTAACCTAATCCTAGCTCGTGACCCTTGCGGCGGCCTCCCTCCCTACCCTCCGCCACCACCGAAGGCGTCGGCGGCCAAAGGCTGCACGACATGGTGGCGGCGGGGCGCCCGCTGGGAGCGGACAGGGGTGCGAGGCAGGGCCCTCCTCACCTATGCGACCACTCTAGTTACGATGGCCAACGGAGCTACTCCATCATATGGGCGCAGGGGCGGCGGTCCCGGACTTGGCTGCGGTGACTTCCTCCTCTAGAGGTAGACAACCACGTTGGATCTGTTGTGGGGGACCTTGGGATCCCACACCGACTCCGGTGGTGTCGATCCAGTCGACGATGATCTTGGGGTGATGGGGCAGCTAGTGAAAACCGCGCTTCAACCTCGGTCTTAGCAAACGATGGTGGCGTCGCTTCGCGGCGTTACCTTATCGGATGCATCATCTTTGCTTGTCTCTTCACTACACTTGGGAGCGGCGGATCTCGCGGGTTGTCGACGGGTAGTGGGGGGCTACTGACTTGTCTTCAATAAAGGAGGCAATCCTAGCACCCTCTCAAGCAAAGATGAAGATCTGTTTGATGCATGTCTTCATTGGTCTGGCCGAAGTGTTGTGTTCCAGAAGGCTCCGCCGGCGAAGTGCACTGGGAGACTCATGCTGGAAATTGCCGGATCCTCGCCCATTTTGTTCAAGAAGGAGAGATGCGAAGCTCAGTCTGTTGCCATAATCGTGGGACATGTCTTTATTTTTATGGTAATGGTCTTGTTGAAGATATTGTTTTTGAGAGCGCGAACCTTCTTCAAGGTGAGCTTGTGCACTACTCCTTTCTTGGAGACGTCACTTTTGGAGAAGATGGATTTCTCGCTATGTCTTGATGGTGTTTAGTTTGTTGCTACAAGAAATGGACCGTTGTAGCGGGATTTTTTTTTTTGGTTGTGTGCATCCCTTTTGCCATTGGCGCATTGAGTTGTTGCAGTTGCGTTTGATATCTTCACGATATTGATATATATTTTTATCGAAAAAAGAAACATGGACATACTATATATTAAGGGCATGTTTGATTAATAGGATAGTAAAAAACGTAGAATAGAAAACACCATACGATTGTAATATCATGCCCAGTTCAATCCTACATAAATCCATATCAACCAGAAAAACAGTTAATTCCACTAGCGGAAAAGTAAAAGATTCTGAAAAAAAGGTATGAGCAGATGTTAGAGTTCCTATGAAATCCAGTGTTAAGGATTCCTTAGAAAAAAATCCTATGAGAACTAATTCTACAAATCAAACGAACCATCTTAGAAAAATTTCTAGTAGGATTTAATCTTACAAATTTCCGTTGCAAATCTTTTGAATCAAACATGTCCTAAAAGGTGGGGGAAAGTTAGAGAGCTCATCGGCCAAGTACAATAATAATAATAATAATAAAACATACGATTAATTCTCCGTCGACTTAAAATTAGCAATAATTTGGAGTCGACTCATGAATCATAGGATTGCACCGTGATTCATGCTAGCATGAGTTGTGGCTTACCCGCAAAAGAGTTGCAGCCTAGAATTTTTATAGTTGTGTTGCGCTTGAGAAAATACGCACGAACCGTAAAATTGCTTCGTGATTCATGCTAGTTATATGTTGCAACTTCAGTTGTAAGAATTTGTCACAACCTAAATGGAAACATTTTTTGCGATAATTCGAACTTATAAACCTCGCCATCTCTTGTGCTACCACATTAGCTTTTCTTGACGCAGTGCTCAAACCAAACCGTTTCAAAACCACTCACTAAAATTGCACGTCTTCGATTTTAGTGCGTCGGAATGAACTGCCTTAGGATGAATTGAATTGCGTAGGTGCATTGCATTCTTTTCACTGTTTTGATACGTAGTCTGGGATAGACTACCTTTTTATAGCAAACCGTTTAAGATCAAAGTAAATTTTAAAAAGAGAAAATTCAGGCCAGAAAAGAAATATTGTTCAAAGACTCAAAGTCATTCCCTAGTTTTTCCGCAAAAATATCAGTTGGGAGCTATAGTAGGGACCTTTAATGTCTTTTTATTTCCTGGAAGCAACGGTGCATAGTTTCATTTGATTTCGATGGAGATGAGAAATTTTGACAAATGCACAACGGGCACAAAGCTAGAAAAATATCTGAATGGACACCGATCTTCGAACCTCCATAAAAGAAAAATTGTAAGTTTTATAAAATTTTGAAATGAATCACACACGCAGATATTTCTTTCATACTTTCTCCTACAAAATTTGAAGAAAAAATACAGTCGTAGGAGACCTACACAAAGAAATGATATGGAACTTGCACGGTAAATATCTGAGCCATTGTACTGTTTCTTGGTCACTTTCTCTTTTTTGTACAGTGGTTACATGATTATGTATGAGTTAAATACATGGTTAGTACATGAACTTGTCGGCGTGGATCAGATTAGTCATCGTACATTGAAAATACGCCGGGGCGGTAACTGAATACGTTTGAAATGTTTTCTACGGTCACTCCGCTCGGTACACCGCGCGTACGGGCTGACGTGGATGAGGAGGGCCCACATGCCAGCAGCACGAGGTCCATGAACTTGCGGCACGGATCAGTTTGGTCACCCTTCTATTCATTGCAAGTTGTATGAAAGAATATTAGGAGGGGGCTATTTGCAAAAGCCGAGATTGAGTCCCCCCGCGTGAGTAGGAAGTAGAAAGGGCCAACAACAGTATAATATGATGAATTGAGAACAGAACAATAAGAAAAGGTAAACTAAACGGGTTGAGTATTTTGCCACCAGATCGAGATTGACTATTGATCCACTGATCTCTGAGATGAGTGCAAATGAAATAATACAGACCAATATGCATAGATATACCTAGTGGTATAATAAACAATGCACAACACTTACAGAAATCATATGCAAGTGCCAGACAGAATCTACCAGGTTTGGGCGTCGCTAATGTTTAAAGCACAATCGTCAACTCCAAAGTAAATGAGGAAGGATGACTGTCTAAAACATCTACAAAGAATATGTGATCCGGTACTCCTTCACAAGTAATCTCGGCATATAAAAAAGATGCTTGCAGGGGCACATACCTCCATGTAGTTTCTTGCGCAGCTAGCACTGGCCGTATAGGGCAAAAAACAACTGAATGGTAGCTCTCCCGACAGATCTTTAGCCAAATCGTAGATAAACTTGAAGCTGCCTCTGATCATTTTCTGCAAGAAGGTGGTTCCAATGAAGCAGCTGATGCCAGCAAGGCTACGTGCAGAATTGGAATAAGATGCTTAGCGTTTGGTTATTAATTCTTACAAAAGAAGACGTATATATAACTGAACAAGCTCTCAGTATATGTATAATGGACGAATCTTCGCAGTTGTCATCATTTATGACCTGCATCAAACATAAGCATTAGGATGAGCAGTAACATCACTACATGATTAACAAAAAAACTAGAGCCGTCTGCAAAATTAGAGCGAGGGCATGAAGCATGCAAATCGTGTAGGCACACAGTAGGAGACACGCCAGCCTTATTTCTGCAGTGGAGCCGGTCCCATCTCTCGTCCCCTTACTGCAGTAGTGCTCCTACAACGCGTCAGCAACGCCGCCTCGATGCCTGCGCAGCGCTGTGACGTCGATGACAACCGCCGCCGCTCTACCACTCCCTATCGATGAGCATGTAGTGCGTGATCGACGACCTAACTAGCGTAGATGACGGAGATGATGGCCGCGCAGAAATGTGGAGGGCCTGATCTGTCTGCGAGTTAGAAAGTGGAGGGGCATTTGTGCAAAAATGGCGCAGAATTTTTGAGGCAAGACACATCTTTACTGGCAAACTGGCGGAGGGTGACCAAACTGATCCGTGCCGCAAGTTCATGGACCTCGCGCTGCTGGCACGTGGGCCCTCCTGAGCCACGTCAGCCTGTACACGCGGTGTACCGAGCGGAGTGACCGTAGAAAACATTTCAAACATATTCAGTTACCGCCCCAGCATATTTCTAATGTACGATGACTAATCTGATCCGCGCCGATAAGTTCATGTACTAACCATGTATTTAACTCATTATGTATTTAAGTCTCAAACTTGGCATGCACGTACCTACGTATTCCATATATGCATGATTTATGCCGCAGTTAATATTTTAGCAATTTTTTTTTAGGTATTGTATTTTAGCGAATTATATATTCTGAAAATTAGCTTATCACAAAGCTGTGCTTTATGTGCTGACATATATATGGGCTCTACGTGGGCCTATTTTTACATGACGCAGCCTCTCTCTGTTGATAAGCCAGATTGAATTAAGCCCAACTAACTCTGTGGCATTCTCACAATCTTCTTCAGCTATTTTGTTTCTCCATGTGAGGTGCATCCCCGCTGAATAATAAAGTGTTTGAACTCTCAAAAAAAAAAAGTGAGGTGCATCCCGAAGAAGCAAACCTAAACCTCGGCCTCAAAACAAGAGCAAGAATCGCCTATGCTAGCCCAAGGAATCTCAATGGATGGAATTTAGAAGCACCGGAATGGAACTTATTGCCACTACTCTTAGCCATCTTAGATTCTTGGGCCTCCCTTTCCACGCTTTTGCTAGCTACACAAGCCTTGATCGACGGAATGGAACTATGGAACACGACGCCTTTCAGCTTACCAATCTGCCACGGCACGCATGCACCTTAAGACACCGCGCATACGCTAAATGCACAAATTCCTAAACCGCCAAGTCAGTCTGAAAATTCGCAGAATATATCGCCATAGACAGAAATATAGATGGGCTCATCATTGAGATATTATTCCAGAACTCAAACAGCGCAGATTAAAGTATAAGTGCCAACTAAAAGGTGCCCTCTGTCTATATAGGCGGCTCTATATCTAGCAATGAGGGGCCCTAAACCCTGGTGAATCATTTCATGCATAAGCTGGATCAGCTGAAAAGACATTATAAATAAACAATATAAGATATGCTATCCTGATCCATATGTACAACCAGAAAAGGAACAATAATCTCAAATGGCCAAATCTATGACCAAGCTGCGTACGTGCCAGGAAAGCGACAGGCTAGCCTTGCACTAAGACACCGGAGTATTTAAATTAGCATTAGCAGGAGAAAATAAAGTGTACATATATGATCAGCTTAGCTGTACTAGGTGTTGGCTCTCTTTGGAGGGGCCACATTGATGGCTAAGCTATAGATGGATAGCTTCCTTTTCCTTCAGGGCGGTCAAGGAACTGGTTGTTTTATGATTAATATGTTGGAATATCGTTTAGGCTGGTGTATACGTATACCTTACGTATTATGTACTTATGCATGTACTTTGGTACTAGTATATGTTGCGGTCCTGACTTCTTGAGCTTGCTGGGCGTTGCCGAGGTAGCACGGCTTCCATCCATCCTGAGGTTTAATTAGCTAGCTAAGACTTTAGGTTTAAGGTAGCAATGAATATGATGGACCCTGCTCCATCTCGCTGTCGATTTGTACAACATATTCTACTTCCTCTATTTGTATTACTTGTCGCTGATTCTCATCACGGGCGAGTTTACCACTTTACCCGGTAGGCTTTATTAAGCTGAAGTCTACCCTTTAGTTTTGCCGCAGATTTATCAATTATGTGTTCTTAGTGCATTTAGGTATGAACAGCAGATTCAGTTTTTGTTGCAGAAAATATCACGTAAACAAGCTATTTTGGGGAGAGGTGTTTCTGAACCCGAGCTCACATGCTCGTGTTTAAATAAATAAATCAAAAAATAGCAAACAAAATTAGAAAAATCTGAAAATTTTGCACAATGAACATGAAGAAGTGCTCTAACTGCATACCAAAATTCTCCAAGAAAAGACATATGTAGTGGCCGGTGCAAAAAAAAAAGCGGTGTTTAAATAAACAAATCGAAAAAATAGCAAACAAATTTTTAAAAAATCTGAAAATTCTGCACAATGAAAGTGCTCTAACTGCACACCAATACATCTCTGAGAAAAGACATATGCGGTGGTATGTGCAAAAAAAGACAATATACGTTACTGTTTGTAAAAATCTAGATTTGTTGCTTGCATCACTCCAATTTATCTCCTTTGCACATACCACTACATATGTTTTTTTCACGGAGATTTTGGTGTGTAGTTAGAACACTTGTACATGTACATAGTACAAAAAAAACTAGATTTTTTTTGGAACTAGTTTGCTATTTTTTTCGGGTTTTTATTCAACCAAGAGAATATGAGCTCGGGTTCAAAACTGGTTTTTCCGCTATTTTGTGATTTTAACCTATTTGTATGACCACCTTGGCTTCGCTGCATGCGGGAGCATATGACCAATCATGAGCCAATCACTAGTGAACAAACTAAGACTGTTTCAGAAGCTAGTAGTGTGTCTTGTATAAGTTAATGGAGTAATTCAAGTAAGAAATATATGAACTTACAGAGTTGAAGATATTCATAAATATAGATGAAGCTAACAAAATAAAGAGCTATAAAGCCATAAAGTTATCAAACACTCAATTCGCCTTCCGGGTGCGTATGATCCCTCTACCATAAAAATATATTTCTAAGTGTTTAAAATTTTTGGAAAAAAAATTTACATGTACATCTCCGTAATATATGTGTGTTCGTCAAGTTTCACGAAAAATGATATTTTTTGTACTATAAGTGAAAAAGAGAAAAATTATCTTGTGATAAGTTTTTGTTTTAGCACCGAACTTTGTATTTTTTATACACGCCACACGACAAGTCAATTTTTTCATGAAACGACATTGTGAGCGCGTAAAACATGAAGATGTACGTGCAAAATTTTTGTTTCAATTTTTTTGACATTTCAAAATATGTCTAACATGCATTTCAAAATAAAGGGAGCATACGCTCCCATGTGCCAAAACATCACTCCCTAAAGTTATTTCTAATCTCTTCTGTGTAAAGCAACAATTGTACTACATGAACTTAGTGGTATATAGCATTTTGAATGCTAATCGCCGTCACCATCTGCAACTTAGCGATACGTATCATATATCACTTCGCCAAATATCGTTGGAAAAATTACTTGATGTTTGACGCATGGTTTTATGGTTGAGTTCGTATTTCTTTGTACCTCAATGTTTCATATTTTTCTGTTGTTGTTTTTATGCTATCAATTCATGTGTGGATATTAATTATATGAAAGAATGGGTCATATTTTGTATGTTGATAACATTTTAAGCTCACCCACTTATCACACCCTAGATTCATCACTGGTTCACTTGTATCTAGACAACTTTTCAGTTATAAGTAATACAGGCCGAACGGTGGAGTAGTAATCTAGTTTTTGTAGCCCTAGTCTAGTTGTTCGTACTAGCTAAGTGATGGGGGGGGTATGAAGCCCCCATACTTACGATATTAGAAAGGCTTGCAGTTCCATACATACGATTGCATCTATCGGGCTTGCATCACCGCTGAAAGAAAAAAAGAGCCACCACCTCCTACTCCACCATAGATCGGCTCCTCCTCCTCCAGTCGGCCTCGCCGGTGTTAGGAGGGGTTGGGAACCAAATCTATGAGTGGAGGTTTCAATAAAAGTAGTGCTTTTCCAAAAGATTAGGTTAGGGTTTTAGGCAGTCGTCTTCTTTTGGTTCCCAAATCGATGAGATGATGGCATCGTCTACAATATTTAATCTTCTGCCCATTTTTCGACGGCGAGATCTTCCTCCTGGTGTTAAAATTTTCTAGGTATGGTTCTTCGGATCATGCTTCGCCGGATCGATCTAGGATCTTTTCTCATGGTTGCTGCAAGGATGTTTGTCCTCCCAATATCTGTCCCGACTGCTACGTCTTCGACAATGATGATTCGTATTCTCAGGTTTCCGGCGACATCGACAAAGCTATTCGGTTTCTTTTCCCTGGCATATTGTTGTTGTACTCTTGCCGATGGTGATTGATTACTTCAATGATTACGTGCGTGCACGTAGCCTTGACATTGCGGCTCAAATTAAAATTATTGGAAAACCTTCGTTGGTATTTTCAGGTCTGTGGTTTGGTTTCTATCTTGGGCTGCCTCAAGAAAAGTACCTACAAGATTGTGTCATGAAAAAAGTAAGAGTTTGAAGTTCTCGAAGATTTGTTGGTTTCTTTCATACTTTATTTTGTAATAGTTGAAGTCAATTGGTGTCTCATTATCATGTACTAGTTTGACGGTCACTATGTGTCGCACCGCTAGGCTTGGGTGCAGACGCATTTTCGACCGCGCGGTTCGAAACGCCCGCTCTGCGTCTGTTTGCGTTGGCCTGCTGCAGATACCTTTAGAGGTGTGGCAGTCCATGGCCACTCGTCGGCAAGGAGCTTTTATTTTTTGGGTTGTTTTTCAGTGTCTTTTTCATAAGGGTGAGACGCAGCGGCTACATCGTGAAGTTAGGATAAGGTCTTGTTTGCTCTATCCTCTCTCCGGTGGTGCGTCTTGTGCTAGCAGAGGGCAGTTGGAGTCGTGTGCCCAGCGGATCTCCTTCCGACCGGTTTTTGTGTTCATTCGTGTGGTTTCATGTTAATCACTTCCGGTCTATAATTGTCATCATTGGTGATGCTTGTTGCTCGAGTGCATTGGTTTTTTAGGACCTTAGCACGATGAATTATCGTTTATCTACTGCAACAAGTTCTATAACAACAAGTTTCGCCTAGCTTCAGTGATGGAGGGGCGAGGACGCCGACACGCCTTTGGCTCGCGCGATAGATGCAATCGTATGTATGGAACTGCAAGCCCTTGCTGATATCGTAAAGATGGGGGCTTCATACCCCCCATCACTTCGCTAGTACTAACAACTAGACTAGGGCTACAAAAACTAGACTTCTACTCCGCCGTTCGGCCCATATTACTTATAACTGAAAAGTTGTCTAGATAGAAGTGAATCAGTGATAAACTGTTGTCAACATACAAAATATGATCCATTCTTTCATATAATTAATATGTACACATGAATTCATAGCATAGAAACAACAACAGAAAAATATGAAACATTGAGGTACAAAGCAATACGAACTCAACCATAAAACCATGCGCCAAACATCAAGTAATTTTCCCAACGATATTTGGCAAAGTGATATATGATACGTATCGCGACGTTGCAGATGGTGACGGCGATTAGCATTCAAAATACTATATATACCACTAAGTTCATGTAGTACAATTGTTGCTTTACACATAAGAGACTAGAAATAACTTTATGGCTTTGTAGCTCTTTATTTTGTTAGCTTCATCTATATTTATGAATATCTTCAACTATGTAAGTTTCATCAATTTCTTACTTGGATTACTCTATTAACTTATACAAGACACACTACTAGCTTCTGAAACAATCTTAGTTTGGTCACTAGTGATTGGCTCATGATTGGCCATATGCTCCCGCATGCAGCGTAGCCAAGGTGGTCATACAAATAGGTTAAAATCACAAAATAGCGGAAAAACCAGTTTTGAACCCGAGCTCATATGCTCTTGGTTGAATAAAAACCCGAAAAAATGGCAAACTAGTTCAAAAACGTGATGGGGTATTGACTGTCAGAAAAAGTGATGGGGTGTGAAACTGTTAGTTATACGGAGTTTTTAGCGGCCACTCACACTCAGGTGTTATTTTTGTAGTACTGTTAATTAAACTGTCGGCGCGTACGTGGTACGTCTCGATGGACCAGGAGAATTTCTTTAGCCGGTGTGCCATCATAATCGGTCGTACTGTTCATGCGTGGTGTGAGTTGTATGCTCCGTGGGCCATGCGTCACATGGTCACAACGACGGTCTCCTTCGCTCGCATGAATGGCCGATATATAATGCATTAAGCGATTCTCAAAGGTGTCTCCACAGTACATGTACACATAAGCTCCTGGATTAATTAACGGGTTTCTTAAGGAAAAGTAAACATAGTTGGGGTACACTTTTGTCATGAGGAACATTAATGGCGATTTGACAGTAGTAGAAAATACATGCCCCCACTATATGAGTGACTACGATTTTGCCGGAGAGCCGCGTAGTATACCAATTTCCCACACAAAAATTTGCTACCCATTCCAATTCTAAATACTTCAATGAATCTAGACACGTTTTAGCCTATATTTCACCCAAATCTGCAACAAGTCTACCGGACACAATGACACGGGCAAAACACAATTCTTTTTTAGTGTGTGAAAATTTCACCAATATATTGACAATCATCAACATAAATATAATTGGTTTTGAAAGTAATAAAAATTACAAATAGGTACTTGAACCACTTAGCGACGACTAGAGACACTAGCGCGAGCCAAAGGCGTGTCGGCGTCCTCGTCCCTCCATCATTGAAGCCAGACAAAACTTGTAGTTATAGAACTTGTTGCAGTAGATAAACGATAACTCGCCGTGCTAAAGTCCTAAAAGACCAATGCACCCGAGCAACGAGCATCACCAATGATGACAACTATAGACCGGAAGTGATTGACATGAAACCACACGAACGAACACAAAAACCGGTCGGAAGGAGATCCGCTGGGCACACGACTCCAACTGCCCTCTGCTAGCACTAGAAGCACCACCGGAGAGAGGATAGAGCGGAGAAGACCTTATTCTAACTTCATGATGTAGCCGCTGCGTCTCACCCTTATGAAAAAGACACTGAAAAACAACCCAAAAAATGAAAGCTCCTTGCCGACTAGTGGCCATGGACTGCGACACCACTAAAGGTATCTCCAGCAGGCTGACGGAAACGGACGCAGAGCGGACGTTTCGAACCGCGCGGTCGAAAAATGCGTCTGCATCCAAGCCTAGCGGCGCGACACATAGTGACCGGCATGTCCGTCCAGACGCAAATGCGGCCTAAATATGCACCACGAATGCGTCTGCGCGGTCGCACCGACTGACCTTGTATTCCAGCCCGGCTCCGCACGTTAGGAACAGCGAAATCGATCACGCGGATTTGCTTCCTCCCTCCTTTCTTTGGAGCCCTAAGGCGACGCCGCCACCCCACCCCGCTGCACCGCCGTAGTACCGGATGTCTGTTCGAACCTCGCCACGCCGAAGTACAGGCTCGGTGCCGGGGTAGAATCTCCAACTCTTGATTGCATCTGTCGCGTCTTTGTTAGCCGCACATCGGCTAGGTACGCGACTGGCCTCGCCGCCCAGACCTGTTCGGTTAATTGCGCGGATAGGTTCCGGACATCATTTTTTGGCGCCAGTTTAAGCCACCATTGATCCGCTGTTGGTGCCCACGTAGATGGACATGTGGCAGTCGCCTGACAAGACAAGGGTCCTTGACTCCTCGTCCGACAAGACGTCGCGGGTCATGTCTATTGTGGCCTCCATCCTCCATGAACACAGTGCCAGCCAAATGCCGGTGTACCGGGGCTCTGTGAAGGGCCGCAAAAGAAACCTGCCGCGCAACGAAGTCGGTGGGCGCGCACCTTCGGCTGTACGAATACTACTTCGACCGCACCAATTTGGTGTTCCTGGAAAATTGTTTCGGCGCCGCTACCGGATGTCAAGGGACCTATTCTTATTCATTCTGCAGGGCATCCGGGACTACGACCGGTACTTCCAATGCAGGCATGATGCCACGGGTGCGCTAGGTTTCACCCCCTACAAAAAATGTTCCGCAACTATTCGCATACTATCATATGGAATGGTTGCTGATATCTTCGATGAGTATACGTGAATGGGTGAGAGTACATGCCTTAACTCCATGTACCGATTTTTGCCGAGTCGTGATTGCCTTGTTCGGCGAATATATTACTTGAGGGAGCCAACTCACGTTGAGGACACAAAACGCCCCGTTGTCTATCAACGCGACTACAAAATTCCCAAACATGATCATATAGATTACATGCACTAAAAGTTAAAGAAGTGTCTATTTGAAAAAACACCACCGCCGAAACTGGGGTTATTTACAGTTTTGCCGATCGGTCAGCTGCCGACGTACTGTCCCGGTTCCACGGTCTTAAGACCAGATTAATTTCACATTTCTCTACGTTTAGACCGACCAGGTGTTGGTATCCTGTTGACTGTAGTGTTACTTGATCTCTTTCGATATCAACGGCTACGTCATCGTGTCACGATCGTGTGGTTAATTGTGGCAACCACTAAGCTGCTATTCGGGTTAGTACTACTAATAACATCTTCAGTTCAGTCATGTGTACAAGATAAAAGGAGCAATTTTCAACGTTAAGGAATTTACACACGGCTGCATCATGGTAGAATATGAATCTGAAATTTATAAAACCTGTTGTGTATCCATCGATGTTGATTGTAATGCATCTAGTATAATGTAATACCGCCTCCTTTTCAAGTTAACTGAGGTAACTTTGACCAGATTTGGTCTATATACGTATATACCTATACGTGTTTTAGCGTGTAGGTTCGTTTCTTTTTTAAAGAAACACGTCACTTACTACCTATGTTTCAATTAAAGAGTTGCACACGTATTTCAAGATAAAATTTGACCACAAATGTGAGCAACAAAATCCTGATTATATTGCACGTAATTAAAATTGTTGGATTCGTGTTAAAAAATAATTTTCAATGTTGCTAATTTTATACTAAGAATCTTTATGTATTTAGGATAGTTCTTGATCAATAATAAAACATACAAACTAAGGGCGCTTTATTTCCTGAAATGCATGGAGTAATTTGGAAGAAACCCTCCCCCGAAACCCTACCCTCCCATGCCGTCCCCCTCCCGGGCGGCGGCGGAGGCCCCCATCCTCAAGCCCCCAGCGGCAACTCATCCCCCGCCGCTCAGGCCGCCGCTGTTGCCGTCTTTAGTGGCGGCGGAGGCCCCCATCCTCAAGCCCCCAGCGGCCCCTCATCCCTCGCCGCTCAGGGCGCCGCTGTTGCATCATGGGAGGCGGTGAGGCGTAGGCTGAGGACGCCGGGCGGCACGACTGCGTTGGCCGTGGACTAATGCACTTCGCCGGTCGTCATGGAGGAGCGGGTGAAGCGTGGCGGCCTTCGCCCCCGGTGGCGGTTCGGCGGTGGCGGCGATCTGCGCATGATTTGGGTCCTCTTGGCCCCAATTGATGCATGATCCATGGCTTCGGCCAAGCCATCGCGGTGCTCCGTGCCACCTTATTCTTATCTGGTGATCCGGCAGAAGTGACTGGCGGTCCTCGGGTTTCTCTCACTTGAAGATGAAGACCTGCCGGAGGCCAGTCTACCTTGATCTGGCTGGAGTGATGAGTTCCGAAAAGCTCCACCGGCGAATGGAACAGTGCATCTTTTGGCCGGAGCTTGCTGGATCGGGTGGTATTCGGTCGCGCACACCCATGCTTTTATTCCGACCGTTTGGTTCTGGAGGGAGCGGCGCGAAGCTCCGTTGTGTGTTGAGATCAAGTGACTTTTTGGTTCATGGTGAAGTCACAAGAAGGAATATCATGAAGGCCGGATTAGAGGACTAGCTAAAGGAGGTTCAAGTCTCCGTGATGCTGAGGGACTTGCTTGGCGTTCCAGACTCCGCAGTGGTATGAAAGTGGGGACGACAACACAGGTGAAGTTCAGAGTCCTACCTTTCGGGGTGAAAATCCAAAGTATGGCCTTAACTGGTTGTGCCTGGTAATGACCTTGTTGGAGACATTATTTTAAGAGCGGAGACTATCTTCAGGGTGAAAACCTAAGATCTTTGGTCGGGCGGCGACGATGTTGTTGCAACGTTTCCTTCTTGAAGGCGTTGCTTTTGGAGAGTCTATATTTCATGTGTTGTGGTGGTGGATGTATTGTTGTTCCTACGTCTGGGATGCTGTAGCAGGACATTTGTTTCTTAGTTTTCTTTCCTCTTTTTTAGCTGTGTGCATCTGTACTGGCATTAGCATATTGCGTTGTTGCACATGCTGATTGTAATTAGTATCTTTTCATATTAATATATTCCCGTTATCGAAAAAATGGAGTAATTTGGAAGGGTAGTGTGAGTAGTTCTATTTTTTCCTGGAAAGATAGAAGGAAATGAAAACATCGGCGAATGAAACTCCACAACCCACGAAGATGTAGTCCTGGCCGAGCAGAAAATTCGTGCCACATGTAATCCCAATATCTCAAAGAGAAGTAGCCATCCCTCCGCGTGTTTTTTTAGAGCAACTACATATTTTATTAATCAAAAATCAAATTACAAGAAGCAACACATGAAGAAACTAAAAGACAAACTAGGATAAAATGACTATCTAGAATTTGCAGTTAAACTTCTAAAAAATCCAGAAATACAAAATGATACCTAGGGTTTCCTGCAACCACCGTAGCCAGCGGCCACCGTCAAACTCCAGCGTCATCGAGACGTTGATCCTCCACCATTGCAATATCCAAAAAAGTACCATCGCAACAAGGTGAGTCGATGAACATGCATGTTGGAAGCAGCGAGGTACATGTCCCTGTGCTGTCTTAGACCAAGATTCGCCGCCTCCCATCGACGAAGTTGGAGAAGAACGACAAATCCACCACCTCTGAACCAACATCTTCGCTCCAGAAGAACCACCTCACCCCGGTCGACGGCGTCGTCGCGGATAACAACGAACGCCAGCGACACACCGAGAAACTAATCTCGCCAGATCTGTAGAACGACATTCTTTAGCTTGGCCGATTCCAACAATGACATCAATGTGCGACAGCGCTCTCCGGTTTTCGACTAGCTTTTGGAAGGTAAAGCTCCCCAGGTGAGCTACGAGATCAATGGAAATGTATATGGCAAGTCATATTATCTTCCTGATGGTATCTATCCTGACTGGGCCACACTGGTGAAGACTGTTCGTAATCCAAATACGAAAAAATGAAGAGGTTTGCAAGATGCAAGTAGTTGCTAGGAAAGATGTGGAGCTGAGATTTGGTCCAACCTCGGTGGTCAATTGTTCGTCACCTAGCTAGAACATGGTCGCTGAAAACAATGCACGAGGTGATGGCCTGTTGCGTGATCATGCATAACATGATCGTTGAGGATGAGCGTTGATACGTCTCCGATCGTATCGATAATTTCTTGTGTTCCATGCCACATTATTGATGATACCTACATGTTTTATGCACACTTTATGTCATATTCGTGCATTTTCTGGAACTAACCTATTAACAAGATGCCGAAGTGCCGCTGTCTGTTTTCTGCTGTTTTTGGTTTCGTAAATCCTAGTAACGAAATATTCTCGGAATCGGACGAAATCAAGACCCAGGTTCCTATTTTCACCGGAAGCATCCGGAACACCCGAGAAGGACCGGAGGGGGCCACGAGCCACCTGCACCATAGGCCGGCGCGGCCCAGGCCCCGGCCGCGCCGCCCTATGGTGTGGCCACCCCTTCGACCCTCCTGCGCCGCCTCTTCGCCTATATAAAGCCCCCCGTATCAAAAACCCCGATACGAAGAACCACGATACGGAAAACCTTCCGCAGCCGCCGCCATCGCGAAGCCAAGATCCGGGGACAGGAGTCTCTCGTTCCGGCACCCTGCCGGAGCGGGGAAGTGCCCCTGAAGGCTTCTCCATCGACACCGCTGCCATCTCCACCGCCATCTTCATCACCGCCGTTGCTCCCATGAGGAGGGAGTAGTTCTCCATCGAGGCTCGGGGCTGTACCGGTAGCTATGTGGTTAATCTCTCTCCTATGTACCTCAATACAATGATCTCATGAGCTGCTTTACATGATTGAGATTCATATGAGTTTTGTATCACTACTATCTATGTGCTACTCTAGCAAAGTTATTAAAGTAGTTCTATTCCTCCCGCACGTGTGTAAAGGTGACAAGTGTGTGCACCGTGTTAGTACTTGGTTTATGCTATGATCATGATCTCTTGTAGATTGCGAAGTTAACTATTGCTATGATAATATTGATGTGATCTATTCCTCCTACATATGCATGAAGGTGACAGTGTGCATGCTATGCTAGTACTTGGTTTAGTCTCTTGATCTATCTTACACTAAAGGTTACTAAAATATGAGCATTATTGTGGAGCTTGTTAACTCCGGCATTGAGGGTTCGTGTAATCCTACGCAATGTGTTCATCATCCAACAAGAGTGTAGAGTATGCATTTATCTATTCTGTTATGTGATCAATGTTGAGAGTGTCCACTAGTGAAAGTCTATTCCCTAGGCCTTGTTCCTAAATACTGCTATTGCTGCTTGTTTATCGTTTCTATCGCGTTACTACCGCTGCGTTACTACCGCTGCGTTACTACTGCTTGTTTATCGTCCCGGGCAAAGCACTTTTCCGGTGCCGTTGCTACTACTTATTCATACCACCCGTATTTCACTATCTCTTCGCCGAACTAGTGCACCTATTAGGTGTGTTGGGGACACAAGAGACTTCTTGCTTTGTGGTTGCAGTGGTTGCATGAGAGGGATATCTTTGACCTCTTCCTCCCCGAGTTCGATAAACCTTGGGTGATCCACTTAAGGGAAACTTGCTGCTGTTCTACAAACCTCTCGCTCTTGGAGGCCCAACACCTGTCTACAAGAATAGAAGCTCCCGTAGACATCAAGCACTTTTCCGGCGCCGTTGCCGGGAGGAAAGGTAAAAGGCACTCATACTCCGGTCTCGGGTAAAGTACTTTTCCTGGCGCCGATGTGTGTGTGCTCGAAGCTATTTCCTTTAGATCCTGCAATTGCATCTTTTTGTTTCTTGTTTACACTAGTTTGGCATAATGGACAACAATGAGCTTCTTATTCTATTTCCTGATTTAAAACATGGATTGTTTGATGCGAAAATTAAAAAACCTATGAAATCTTATTTGCATGCCGGTAGTAATATTAGTATGAACGCTTTGAACACCATTGTTGATAATAATATAGAAAGTTCTAAGCTTGGGGAAGCTGGTTTTCATGATCTTTTTAGTCCCCCAAGCATTGAGGAGAAAATTTTCTTTGATGATACTATGCCTCCTACACTTGATGATGAGAATAATAATGATAGCTACTTTGTTGAATTTGCTCCCACTACAACTAATAAAATTGACTATGCCTATGTGGAGAGTAATAATTTTATGCATGAGACTCATGATAAGAATGCTTTATGTGATAGTTATATTGTTGAGTTTGCTCATGATGCTACTGAAAGTTATTATGAGAGAGGAAAATATGGTTGTGGAAATTTTCATGTTACTAAAATGCCTCTCTATGTGCTGAAATTTTTGAAGCTACACTTGTTTTATCTTCCTATGCTTGTTACTTTGCTCTTCATGAACTTGTTTATTTACAAGATTCCTATGCATAGGAAGCATGTTAGACTTAAATGTGTTTTGAATTTGCCTCTTGATGCTCTCTTTTGCTTCAAATACTATTTCTTGCGAGTGCATCATTAAAACTCGCTGAGCCCATCTTAATGGCTATAAAGAAAGAACTTCTTGGGAGATAACCCATGTGTTATTTTGCTACAGTACTTTGTTTTATATTTGTGTCTTGGAAGTTGTTTACTACTGTAGCAACCTCTCCTTATCTTAGTTTTATGTTTTGTTGTGCCAAGTAAAGTCTTTGATAGTAAAGTAAATACTAGATTTGGATTACTGCGCAGTTCCACATTTCTTTGCTGTCACGAATCTGGGTCTAATTCTCTGTAGGTAACTCAGAAAATTATGCCAATTTACGTGAGTGATCCTCAGATATGTACGCAACTTTCATTCAATTTGGGCATTTTCATTTGAGCAAGTCTGGTGCCCTTTTAAAATTCGTCTTTACGGACTGTTCTGTTTTGACAGATTCTGCCTTTTATTTCGCATTGCTTCTTTCGCTGTGTTGGGTGGATTTCTTTGTTCCATTACCTTCCAGTAGCTTTGAGCAATGTCCAGAAGTGTTAATAATGATTGTGTCACCTCTGAACATGTGAGTTTCTGATTATGCACTAACCCTCTAATGAGTTTGTTTCGAGTTTGGTGTGGAGGAAGTTTTCAAGGGTGAAGAGAGGAGGATGATATACTATGATCAAGAAGAGTGAAAGCTCTAAGCTTGGGGATGCCCCGGTGGTTCACCCCTGCATATTTCAAGAAGACACAAGCGTCTAAGCTTGGGGATGCCCAAGGCATCCCCTTCTTCATCGACAACATTATCAGGTTCCTCCCTCGAAACTATATTTTTATTCCGTCACATCTTATGTACTTTACTTGGAGCGTCTGTTTGTTTGTTTCTATTTTTGTTTGTGTTTGAATAAATTGGATTACATCATGCTTGTGTGGGAGAGAGACACGCTCCGCTGGTTCATATGAACACATGTGTTCTTAGCTCATAATATTCATGGCGAAGTTTCCTCTTCGTTAAATTGTTATATGGTTGGAATTGGAAAATGATACATGTAGTAATTTGCTATAATGTCTTGGGTAATGTGATACTTGGCAATTGTTGTGCTCATGTTTAAGCTCTTGCATCATATACTTTGCACCCATTAATGAAGAAATACATAGAGCATGCTAAAATTTGGTTTGCATAATTGGTCTCTCTAAGGTCTAGATAATTTCTAGTAAGGTGTTTGAACAACAAGGAAGACGATGTATAGTCTTATAATCCTTGTAATATGTCTTTTATGTAAGTTTTGCTGTACTAGTTCATACTTGTGTTTGTTTCAAACAACCTTGCTAGCCTAAACCTTGTATCGAGAGGGAATACTTCTCATGCATCCAAATACTTGAGCCAACCACTATGCCATTTGTGTCCACCATACCTACCCACTACATGGTATTTCCTGCCATTCCAAAGTAAATTGCTTGAGTGCTACCTTTAAACAATTCAAAATTTATCACCTCTGATTTGTGTCAATGTTTTATAACTCATGAGGAAGTATGTGGTGTTTATCTTTCAATCTTGTTGGGCAACTTTCACCAATGGACTAGTGGCTTCATCCGCTTATCCAATAATTTTGCAAAAAGAGCTGGCAATGGGATTCCCAGTCCCAAATTAATTAACAAAAATAGACACTCCTCCATGGTATGTGATTGTTGGACGGCACCCGAAGGATTCGGTTAGCCATGGCTTGTGTAAGCAAAGGTTGGGAGGAGTGTCATCATAATAAAACTAAAATAAAAAGGCACTCCTTCATGGTATGAGATTGTTGGCAGTGCACCCGAGGATTCGGTTAGCCATGGTTTGTGAAAGAAAGGTTGGAAGGAGTGCCATCCAAAAATAAAATAAAATGGGAGCCGCTCTTTGAAGGTTTGTCTGGCAAGGGGGTTAGAGTACCCGCTACCATTCGTTGACAACAACATACACCTCTCAAAACTTTATTTTTATGCTCTCTTAATATTTTCAAAATAAAAGCTCTAGCACAAATATAGCAATCGATGCTTTTCCTCTATGGAGGACCATTCTTTTACTTTTATTGTTGAGTCAGTTCACCTATCTCTCTCCACCTCAAGAAGCAAACACTTGTGTGAACTATGCATTGATTCTTACATACTTGCTTATTGCATTTGTTATATTGCTTTGCATTGACAATTATCCATGAGATGTATATGTTATAAGTTGAAAGCAACCGCTGAAACTTCATCTTCCTTTGTGTTGCTTCAATGCCTCTACTTTGAATTATTGCTTTATGAGTTAACTCTTATGCAAGACTTATTGATGCTTGTCTTGAAAGTACTATTCATGAAAAGTCTTTGCTTTATGATTCACTTGTTTACTCATGTCATTACCATTGTTTTGATCGCTGCATTCATTACATATGTTTACAATATGATCAAGTTTATGATGGCATGTCACTCCGTAAATTATCTTTGTTATCGTTTTACCCGCTCGGGATGAGCAGTAACTAAGCTTGGGGATGCCGATACGTCTCCGACGTATCGATAATTTCTTGTGTTCCATGCCACATTATTGATGATACATACATGTTTTATGCACAATTTATGTCATATTCGTGCATTTTCCGGAACTAACCTATTAACAAGATGCCGAAGTGCCGCTTTCGTTTTCTCGCTGTTTTTGGTTTCGTAAATCCTAGTAACGAAATATTCTCGGAATCGGACGAAATCAAGACCCGTGTTCCTATTTTCACAGGAAGCATCCAAAACACCCGAGAAGGACCGTAGGGGGCCACAGAGCCACCTGCACCATAGGCCGGCGCGGCCCAGGCCCCGGCCGCGCCGCCCTATGGTGTGGCCACCCCTTCGACCCTCCTCGCGCCGCCTCTTCGCCTATATAAAGCCCCCGTATCAAAACCCCGATACGAAGAACCACGATACGGAAAACCTTCCGCAGCCGCCGCCATCGCGAAGCCAAGATCCGGGGGACAGGAGTCTCTGCTCCGGCACCCTCGCCGGAGCGGGGAAGTGCCCCCGAAGGCTTCTCCATCGACACCGCTGCCATCTCCACCGCCATCTTCATCACCGCCGCTGCTCCCATGAGGAGGGAGTAGTTCTCCATCGAGGCTCTGGGCTGTACCGGTAGCTATGTGGTTAATCTCTCTCCTATGTACCTCAATACAATGATCTCATGAGCTGCTTTACATGATTGAGATTCATATGAGTTTTGTATCAATACTATCTATGTGCTACTCTAGCAAAGTTATTAAAGTAGTTCTATTCCTCCTGCACGTGTGTAAAGGTGACAAGTGTGTGCACCGTGTTAGTACTTGGTTTATGCTATGATCATGATCTCTTGTAGATTGCGAAGTTAACTATTGCTATGATAATATTGATGTGATCTATTCCTCCTACATATGCATGAAGGTGACAATGTGCATGCTATGCTAGTACTTGGTTTAGTCTCGTTGATCTATCTTACACTAAAGGTTACTAAAATATGAGCATTATTGTGGAGCTTGTTAACTCCGGCATTGAGGGTTCGTGTAATCCTACGCAATGTGTTCATCATCCAACAAGAGTGTAGAGTATGCATTTATCTATTCTCGTTATGTGATCAATGTTGAGAGTGTCCACTAGTGAAAGTCTATTCTCTAGGCCTTGTTCCTAAATACCGCTATTGCCGCTTGTTTACCGTTTTACTGCATTACTCGCTGCGTTACTACCGCTGCGTTACTACCGCTTGTTTACTCGTCCCGGGCAAAGCACTTTTCTCGGTGCCGTTGCTACTACTTATTCATACCACCCGTATTTCACTATCTCTTCGCCGAACTAGTGCACCTATTAGGTGTGTTGGGGACACAAGAGACTTCTTGCTTTGTGGTTGCAGGGTTGCATGAGAGGGATATCTTTGACCTCTTCCTCCCTGAGTTCGATAAACCTTGGGTGATCCACTTAAGGGAAACTTGCTGCTGTTCTACAAACCTCTGCTCTTGGAGGCCCAACACTGTCTACAAGAATAGAAGCTCCCGTAGACATCAAGCGTCCTGATGACCGAAATGAGCACTTATGAAATTTCCACAGTCTGTTGGCCGCGCCAAATCCTAGGGCATCAAGCTAGCAACAATATCTGCATATGAATAGTTACTGACGAGAACATGTCCAAATGCCTACGGAAGGATTTGATTGAGCATCAGTGGGCATTAGCTGTCCATGAATATATTGTGTAGTTATCAATATCACCTCGTTTTATTTCTTAATTAAACTATGCTATTTGAAATATTTGGATGTAATAAATAAGTGCTTTGAACCTTTTTTGTGTGTTTGTTTAAACTTTTTTAGTGAAAAAACAAAATTTTGCCTGCGGCAGACCAAATGCGTCGGGGCATCTCCAAAAGCAAACGGACATGCCTAAAAAATAATCATTCTCGTGTCCACGGTCCGACACAAATGAACGTGCACAGCCAATTTTAACATTCGTTTTACGTCAGCCCGCTGGAGATACCTAAAACATAAAAACCACCGAAAACAGAGCAGAGGGATGTTGTTGTTGAAAAGGAGATGGGTTTTGTGGCGGCTTCCTTCTCCTCGTCTCTGCTGCCTTGAACCGATTTGGCATAACACGTGCACAACCCAGTTGATTATTACACATGAAATAATCTTGTGGCAGACAAGCAACCTATTTCAGTAGAGTTTGTAACGTATTGGTATACAGTGTAGTATACCGATCCCTTACGTATTGTACATGCCACGCCAGGGGCTTTTCCTGTGCTATATAAACACGCAACCGATCCCTTACTTATTGTACATGCCACGCCAGCGCCTAAACATTGACATGGTATCAGAGCCACCTCCCTTCATGACCTAGCTGTCGCATGACCTTGCCGCCGCTGCCGCTTTCTAGCCGCCGCCGCCGCCTACAACCCACGTCAAAGATCTGCCGCCGCCCAAGCCCCCCCCCACAACCTACGATCTGTCGCTGCCGCCGCTTTCTCAAGTCGCCCCCGCCGCCTACAACCCACGACCTAAAACCCTAAAAACCCGATGCCGCCGCCGCTTCCTCAAGCCGCCGCCGCCGCCCACGATCAGATCACCGCTGCTGCCCATCAGCCGCCGCCATCCCCAAAACACCCAAAACCCTAGATCACAATGAGCTCCTCCAACTCCACCGCCGCCACCATGGCTGCTGCCCTCGGCACCCCTCCGGCCCAACCTCTCACGCGCAACAACTATCTCCCGTGGAAGGCCTTGGTGTTCCCCGCTTTCCGTGGGGCTGATGTGTTGGGGCTTCTCGACGGCACCGACTCTGCGCCGCCCAAAACCCTGGACTCCAAAGATGCTGACAAGAACAAGGTTAAAGTGCCAAATCCGGCCTATGGTGCATGGCTTGCACGATATCAACAGGTGCTTCGGTTCCTGTTGAATTCGTTGTCTCCCGACATACTCTCTCACGTCCTTGATGTCAACTCCACCGCCGGGGCGTGGAAAACCATCACCTCTATGTTTGCCTCTGCCTCCAGGTCCAAGGTGCAGCATCTTCGGGATAGATTGAACAACACCAAGAAGCTGTCGATGTCGGCAGACGAGTACTTCACGAAGATGAAGGGCTTCGCCTATGAGTTGGGTGCTCTTGGCAAGTCCCTCGATGAAGATGAAGTCATCAGCTATGTCCTCAATGGTCTTGACAAGGGACACTACAACTCCCTCATCACCTCCGTCAACGACAACCCGGGCACCTCCCTTGACGAGCTGTACGACCAGCTATACGCGTATGATCTGCGCAATGGTGTGGAGGAGTCTCCGGGCTCCTTCTCTTCAACAACAAACGTTGCCAAGCGCGACTACCGCCCGCGTGGGCGCACCCCTCCCCCGCGTGGTCGCTCCCCTCTGCGTACTGGTGGCGATGGGGCTACCGTGGTCGCTCTCCTCCGCGCCGCTATGATGATGACCGCGTCAACCGCCGCTATGACGATGACCACGACCGCGGCACTTGGCGCCGAGATGATAGGCTCCGTGACCGTGACGACCGTCGCGATGAGCGTCGCGACGACAGGCGCCGGGACGACCGCCGTGATGGTGGTGATCGCCCTAGAGGCCGGCGATCTGACCCTACTGATGACCCACAAGTATAGGGGATCGCAACAGTCTTCGAGGGAAGTAAAACCCAAATTTATTGATTCGACACAAGGGGAGGTAAAGAATACTTATAAGCCTTAACAACTGAGTTGTCAATTCAGCCGCACCTGAAAAGCACTAGCAACAGGGATGATGTGAAAGTAGCAGTTGATATGAGAGCAAGTAGTAATAGTAACACAAAGCAGCAAGTAATAGTAACACAGAGCAATGGCACCGTAAGATAGTTGATACTACTTCCAATGACATGTAGAACAAGTATATGATGATGAAATATGGACCGGGGTTCCCAGCTATCTACACTAGTGGTAACTCTCCAATAACAAGTGTCGGGTGAACAAATTATAGTCGGGCAATTGATAGGATTGAAATAGCATTAAGACAGTAATATCAAGATCATTAATCATGTAGGCATGTTTTCCAATAATAGTCGTACGTGCTCGCAATGAGAAACTTGCACAACATCTTTTGTCCTACCAGCCTAGTGGCAGCCGGCCTCAAGGGAAACTATCGGATATTAAGGTACTCCTTTAATAGAGTACCTGAGCAAAGCATTAACACTCCGTGAAAACATGTGTCCCTCACATCACCGCCATCCCTCCGGTTGTCCCGATTTCGTCACTTCGGGGCCTTTGGTTCCGGACAGATGACATGTGCATACAACTTGTAGATACAATCTAAGCAATAAGTATAGAGCTTAAATCTAAGATCATGGCACTCGGGCCCTAGTGACAAGCATTAAGCATAACAAGATTGCAAGCAACAATAACTTCATAAACTTTGTAGATAGACAATCATAACGTAACAATCCATCGGATCCCGACAAACACAACACCGATTACATCCGATGAATCTCAATCATGTAAGGCAGCTCATGAGATCATTGTATTGAAGTACATGGGGGAGAGAATACCAACTAGCTACAGCCTAGAACCCGTAGTCCATGGGGGAACTACTCACGGAGCATGATGGAGGCGATGGCGTTGATGGAGATGGCTTCCGGGGCACTTCCCCGTCCCGACAGGGTGCCGGGACAGAGACTTCTGTCCCCCGAATTGGAGTTTCGCGATGGTGGCGGCGCCCCTGGAGTCTTTCTGGAGTTTCGTCAAGTGGTACGGTGGTTTTAGGTCGAAAGGGATTTTATAGGCGAAAAGGCGGCGCAGGGGGGCACCTGGGGGCTCCCCACCACAGGCCGGCGCGGGCCCAGGCCAGGCCGCGCCGCCTTATGGTGTGGTGGCCCTCTGGCCCCTCTCCGACTCTTCTTCGGTGTTCTGGAGCCTTCCGGGAAAAATAGGAGGTTTGGCGTTGATTTCGTCCAATTCCGAGAATATTGCCCGAACAGCCTTTCTCGGAACCAAAAACAGCAGTAAAACATGAATTGGCACCGTGGCATCTTGTTAATAGGTTAGTTCCGGAAAACGCATAAAAACATTATAAAGTGCAAGCAAAACATGTAAGTATTGTCATAAAACAAGCATGGAACGACAGAATTATGGATACGTTGGAGACGTATCAGCATCCCTAAGCTTAGTTCTCGCTCGTCCCGAGCAGTAAACGATTAAAAGAATAATTTCTGTAGTGACATGCTACTTACATAACCTTGATCATACTATTACAAAGCATATGAAATGAATGAAGTGACTCAAGGCAATGATCTATAGTTGCTAACAAATAGATAACATATAGCAAAACTTTTCATGAAGTGTACTTTCAAGACAAGTATCAAAAGTTTTGCACAAGAGTTAACTCATAAAGCAATAAGTTCAAAGTAAAGGCATCGAAGCAACACAAAGGAAGATATAAGTTTCAGCGATTGCTTTCAACTTTCAACATGCATATCTCATGGATAATTGTCAACATAAAGTAATATGATGAATGCAAATATGCAAGTATGTAAGAATCAATGCACAGTTGACACAAGTGTTTGCTTCTTGAGATGGAGAGAAATAGGTGAACTCGACTCAACATAAAAGTAAAAGAAAGGTCCTTCAAAGAGGAAAGCATTGATTGCTATATTTGTGCTAGAGCTTTGGTTTTGAAAACATAAAGAGAGCATAAAAGTAAAGTTTTGAGAGGTGTTTGTTGTTGTCAACGAATGGTAGTGGGCACTCTAACCCCTTGCCAGACAAACCTTCAAGAGCGGCTCCCATGAGTTATTTTTATTTTTGGGTGGCACTCCTTCCAACCTTTCTTTCACAAACCATGGCTAACCGAATCCTCGGTGCCCGCCAACAATCTCATACCATGAAGGAGTGCCCTTTTATTTTAGTTTTATTATGATGACACTCCTCCCAACCTTTGCTTACACAAGCCATGGCTAACCGAATCCTCGGGTGCCGTCCAACAATCACATACCATAGAGGAGTGTCTATTTTGGTTAATTAATTTGGGACTCGGGAATCCCATTGCCAGCTCTTTTTGCAAAATTATTGGATAAGCGGATGAAGCCACTAGTCCATTGGTGAAAGTTGCCCAACAAGATTGAAAGATAAACACCACATACTTCCTCATGAGCTATAAAACATTGACACAAATTGAGAAGCATTTTGAATTGTTTAAAGGTAGCACTCAAGCAATTTACTTTGGAATGGCAGGAAATACCACATAGTAGGTAGGTATGGTGGACACAAATGGCATAGTTTTTGGCTCAAGGTTTTGGATGCACGAGAAGCATTCCCTCTCAGTACAAGGCTTTGGACTAGCAAGGTTATTTGAAGCAAACACAAGTATGAACCGGTACAAGAAAACTTACATAAGAACATATTGCAAGCATTATAATACTCTACACTCGTCTTCCTTGTTGCTCAAACACTTTTACCGTAAAATATCTAGACCTTAAGAGAGATCAATTATGCAAACCAATTTCAACAAGCTCTACAAGTAGTTCTCCACTAATAGGCTTAGACTACATGAAAAACTTAATCATGATCTACTTGAGAGCTCAAAACAATTGCCAAGTGTCAAATTATTCAAGACATGATGAGGCATTTTCTCGTTTCCAACCAAATATAAATAAGTGCAATAGCTTCCAACTTTTATCATTGAACATTAAAAGTAAAACGAAGAACACGAGTGTTCATATGAAAAAGCGGAGCGTGTATCTCTCCCACACAAGGATTGCTAGGATCCGAATTTATTCAAACATAAACAAAACGAAAATAAACACACACGACGCTCCAAGTAAAACACATATGATGTGACCGAATAAAAATATAGTTTCAGTGGGAGGAACCCGATAAGTTGATGAAGAAGGGGATGCCTTGGGCATCCCCAAGCTTAGACGCTTGAGTCTTCTTGAAATATGCAGGGATGAACCACGGGGGCATCCCCAAGCTTAGACTTTTCACTCTTCCCGATCATATATCATCCTCCTCTCTTGACCCTTGAAAACTTCCTTCACACCAAACTTCTCATAAACTTCATTAGAGGGGTTAGTACTCAAAAAATTTGAATCCACCTTGGTCCTGTAGTGGAACATTGCAAGAACTCAATAAAACATTAGCTACAGCCCTCTACGTCTATAAAACCTCGCTTAAAGTCCACAAGAGACAATGCAAAAAAACAGAGACAGAATCTGCCAAAACAGTAACAGCCAAGAAAGACGAATTTTAATAAAATACTTCCGTTGCTCAAATCAGAAAACTCAAAACTAATGAAAGTTGCGTACATATCTGAGGAACACGCACGTAAATTGGAATGTTTTTCTGAGTTACCTACAGAGAAAACAGCCCAGATTCGTGACAGATAGAAATCTGTTTCTGCGCAGAAATCCAAATCTAGTATCAACCTTCGATTAGAGGCTTCACTTGGCACAACAATACACAAAACTAAGATAAGGAGAGGTTGCTACAGTAGTAAACAACTTCCAAGACACAAATATAAAACCAAGTACTGTAGCAAAATAACACATGGGTTATCTCCCAAGAAGTTCTTTCTTTATAGCCATTAAGATGGGCTCTGCAGTTTCGAGATGCACCCGCAAGAAACAGTATTTGAAGCAAAAGAGAGCATCAAGAGGCAAATCCAAAACAAGTTTAAGCCTAACATGCTTCCTATGCATAGGAATCTTGTACACAAATAAATTCATGAAGAACAAAGTGACAAGCATAAGAAGATAAAACAAGAATAACTTCAAAAATTTCAAGCATATAGAGAGGTGTATTAGTACCATGAAAATTTTTACAACCATATTTTCCTCTCTCATAATAATTTTCAGTAGCTTCATGAACAAACTCAACAATATAACTATCACATGCAACATACTTTTCATGATTTCCAAACACATAATTTTTATCAAGTTCAAGAATAGTGGAATTAAAACTTTCAAACTAATTACTTTTATTAATAATATAACAAGGTAGTTGATCAATCTCAATAGATATGGGACTCATAGAATAAGTCAAGAACTCTCCAATCCCATTTTCATTAGTAGTACAATTAATATTATCAAGTAACATAGGACCATCATCTAGAGATTTATCATAAACATTTGCTAAGCAAAATTCTTTAGTACCATGCATTTCGACATCGCACAAACAAAGCATTATCATAAGATTTATCAAAGTAGCATGGATTATCATATATAACAAGTAGCATAATTATTCTCACAAGTTTTACTCATAGGTAATATTTCAAGAGAATCCACAGGAACATAACATTCAACCTCTTTCGGTAAGCATGAAGGACAATCAAATAGTGTAAGAGATAAAGAGTTACTCTCATTAGAAGGTTGACAAGGGTAGCTAATCCATTCTTCCTCCTTTTTTTCGTCGCTCTCCTCTTCTTTTTCATCCAATGAGCTTTCAGGTTCATCAATTTCCTCCTCTTTTTCATCCAATGAGCTTTCGTGTTCATCAATTTCTTCTTCCACCGGTTCCTCGCAAATTGTGAGTGCATTCTTGTGCATTAATGTGTCTCTCTTTATAATCAAGGATATAAGGATTCCTACTGTAGCATTCTATGCAAGAATTAAGGATGGTAGAGACATAATCTTTAAGGTCCTTACAAACAACACAAGTTTCATAATTCTCAGCCATGAAGAATTCTATCTCGGAGGCTCCCATAAATAAGACAAATTGTTCTACCTCTTCGAACCCATAATGAATATAGCAATTCCGATTATAGTTCTTAATTAAAAATTCCTCACTAAAGCCACATTGAAATTTAAGATGTTTAGTATCATGTTGAGAGCAACAGTTTATATCATGGCATTTAAGCAAGATTTTAGCAATTGTATTCAATTTTTCTATCATAGCACTCTCATTATTTTACCAGTTCTTGATTCTCTATAATTATTATAACATTCTATAAGCTCCAAGTAGGTTGTAGGTTCTCCCATAACAGCAATTTTTAATTTTTCGATTTTTCAAATTTTTATGGATTTTTGGGTATATGAGGAAAGTAAAACAAAACTGAAATAAACTAGACAAAAGTAAACTAAGCAAACTAATACTAGACAGAAATAAACTAAGCACACATAAACTAGATAAAAGTAAACTAAGCAAAACAAAATAAAGTAAAACAAAAACAGCGAGAGAGGTAGAGTGTACTCCCAGGTGAACTTATGAGTAGAGCTATGCCTCCCCGGCAACGGCGCCAGAAAATAGTCTTGATGACCCACAAGTATAGGGGATCGCAATGAGCTCTTCGAGGGAAGTAAAACCCAAATTTATTGATTCGACACAAGGGGAGGTAAAGAATACTTATAAGCCTTAACAACTCGAGTTGTCAATTCAGCTCGCACCTGGAAAAGCACTAGCAACAGGGGTGATGTGAAAGTAGCAGTGATATGAGAGCAGTAGTAATAGTAACACAGCAGCAGTAATAGTAACACAGGAGCAATGGCACCAGAAGATAGTTGATACTACTTCCAATGACATGTAGAACAAGTATATGATGATGAAATATGGACCGGGGTTCCCAGCTATCTACACTAGTGGTAACTCTCCAATAACAAGTGTCGGGTGAACAAATTACAGTCGGGCAATTGATAGGATTGAAATAGCATTAAGACAGAATATCAAGATCATTAATCATGTAGGCATGTTTTCCAATAATAGTCGTACGTGCTCGCAATGAGAAACTTGCACAACATCTTTTGTCCTACCAGCCAGGTGGCAGCCTGGCCTCAAGGGAAACTACTCGGATATTAAGGTACTCCTTTTAATAGAGTACCGGAGCAAAGCATTAACACTCCGTGAAAACATGTGTCCCTCACATCACCGCCATCCCCTCCGGTTGTCCCGATTTCGTCACTTCGGGGCCTTTGGTTCCGGACAGTGACATGTGCATACAACTTGTAGATACAATCTAAGCAATAATTATAGAGCTTAAATCTAAGATCATGGCACTCGGGCCCTAGTGACAAGCATTAAGCATAACAAGATTGCAGCAACAATAACTTCATAAACTTTGTAGATAGACAATCATAACGTAACAATCCATCGGATCCCGACAAACACAACACCGATTACATCCGATGAATCTCAATCATGTAAGGCAGCTCATGAGATCATTGTATTGAAGTACATGGGGGAGAGAATACCAACTAGCTACAGCCTAGAACCCTTAGTCCATGGGGGAACTACTCACTGGAGCATGATGGAGGCGATGGCGTTGATGGAGATGGCTTCCGGGGCACTTCCCCGTCCCGGCAGGGTGCCGGGACAGAGACTTCGTCCCCCGAATTGGAGTTTCGCGATGGTGGCGGCGCCCCGGAGTCTTTCCGGAGTTTCGTCAAGTGGTACGGTGTTTTTAGGTCGAAAGGGATTTTATAGGCGAAAAGGCGCGCGCGGGGGCACTCGGGGCTCCCCACCACGAGCCGGCGCGGGCCCGAGCCAGGCCGCGCCGCCTTATGGTGTGGTGGCCCTCTGGCCCTCTCCGACTCTTCTTCGGTGTTCGGAGCCTTCCGGGAAAAATAGGAGGTTTGGCGTTGATTTCGTCCAATTCCGAGAATATTGCCCGAACAGCCTTTCTCGGAACCAAAAACAAGCAGAAAACAGAACCGGCACTCGTGGCATCTTGTTAATTGGTTAGTTCCGGAAAACGCATAACAACATTATAAAGTGCAAGCAAAACATGTAAGTATTGTCATAAAACAAGCATGGAACGACAGAAATTATGGATACGTTGGAGACGTATCACCTACCACCCCCTACGTCGACACTGAGTGTCAAATATGCAAGATTCATGGTCACCCTGCTAGTGACTGCTGGTGGCGCTATTCGGATGACAAGAGAACAATCGTGACCGTGATCGTGACCGTGATGACAAGGGTGTTGTCTTGCATCCTATGGTGTCGATACAAATTGGTACATAGACACGGGTGCAACTGATCATATCACCGCTGAGTTGAGCAAGCTCTCTACACACGACAAGTATCAAGGCCAAGACCGTGTACACACGGCAGAAGGTACGGGAATGCATATTAGTCATATTGGTCATTTAGTTTTGCGCACCCCCCATAACTCGTTCAAAGTCAATAACATATTGCATGTTCCTAGTGCCTCCAAAAATTTGTTATCTGTTCACAAGTTTACTCTTGATAATCACATCTTTATTGAGTTCCATCCTTTCTTCTTTTTGATCAAGGACCAGGAAACACGAAGAACCCTGTTTAAAGGCCCCTGTTATGGAGGTCTCTACCCCTTGATGCCCATATCTAATGAATCCTCCAAGCATGCATACTTCACAATAAAGCTGTCTTCATCCACATGGCATCGCCGCTGAGGACATCCCTCTTCGTTTATTGTTCAACAAGTTCTTAGGAAGAATAATATAGCTTACACCCCAGAAAGTACTCCTTATGTATGTGATTCTTGTCAGCTTGCCAAGAGCCATCAGTTGCCATATCCTATTTCCACTAGTAGGTCCACTGTTCCCTTGGAACAAGTGTTCTCTGATGTATGGGGTCCAGCACCTCTTTCTGTTGGGAAACATGCATACTATGTAAGCTTCATCGATGATTATAGTAAATTTACTTGGATCTATTTGCTAAAAAAGCGTTCTGATGTCAATCAAGCCTTTCTTAATTATCAACAGTATGTTGAGCGCAAATTTGACAGAAAAATTGTTACTATGCAAACTGATTGGGGCGGTGAATATGAAAAGCTCAATGGTTTCTTTCAAAAGATTGGCATTGTTCATCATGTCCCTTGTCCTCATGCATATCAACAAAATGGCTCTGCTGAAAGGAAACATCGTCACATAGTAGAAGTTGGTCTTGCACTTCTTGCCAATGCATTGATGTCTACGGGTGCTTCTATTCTTGTAGACAGTATTGGGCCTCTAAGAGCAGAGGTTTGTAGAACAGCAGCAAGTTTCCCTTAAGTGGATCACCCAAGGTTTATCGAACTCAGGGAGGAAGAGGTCAAAGATATCCCTCTCAAGCAACCCCGCAATCACGATACAAGAAGTCTCTTGTGTCCCCAACACACCTAATATACTTGTCAGATGTATAGGTGCACTAGTTCGGCGAAGAGATAGTGAAATACAAGTAATATGGATGTATATGAGTGGTAATAGCAATCTGAATAAAATATGGCAGCGAGTAAACATGCAACAGAACGATAGAATAAACGGAGTTTCGATGCTTAGAAGCAAGGCCTAGGGATCATACTTTCACTAGTGGACACTCTCAACATTGCAATCATAATTGAATATAAATATAAGCACTTCACTATGCTACTCCGAATTACTCTTTGGCAAGATAACGAACACTAATTCATCATGTAGGCAAACCTTAAAGATGTATTCCCAAGTACTAATAAACACCCCACGCTGTCACTCGTGAGCATTCATAGGAGGTACTAACACACCACAATTTCATAGAGACATCCAACTCAAATCATAACTCGGTGAATAAGTATTCACGTGAAATATAGCCTAAGAGACCCACACGGTGCACACACTCGTCACCTTTACACACGTGGGACAAGGAGTCTCCGGAGATCACATAAGTAAAATCCACTTGAATAGCATAACGACATCTAGATTACAAGCTCATCATATGGATCTCAATCATGTAAGGCAGCTCATGAGATCATTGTATTGAAGTACATAGGAGAGAGATTAACCACATAGCTACCGGTACAGCCCTTAGCCTCGATGGAGAACTACTCCCTCCTCATGGGAGACAGCAGCGGTGATGAAGATGGCGGTGGTGTCGATGGAGATGCCTTCCGGGGACACTTCCCCGTCCCGGCGGCGTGCCGGAACAGAGACTCCTGTCCCCCAGATCTTCGCTTCGTGATGGCGGCGGCTCTGGAAGGTTTCTCGTACCGTGGCTTTTCCGTCTCGAAGATTTAGGTCAGGGACCTTTAAATAGGCGAAGAAGCGGAGTCGGAGGGGGTACGGAGCCACCACACAATAGGGGGGCGCGCCCCCCTTGGGCCACGCCAGCCCCATGTGTGGGCCCCCTGTGGCTCTCCTCTGGTGGCTCTCGGGTGTTCTGGAAGCTTCGTGGAATTCTAAGATGCTGGGCGTTGATTTCGTCCGATTCCGAGAATATTTCCTTACTAGGATTTCTGAAACCAAAACAACAGAAAACAGCAACTGGCCCTTCGGCATCTCGTCAATAGGTTAGTTCCGGAAAATGCATAAATATGACATATAATGTGTATAAAACATGTGAGTATCATCATAAAAGTAGCATGGAACATAAGAAATTATAGATACGTTTGGGACGTATCAAGCATCCCCAAGCTTAGTTCCTACTCGCCCTCGAGTAGGTAAACGATAACAAAGATAATTTCTGAAGTGACATGCTATCATAATCTTGATCACTACTATTGTAAAGCATATGAGATGAATGCAGCGATTCGAAGCAATGATGAAGATAATGAGTAAACAAATGAATCATATAGCAAAGACTTTTCATGAATAATACTTTCAAGACAAGCACCAATAAGACTTGCATAAGAGTTACTCATAAAGCAATAAATTCTAAGTAAAGAGCATTGAAGCAACACAAAGGAAGATTAAGTTTCAGCAATTGCTTTCAACTTGTAACATGTATATCTCATGGATAGTTGTCAACATAAAGCAATATAACAAGTGCAATAAGTAAACATGTAAGAATCAATGCACACAGTTCACACAAGTGTTTGCTTCTAAGATAGAAAGAAGTAGGTAAACTGACTCAACATAAAGTAGAAGAATGGCCCTTCGCGGAGGGAAGCATGGATTAAATCACGTGCTAGAGCTTTTTAAGTTTTGAAATCATATAGAGGGCATAAAAGTAAAGTTTTGAGAGGTGTTTGTTGTTGTCAACGAATGGTAGTGGGCACTCTAACCCCCTTGCCAAACAGACTTTCAAAGAGCGGCTCCCATGAAGGACATTATCTCTACCAGCAAGGTAGATCATCCCTCTTCTCTTTTGTTTACACATGTACTTTAGTTTTATTATTTATGGATGACACTCCTCCCAACCTTTTGCTTACAAAAGCCATGGCTAACCGAATCCTCGGGTGCCTTCCAACATTCACATACCATGAAGGAGTGTCTATTTGCAAAATTAAGTTGCTTACTGATGAATCGAGCAAAACATGTGAAGAGAATTATTAATGAAAGTTAATTAATTGGGGGCTGGGAACCCCGCGCCAGCTCTTTTTGCAAAATTATTGGATAAGCGGATGAAGCCACTAGTCCATTGGTGAAAGCTGCCCAACAAGATTGAAAGATAAAACACCACATACTTCCTCATGAGCTATAAAACATTGACACAAATAAGGAGTAATAAAGTTTTGAATTGTTTAAAGGTAGCACATGAAGTATTCGCTTGGAATGGCAGAAAAATACCATGTAATAGGTTGGTATGGTGGACACAAATGGCATGGTTATTGGTTCAAGGATTTGGATGCACGAGAAGAATTCCTCTCAATACAAGGCTAGGCTAGCAAGGTTGTTTGAAGCAAACTCAAGTATAAAACGGTGCAGCAAGACTCACATATAAACATATTGTAAGCATTATAAGACTTTACATCGTCTTCCTTGTTGTTCAAACACCTTAACCAGAAAATATCTAGACTCTAGAGAAACTAATCATGCAAACCAGATTTTAACAAGCTCTATGTAGTTCTTCATTAATAGGTGCAAAGTACATGATGCAAGAGCTTAAACATGATCTATATGAGCACAAAAATTGCCAAGTATCAAATTATTCAAGACATTATACCATTTACCACATGCAGCATTTTCTGTTTCTAACCATATAACAATGAACGAAGCAGTTTCAACCTTCGCAATGAACATTAAAGATAAAACTAAGAACACATGTGTTCATACGAAACAGCGGAGCGTGTCTCTCTCCCACACAAGCATGAATTTATTCAGAGAATGAAAATAACAAAAACGAAAATAAAAGCACACAGACGCTCCAAGTAAAGTACATAAGATGTGACGGAATAAAAATATAGTTTCACTAGAGGTGACCTGATAAGTTGTCGATGAAGAAGGGGATGCCTTGGGCATCCCCAAGCTTAGATGCTTGAGTCTTCTTGAAATATGCAGGGATGAACCACGGGGGCATCCCCAAGCTTAGACTTTTCACTCTTCTTGATCATATTGTATCATCCTCCTCTCTTGACCCTTGAAAACTTCCTCCACACCAAACTCAAAACAAACTCATTAGAGGGTTAGTGCATAATCAAAAATTCACATATTCAGAGGTGACACAATCATTCTTAACACTTCCGGACATTGCTCAAAACTACTGGAAGTTAATGGAACAAAGAAATCCATCCAACACAGCAAAAGAGGCAATGCGAAATAAAAGGCAGAATCTGTCAAAACAGAACAGTCCGTAAAGACGAATTGTTTTGAGGCACCAGACTTGCTCAGATGAAAATGCTCAAATTGAATGAAAGTTGCGTATATATTTGAGGATCACGCACGTAAATTGGCAGATTTTTCTGAGTTACCTACAGAGAATCATACCCAAATTCGTGACCGCAAGAAATCTATTTCTGCGCAGTAATCCAAATCTAGTATTGACTTTACTATCAAAGACTTTACTTGGCACAACAAATGCAATAAAATAAAGATAAGGAGAGGTTGCTACAGTAGTAACAACTTCCAAGACTCAAATATAAAACAAAATTGCTGTAGTAAAATAAAGACATGGGTTATCTCCCAAGAAGTGCTTTCTTTATAGCCATTAAGATGGGCTCAGCAGTTTTAATGATGCACTCGCAAGAAATAAGAGTTGAAGCAAAAGAGAGCATCAAGAAGCAAGTATGAAATAAATTTAAGCCTAACCCACTTCCTATGAAAAGGAATCTTGTAAATAAACAAGTCATGTAGGCATAATGCAACAAGCATAGAAAGATAAAACAAGTGTAACTTCAAAAATTTCAGCATATAGAGAGGTGTTTTAGTAACATGAAAACTTCTACAACCATATTTTCCTCTCTCATAATAACTTTCAGTAGTGTCATGAACAAACTCAACAATATAACTATCACATGAAGCATTCTTATCATGAGTCTCATGCATAAAATAATTACTACTCCCAACATAAGCATAGTCATTCTTATTAATTTTAGTGGGAGAAAATTCAACAAAGTAGCTATCATTATTATTCTCATCATCAAATATAGGAGGCATAGCATAATCATAATAACCTTTATCCTCCATAGTAGGTGGCACCAAAATACCACTATCATTATAATCATCATAAATAGGAGGCAAAGTATCACCAAAGAAAATTTTCTCCTCAATGCTTGGAGGGCTAAAGAGATCATTCTCATCAAAACCGACCTCCCCAAGCTTAGAACTTTCTATATCATTATCAACAATGGTGTTCAAAGCGTTCATACTAATATCATTGCTACTAGCATGCAAATAAGGTTCCATAGATTTTTTAATTTTCGCATTAAACCATTCATGTCTTGACTCAGGAAATAGTTTAAAAAGCTCACAGATGTTTTCCATTTTGCCTTACTAGTGTTTAACAAGAAACAAAAAGATGCAATTGCAGGATCTAAAGGAAATAGCTTCGAGCACTTACAACGGCGCCGGAAGATAGCTTAGTTGCCGAGATCCGGAGTGTGAGTGCCTTTTACCTTTCCTCCCCGGCAACGGCGCCAGAAAAGTGCTTGATGTCTACGGGTGCTTCTATTCTTGTAGACAGTGTTGGGCCTCCAAAAGCAGAGGTTTGTAGAACAGCAGCAAGTTTCCCTTAAGTGGATCACCCAAGGTTTATCGAACTCGGGGAGGAAGAGGTCAAAGATATCCCTCTCAAGCAACCACTGCAATCACGATACAAGAAGTCTCTTGTGTCCCCAACACACCTAATACACTTGTCGGATGTATAGGTGCACTAGTTCGGCGAAGAGATAGTGAAATACAAGTAATATGGATGTATATGAGTGGTAATAGCAATCTGAATAAAATATGGCAGCGAGTAAACATGCAACGAACGATAAATAAACGGAGTTTCGATGCTTAGAAGCAAGGCCTAGGGATCATACTTTCACTAGTGGACACTCTCAACATTGCAATCATAATTGAATATAAATATAAGCACTTCACTATGCTACTCCGAATTACTCTTTGGCAAGATAACGAACACTAATTCATCATGTAGGCAAACCTTAAAGATGTATTCCCAAGTACTAATAAACACCCCACGCCGTCACCTTGTGAGCATTCATAGGAGGTACTAACACACCACAATTTCATAGAGACATCCAACTCAAATCATAACTCAGTGAATAAGTATTCTGTGAAATATAGCCTAAGAGACCCACACGGTGCACACACTGTCACCTTTACCTACGTGGGACAAGGAGTCTCCGGAGATCACATAAGTAAAATCCACTTGAATAGCATAACGACATCTAGATTACAAGCTCATCATATGGATCTCAATCATGTAAGGCAGCTCATGAGATCATTGTATTGAAGTACATAGGAGAGAGATTAACCACATAGCTACCGGTACAGCCCTTAGCCTCGATGGAGAACTACTCCCTCCTCATGGGAGACAGCAGCGGTGATGAAGATGGCGGTGGTGTCGATGGAGATGCCTTCCGGGGGCACTTCCCCGCCCCGGTGGCGTGCCAGAACAGAGACTCCTGTCCCCCAGATCTTGGCTTCGCGATGGCGGCGGCTCTGGAAGGTTTCTCGTACCGTGGCTTTTCCGTCTCGAAGATTTAGGTCATGGACCTTTAAATAGGCGAAGAGGCGGAGTCGGAGGGGGTACGGAGCCACCACACAATAGGGGGGCGCGCCCCCCCTTGGGCCGCGCCAGCCCCATGTGTGGGCCCCTTGTGGCTCTCCTCTGGTGGCTCTCGGGTGTTCTGGAAGCTTCGTGGAATTCTAAGATGCTGGGCGTTGATTACGTCCGATTCCGAGAATATTTCCTTACTAGGATTTCTGAAACCAAAAACAGCAGAAAACCTCCTTCGGCATCTCGTCAATAGGTTAGTTCCGGAAAATGCATAAATATGACATATAATGTGTATAAAACATGTGAGTATCATCATAAAAGTAGCATGGAACATAAGAAATTATAGATACGTTTGGGACGTATCATGCATCCATGCCTCTTAAGTTTTGGGATGAAGCTTTTCTCACTGCCACCTTTCTCATAAACATTCTTCCTACCAAAGTGCTTGATCTTAAAAATCCAACTGAATGTCTTCTGAATGTTACACCCAATTATGACGCTCTTCGCACTTTTGGTTGCGCTTGTTGGCCCAATCTCCGCCCATACAATAAACGCAAACTCGCTTTTCGTTCCACTCGGTGTGTTTTTATTGGCTACAGTCCTCTTCATAAGGGTGTAAAATGTTTGGATGTTTCCACTGGTCGAGTTTATGTATCCCGAGATGTTGTTTTCGATGAGAATGTCTTCCCCTTTGCTTCACTTCATCCTAATGCCGGTGCCCTCCTAAAGAAAGAAATCCTTCTCCTTCCCACATCCTCCACATCCACTTCACATGGGGTTGCACAACACACTGATGATCATATGTCTCCTATTATTCCTGTTCCATATGTGTTGTAGAATACTGGGAATGCTGAAGAAAATCGTGTTGAAAATGGAGCTCCAAGTGCGACGGAAACTGAAGAAACAGGTTCAGAAACGGACGAAACTGGCACAAGACACGAGGAGGAACATTCTCTGGATTTGTCGGATCCCGAGGATGATTCTGGCGCTGATCCCGGCGCCGGATCACGCACGCCGCCCGGGGGAGATTCTCCCGCCCGGACTCCCGCGTCGTCCGCCACGCGGCTAGTCAGGACTGGCCCGCCCCCGCCTCGCACCGAGTCTCCGCGACGGGCGCCCCCTGGTGGACGCGAAGAGGCGCGCGAAGATGCGCGCGGGTCGTCGACGACGTCCACGCCGTCAGCTGACGTGGATGGATCTTCTGCGGATGAAGACTCTGTTGGTGCAAGTGCTGCTGCACCACCCGAACAGCCTACACTACCACCGTCGCATCCTCGCACTCGGCTTCAGCAAGGTATAAGGAAACCAAAAGTATACACTGATGGTACAGTCAGATATGGCATGCTTTCGTCTACAGGTGAACCTTGCACATTGACTGAAGCTCTTGATGACTCAAATTGGAGAAAAGCGATGGAGGAGGAGTATGATGCCCTGATGATTAATAAAACATGGCACCTTGTTCCCCCAAGCTCCAAGAAAAATTTGATTGTGCAAGTGGGTCTATCGCATTAAAAGGAGGGCAGATGGGACAGTTGACATATACAAAGCAAGATTAGTTGCAAAAAGATTTAAGCAAAGGTATGGTATTGACTATGAGGACACTTTCAGTCCAGTAGTAAAAATTGCTACTATTAGAACTGTTCTGGCTATTTCTGTCTCTCGAGGATGGAAGTTAAGGCAGCTAGATGTCAAAAACGCGTTTCTTCATGGTGTTCTTGAAGAGGAGGCGGTCTACATGAAACAACCTCCAGATTTTGAAGACCCTCATGCTCCGCATTATATTTGCAAATTGGACAAAGCATTATATGGATTGAAACAAGCTCCTCGTGCATGGTATTCAAGGCTGAGTTCTAAACTGTGCACTCTTGGTTTTACACCCTTCAGAGCTGACACCTCATTATTTCTCTATACCAAGTCAGGTATAATCATATTTGTGTTGATCTATGTTGATGATATCATAGTCACAAGTTCTTTTGATGATGCTATTTCTGTTCTTCTCTGAAGTCTCAATGAGAATTTTGCTATTAAAGATTTAGGTGACTTACATTACTTTCTTGGTATTGAAGTAAAGAAGACGCAAAATGGTTTGTTGTTAACACATGAGAAGTATGCTACTGATATCCTTACCAAAGTCGGCATGATTGCATGTAAACCTGCTCCTACCCCATTGTCATCATCTGAGCAATTATCTCTTACAGTTGGTACGCCTTTTGGCTCTGAAGATTCGTCTCAGTACAGGAGCATAGTTGGAGCCTTACAGTATCTAACCTTGACACGACCAGATTTATCCTTTTCTGTCAACAAAGTGTATCAATATTTTCATGCGCTAACTACAGAACATTGGTCAGCTGTGAAAAGAATTCTTAGATATGTGAAGGATACATTGAAACTTGGAATAACCTTTGCAGCATCTTCATCAACACTTCTTAGTGCTTTTTCAGATGCAGATTGGGCAGGTTGTCTTGATGATCGGCGCTCTACAGGAGGATTTGCCATATTTGTTGGACCTAATTTGGTTTCTTGGAGTGCTAGAAAACAAGATACAGTGTCTCGGTCTTGTACTGAGGCTGAATACAAATCTCTTGCAAATGCTACAGCTGAGTTGATTTGGGTAGAAGCTCTTCTTGCAGAACTTGGAGTTAAGTTGAAGCAAAAACCAAGTCTTGGGGTGCTACCTATTTGTCTCTTAATCCAGTGTTTCATGCTCGTACCAAACACATAGAAATAGACTTTCACTTTGTTAGAGAAAGAGTTGCTAAAAATCAGCTAGCTATTCGCTTTATTTCTAGCAAGGATCAAGTTGCAGATGGTTTCACTAAAGCTCTTCCTGTTAAGAAGCTAGATGAGTTTAAGCGTAATCTCAACCTCTCCAAGGTTTAGATTAAGGGGGGCTGTTAGAGTTTGTAACATATTGGTATACGGTGTAGTACACCGATCCCTTACGTATTGTACATGCCACGTCAGGGGCTTTTCCTGTGCTATATAAACACGCAACCGATACCGAACGAGGGTATCATTCCAGCCTAAACATTGACAATTTCTACTGGAAAATAACCATACGAAATCGTGGTTTGCAAAATCTAGTGCAGGATCATATGTCTTGGCGTGCAGGTGCAGTGGCCGGTGTGCGTACGTACGTACGTGCGCCCTTGTCTCGGCTGCCGAGATCCACGTAGCCAGCAGGACAAGCGACACCGTAGGTCGCTAGCCACGTCGATCCACCTGCTCGCGCGCCGTGGGCCGGGCGCCACGTGGACGTGTCGGGGTGCCACGCGGATTTGTCGGAATCCTTGCTGCCCGGGCTCTCCTCGTCACGCCTTGTCGCTTGCACCGTCGCACATGGTGTGTGGCTTGGAGCCAGAGCCAGCACCTTCGCCCCTAAGAAAAACACCACCGCCGAAACTGAGATTCTTTACAATTTGCTCATCGGTCAGCTGCCGACGTAGTACTGTATTAGTATCCTGTTATGACCAGATTAGTTTCACATTTCTCTACGTTTAGACCGACCAGGTGTTGGTATCCTGTTGACTGTAGTGTTACTCGTTAGATCTCTTTGACTCTTTCGAGCACCTACGTCATCGTGTCACGATCGTGTGGTTAATTGCGGCAACCACTAAACTGCTCTTCAGATCAGTACTACTAATAATATCTTAAGTTCAGTCGACAGCAGATGTGTACAAGATAAAATGAGCAATTTTCAATGTTAAGGAACTTACACACGGCTGCATCATGATGGAATGTGAATCTGAATTTTATACAGCTTGTTGTGCATCCCATCGGTGCCCATCATTATGTAACATTGTTGTGCACAAGAATGTATCAGTTCATTCTTTATGTCACCACGCCCACAAAATATTGGTTTTTCTAGGACATTTCATGGTTCTGAATGGAACGAATGGCTCGGTTGAACCTATGTAACCGGTTAATGATGAACCGAATAGGTTTGTACGGAATCTCACCAAATCTGGTTTCACTGTAAAGTCTATGTATGAAGATTTAATGAAAACCCACAAACAGATTGCTACTAAATATTTTAAATTTCCGTTGAAGATAGAGGTTTTCATTTGGTTCCTTCGTCGGATGGTCTTACTAACCAGGGCTAATCTAATTAAAAAACAATAGAAGGGAGGCATGAAATGTTGTTTTTGTGATGCTCAGGAATCTATAGAACATTTATTCTTGGCTTGTGCTTCCATTGGACCTCCAAAGGCTGAAACGTTTTATTGAGTGAAACACAAGGATAGCTGAAATTAAACTATACATATACGGGATTAGGGGTAGGACGGCTGAGATTGATATCCTTTCGGGGTTTACACTGTTATTTCTTTCATGTACCTTGTCAAAAATTGTTTGGCGAATTGTCTTTAGCAATTATGATATCCTCCGTCAACCAATATTAAAAATATGTTTGGAAATTGGTTGAATCGCATCGATAAAGACACTAAAGCTAGAATACACATTAGGGTATCGGCTATATTTTGGGCGATTTGGAGAAGCCGAAATAATGTAGTTTTTTTACAATGCAAGTACTTCTAATTTTATTTAAGTTATTCATATGGCTACACACTGGATCCAAGATTGGTCCCTCTTGCTCCCGGTGGATCAGCGGGATCATATGCTTACTGGGTGCAACCATCTGCTGACGGTTACTTGGAACTTTTACAACCAGGCTGGCTGGTGACTTTCTAGACGATTGACGGATACTTAGCATGTTGTTTTTCTTTTACTTTCACATTCGGTTGGTGCTTGTGCCAATTCTATGAGTTGCCGATGATGTAAATTTTTGATACCGATTACTTTGATACTATGCAATAAAAGGGTCGTGTGCATCTCTTGATGCAGAAGACAGGGTTATACACCCATTTCGACAACAAATACAGCCTCCGTTTGAAGTTAACTAACGTAATTTCGATCAGATTTTGTCTAGATACACACGTATCTATATGCGTTTTTGTGTGTAGATTTACTTGTTTTTTTATAAAAATAGTCACTTACTACCTACATTTCGATGAATAAGCCGCATGTGTTTTTCAAGACGAACTTTAACCGAAAATTTTGAGCAAGAAAATCATAATTATTTTGCACGCAATTAGAATAGTTGGATTCATATTGAAAAATTCTTTCCAATTACGCTGATTTTATATCAAGAATCTTCATACATTTAGAATAGTTCTTGGTTAAAGAGAAAACATGGAAAATAAGGACGTTTTATTTACTAAAATGCAGGGAGTAATTTGGAAGGAGTGCTAGTAGTTCTATCTTTTTCTCGGAAAGATACAAGGAAATGAAAACACCGGTGAATGAAACTCCACTACCCACGAAGATGTGGTCCTGGCCGAGAGGAAAAATCGTGCCACACGTAATCCCAACATCTCAAAAGAGAACTAGCTCTAGTACGTGTATATTGCAAGGCCAGACATGTCACGCTTGCGAAAGGGCAGGCCGATGCGTGCAGTACTAGCGCTGATCTGTTCATGCGTACGTACATGCAAAACAGGGTGCTAGCTAGCACGTCAGAAAGGGCGGCACATGCCATTGTTTTATGCAAAACAAAGCTTGGTTTGATCTGATCTGATCTCCTCTCTGTTTGCCTGCTCTGTTTTCTGCTGTGCCTAGGTTTTAGGGATTAAAATTAGGGGTGGAGCCCGCAAGTCCTTAGGGCTCGTACCATATCGTATCCTCACGCCAGCGAACCAAATCTCTGTCATGTTGGCTCCCTTTGCTGCTACAATCGAGTTCACACACGGCTTCACTTCAGTTCGGCTAATTTTTTTTTTTCGACGAAAAATCCACCGATCTATTTGTAATCATCAACAATGTCATAAAGAGTTCTAAAAGTAAAATAAATTATAATTAGATTCTTAGACCACCTAGCAAAGGTAGAACACTACATCGAGCCGAAAACATGCTGCCGTCCTCGTCCCTCCCTCACTGAAGTCAGGGCAAAACTTGGTATAGTAGATCTTGTTGTACTAGACACAAAGAAAATCATCATGCTAAAGCCCAAAGAACTAGCGCACTAGAGCAACAACCATCACCAAAGATGAGAACCATAGATCAGAAAAGTCATAATTGCAAACACCAACTAACACGATAATCGACCGGATCGCAAGGGATCCGCCGGGAGACAATTCCACATGCCCTCCACTGGCGCTAGACGCATTGCCGGAACATGGATAGAGTGGAGAGGACCTTATCATCCGGGGTCTCACCATCTTGAAGAAGACGCTGCAAATACCTAAAAGAAAGAAACTAAAACCTCTCGGGCGAGAGGTCGTGGTCCGCCGCACCTCCAAACCTCCAAAGCCAACGGAAGCTAGGCGGACTAACGACGTCATCAGTGAGGAGAATAAAACCCTATATTTTTTTTTTCCTAGAAAGCCTCCTGTCTCTCCTCAGCTAATGCTTTCGTCGAGAGAATAATTTCCACCATGATTCATTTGTGCCGTTGTGCAGTCTCGTCAGAGTAAAGCAATGGCGGATACAGCAGCGCAGCTGATGAGGTGGATGCGTCAGGAATGGGTGCTCGATCGACTCCTCCGATAACTTTTGTGCGACAGCGAGAAATCACCATGGCCATGGTCATCATTCTTCGCCGTGTGCCTCTCCGGCGAACTGTCGCGGTGATCGAGTTGTGTAGTCTACCTCTAACCGCCCATAACTGCTCCTCGATTCTCCGTACGGGATACCACCATTTGTCAATCTTTCACGGCCTCCCGTCGCGATCAGGGTCTCCACCGGCCAGGCTGAACCGGCGACGTTGGTTAACTGCCGACCGCTACTGTGAAGTGTCAACCTGTTGAACGCACAGGGTTCGATCACTAGTGTCCGCCTGTTGGTTGAATGCACAGGGTTGTGTCTTGCTTTACGGGCAGAATCACCTCACTGTTGGTTTATACCCGTACTGCCACAATGTAGCCGACACGTGACTTCGATGTTATTACTTCTCGGATGGGAACGTTAGTAAAGAATGCAAAGCTATGATATATAGTTCTACTCCCTCGATTTTAAAATATAGTGTACACTTTTTTTTGTCAAAGTTAAACTATGATAAAATTTTAACCAAGCACATGTACAAAGTTCCTAACATCTCAATATTGTTCGAATCATCATGGAATTTCATAATATATATGTATATTTGATAGTGCATATTTATTTATGAGCGGCAAAGCGTGTAGGTGTTGGCTTAGCCTCCGAGCATCCCACCACATCCACAATCCACATGCCATTCGAGAAACTCATTTATGTCGGATTACACAGCTCAAAAACGTAGTGAAAATGACCTTGCAAGATATGGTTTGATGAGATAGTTTTCTTCTCCCCTGACACTTAATGAAATTTTGTGTATCCTCATAAGAAAATTGTTATCCAGCATCCGTAGAAGGAGGTGAGAGCAAATACGTGGATTAGGTCAAGTAATCAAGCATGTGCTCTGGTGATCTCCAACGAGTGATGCCCTACGTTTAAAACATTGTCGTCGCTCCTTTCTCTAGTTTTCTGTATATACATAGTTTTGCCTGATAAAAGGGTCGACTAGGCGACTTTCTAGGATGGTGAGGAGAATTTTAATTTGTTCTCTATCATCAAGTGATCACTTCAAAATTGCACTTTTATGGTAGTTCGGGGTGTTCGAAAAATTCTTCATAACCGGCACGATGAGGATTATAGAATGCATTTGGACCAACTGGGTTCATGAGTGAGACTCGGCTAGGCAGAATTGGCCTATATGCGCTTGCCACATGTGAGACACCTTCATAAATACACCTCATGGGTCATGCCACATATTAGTAAGTCTAGCTACCGGGCAATCATTATCCATTTTTTGGGAAATTCTTTGAAACATCATAATTGTGTCATTTTTTGAACAGATAGACACTTTGCTTCATTAATTCCATTAATTGCGGAGGGTTCATAGAGCTTGCTCTCAGACTACTCATAGTGGGAGTAACATAGGTAGTAACATCACACACCCCAATGCATTTTGGTGACATGGCATGATAATAAATGAAGAAAGAGAGTGATGTGGTAACTAGCTATGTTACCATAACATCACAGTTCTCAAGACAAGATGAGTCTACAATCTAGCAAATATAACATGCATGATACCACATATATTTAACTACCCACTATGAAGGTAGTAACATAGAGTAGTAACATGCACCATGTTACTACTCTATGTTACTCCCCACTATGACTAGTCTCACGGCATGATAGAGCTCAAACTTTCTGCACCCGTAAAACCCTTAGGTTGGCTTACCCTTTTATGATTGGCAAGGTAGCATTGGGCATCAATGACAAGTTCATAAACCCTAGTTTTCCTCTCATTTCAAAGCTCATGGGAAGTGAGCATGCCCAACGAGGCACACCCCTTGCATCGATTTTCCATGAGGCTGTTGGTCAGGAATCTCCAGCAATCATTGACCAACACGAAAGTTTGCCCGTTGTGAGGTAGTTACGTGGTGATAACACACTTGAATGGGGCCGCTTCGTCACGCCATATTTGAAGGTACTTTAATTTGAAAAATGTGAGTTATAGTATTGCGAAAGAAATCGCAATTCAAATCTGCATTTCCACCTGTGTACCTTTCATATAATTAACGTCGTGTATTTATAATTGGAGATGTATATCTCTTTCCTGAAATCTTGTACTCCCTGCGTTTTATGGTATTAGTTGTGGCTGATACTAAATTAGTGAACACTAATATGAAATGGAGAGAGTATGTTTTCTCATATATAATCGCCGTTTTGCTAGGTAAAACCAGGTTCAACTGTTAAATACCAAAACACGTGCAGATTTAAATTTAGCCGGATCATAAAAGACCCTCCCCTCGAAACTAAAACCGACAAGATGCTACATTGCTACCTGGTTAAGCGAGAAGAACAGTCTTGACACCCATTATCTGAACAAAACAGGGCATGGAAGAAGGATTGATAATTGCTGTTAATATGTACCCTGTTCGTGCTGAACGTACACGTTCACATGGAGCGCAATGAGAGCCAATGAGCCACGGTGCCATGATTTGTACGGCGCCATGTCTTCCGGGGAAGGAAACACTAACGAAAGTGAAGGCTGTAAGTGTGTGGCGTACGAGTAATCCTTTTTCTTTTACTTTGTTCCTCCTTTGAACAGCATATGAACTATGAAGTAACAGGTGTACGTACAATCTAATGATAAAATGACTTGTCATGCAAAGCACAGTGGGTCTAGTGAACATGGAGGTTAATAGCTGTCTTTGTTCTTTAGAAAGGTTAAAACTAGACTAGACTTAGCCCGGCTTGGACCAAACCTTCTGTCTACTAGGTTAACTATTTTTTTTCAGTTAACTTGACTCAGTTCAAATGTCAATAACTAGTACCCGGATCCATAATAAGGGGCTTTAGTTTAATTTAGTCTAAATTTAAATTAAAACCCTGACACTCATTATAGATCAGAGGGAGTAGTATTAATATTTTTATTTGAATTGTGTGCATCTTGTTATGCTGAGGTTGGGTGTAGTTTTATTGGTCGTAATTGTATTGTCTTGGTGCGGGGTTTTTTTTCTTCCTGAAATGGTTGTGTTGGTGTTTTTTTTTTCTGAAATAATCATAACTGTATTGTCTTGGTGCGGTGCTTTGAGTCATAAAAAACCTTTTACATAAATACATGTTTTCCATCCATACCAAAGTACTAAGACCGCTAGGAAAAATCATTAGGCATGCACTTAAATTCTTGCACTGAGCTAGAAATGGGTTGCCCAGATATGGAGTAAGGGGTTCGAGTAGGGGCTAAGCCACCCCAACAATCTAGTTTTGTTCATAAGTATCTTTATATTCGTGCTTATACAAGCAACTTTTCCCTATCCAACATGAATGTGCCCCCCCACCTCATACCTGATGGTTGGCTCCGTCTCAAATGTTCCCTCTGCACACGCTAAAACCCAACTCGTAACAACCAAGTATTTTTTTTGAGATGCATACGTATTTCATTATATCAAGGACGAGTACACAGAACGTACACACCGACACGGAACGGTCCAGAAGGACACGTAGGCCCGTACATTTTGCAGAAAGAACCCCCAAAAGAAGAAAAATTACAAAGGAGTCCTCGGGGAACTCTGCACCAGATCCGATCCGCCGTCGAACTCCGGCGCCACCACGGCGACCACCAAGAGAGGGAGCGGCAGAATCCAACATGCCCGAGGTTGACGCAGCTCCATCGCCAAACTTGGGCTTTAAGAACCTCAATAGTGGAGCACCGGAGATGCTCACCTTGTCGTTTGGGCTCGTCGGTCGGGGCCCAGCCCCGAGCTCGTCGTCGATCTCCAGATCCGGCCAGCCTCGTCGACCAACGTCGAGAGACAACATCGAATCCGCCTGCCATGGACCAGCAGCCCAACACGGACCACGCCACCTCCGAGACCAGCGCCAGCCCGACGAGGCCAGCGATGAGAGCTCCTGTACAAATCTCGTCTTCCCGACGGCGGCGGAGGGAACGCCAACGTGACGAGGACGAAGACGAGAAGCAAAATCCCCCGACGAGATCCCCGCCGTCGCCTCGACGATCTCGCCTGAGAAACCTAGATCTGCGGTTCCTCAGCGACACACGACGGCGTCGCCGAGACGGTGACCCGGAAAACCTTATTCGCGGCGGCGGCGTCGACACCGACCGAGCACCGCCCGCAAACCCTAGCCTACACCTATCTACACGCCGGCCAAAGACCATCGAGGCTTCCTCCCCCACCCCCCGCAGCCGGAGCGACGAGAGGAGAGGGAGAAAGCCCATGTCTTCAGTGGTGCCGGATGGAAGGAAAGTGGTTCCCCTAGTCGCCCCCTTATCGCCTGGGAGAGAGAGGTTGGGGAAAAGAACTCGTAACAACCAAGTAGGGCATGTTAGGTCATTGGTTTTTTACATGGGTTGAAAACTGGTTAGATGTGAAATCATTATCAAGGATGGTTTCATAGGCAGTGGACTTCTATGTTGTTGATGCTCCTAGACCGCGACTACCGTGAAGGACAGTCGTGCCGTAGGGGTTGTGCCATGTCGTGATCACACCAAGGATAAAGCGTGGCACAAGTTAGTTATGTATTCTTATTGTTCATGTATAATCACAATTCACAAAATTCATCCGAGGAACTTTTGCTTTTGTGGCGCTAATTCTGAAGGAGGTTGAACCTCATTGAGAAGCAAACAAAGTGGATGGTGCGCAGTATTGTGCATAGCTCCCGCGCTACATGGAGACTTTTGTTTTATATAAAATACAAATACTACATTGTAAGTTTCAACAAATCTAAAAAATCACGAGACATTGTAGGTGTGTTATACGAATCTGTAAGGTTTCATTAAATAAGACACTAATTGCAGGATACAAAAAAGAACAAATCTGTGATAAAAAACCTATTTTGCTCAATACATTTGTCTTTTTTATGTACATTCCATCTGAAAAGATACATTGAATTGATTATTTTGTATGTACATAGCACACATATGTATGTACATCCTTGTATATTTTTTTAATTATTCGAGGTCTCAAAAATATTGTTTCCGTGTTCTAAATATGAAGAGCTCCACGTGTCCCGAATTTTGTTTCTACATTTTGGTGTGTGAGAGGTTTATATGCTGATCGCATCTCTAGCCAGTAGCATGCACGCCACCATGTTTGCGATCGGGCACGAGATCGGCACCCCACAACATCGTCAAGAAAATGACTCTTTATCTCCAAGTTAGAAAGCGGTTGTACCATCCCTCTAGCGGCACAATGTCTTGTGTTGCATGTTTTTTTATATTAATTTATGCAGAAAAATAGTATGGCAGACATTTTCGCCTAGGCTTGTAAAACCTGTGAGTAGGAACATTTCTAATACCAATCATCCCGCTGTTTTCAAAGCTATATTCTGTTTAACCCATAATAAGTATCGTAATTTTAGTTTTAAATTAACTAAAACCGCGACATTTGTTATGAACCAAATCCAGCGGAAGAAAGAGCAAAAGTGGCTGAGGTAAAGGCATCTCTCCGGTAGCTCGAACGAACAATTGGAAGGCGCAGGCGTCAGTTCGCTGCAGGCAAAGATAAACAAAGGTTTGAAGACGATGTGAGAACGTTGTGATCTAATTAGGTGATCATTTATTATAACCTAGTGGGATCATTCCTGTGATGGGCACAGGTACATACATGGCCGGATACCAAATGGATATTTTCCTCTTTTTCCCCCTCTCTACTTGAGCAGGATATTTTCCCTTGGAGTTTCCCTTGATCAAAGAAAAAAGCTTGAGCAAAAACCAAATTAGAGACATCGAATCCAGCGGCGAATCGCGGCCAGCCAGGCAGGCAGCTGGGCCCGGTGGCCACGGTGCGTGACGCGGACGGCCGGCGGCGTGGCCCACCGGACATCCCCTCTCACCTTCCTTTCTTCCTTCCGCCTGGCACTGCCCGCGATGCGCCTCCAAACTATATAATCCCCCGCCCGCGCCACACGGCCACGCCCCCGCCCCCACACGCGCCACCACCACCATCCACCACCATCGACGCGACGCACGGCACCCAACCAGCCTACCGACCGACCGCCCGCACCCTCCTCCCCGCCCCGCCGCAGCCGCCGCCGCGCCTCCTCCCGCCGCAGCCGCCGCCGCCGGAGATTCCGGGACCGCCGCCTCCCCCCGCGGCTGCGGCCGGCGTGGGCCCCACGGGCTCGCTGGAGACCGCACGCGCACGGGAGGCCGCCGACGCGCGGGGCCCGCCCGGAGCCGGAGGAGGCGGAGGAGCGGCAGCTGCGGCGGCGGAAGGGATGGACAAGTACGAGACGGTGCGGGACATCGGGTCGGGCAACTTCGGGGTGGCGCGCCTCATGCGCAACCGCGACACCCGCGAGCTCGTCGCCGTCAAGTGCATCGAGCGCGGCCACAGGGTTCGTTCATTCCTTTTGTTGTTTTCCTACCTTGCCTGCCTGCCTGCCTTCTCCAGCTATTTTGTTTTTTTCAAATAATAATTCCGTAGTAGTAGTGTATTTGGGACGGCTTGCTCGGTCCGGTGGATTTTAATCGCCCGTTTTGGGGGATCTGTGCCCTTAAGCAGATTGACGAGAATGTGTACAGGGAGATCATCAACCACCGCTCGCTGCGCCACCCCAACATCATCCGCTTCAAGGAGGTCAGTTCCTTCCTTCCTTCGTCCTCCACATGACCCAATTTGTTCTAGTATCTGTAATTTTTTGAAAACATTCTGGTCCCATTTTCGTCAGAAATTGTCCCATGTTTATACCGGGTTCTCTAAAAACGGCGCGGGTGAAGTTTTGTTAATAATATTTGTAAAACAAATTCTCTCAACTGCATGTACCGGGGAATCCTTTGATTGCCACCTAATTTTCCTTGATGTTTCCCGCTTGATACCTCCTTTCCCGTGTTCCCCTTTCCTCAATTCGTTTCAGACTGTTCCCCCTTTACCCGTGTGATTTAGGCATGGAATCTAACGCTACAGATGCACCTGGTCGTGGGACATGTTTCCTGTGGCAATTATTTGCTCCAAGCACATAGGCATATCATTCTGTTCGCCCTGTAGTAGCAAAATTTTAACGGAACAAGGAATCGGATCCTCCTCATGGCTTTAGATGCACACGCACATGATTTTAATGGTAGCTCCTTACTGAAGCACGCGCACATGATTTTAATTGTTCTGGGGGGAATTAATTCTGCAGGTGGTACTGACGCCAACAAATCTCATGATCGTCATGGAGTTCGCAGCAGGCGGGGAGCTGTTTGAGCGCATCTGTGATCGTGGACGGTTCAGTGAGGACGAGGTCTTGCGATTTATTTCTTCAGATTTCTAATCTTACCTCTTTGGGTGGAAGAGCAATACTTGATGACTTGATGTTTTCTTTTGCTTCATGCAGGCCAGATATTTCTTTCAGCAGCTGATCTGTGGTGTGAGCTACTGCCATCACATGGTACGAAACACACGAGCAAGATTATTCTTATGTTAATCCACATTCAAAATAGAAGCCGCTTTCCTTTGGCACAAAATTACTAGTAATAGTGTTTCAAGTTCTCTTAATTGAATCGCTAGCTTCAGTGTAAACCATCTGCACTTTTATGAATGAACAAAGCTCTAGTGTGCTGTATTTCTGATTACTTAATCCTCGGGCCACGTGTACCAGCAAATATGCCATAGAGATTTGAAGCTGGAGAATGTTCTCTTGGATGGCAGCGCAGCTCCTCGCCTCAAAATATGCGATTTTGGCTACTCCAAGGTTGTCGCTGAACCCACATATTCAACCTTAAACTTATCGACATCTGTAAATTCTCACAGAAAATGTTTTTCCCATTTCTGGTTCAGTCGTCAGTATTGCATTCAAGGCCCAAATCAGCAGTCGGGACACCAGCATATATTGCACCGGAGGTGCTATCTCGCCGGGAGTATGATGGAAAGGTGAGCTTGCAAAAAAGTTATCGTGTTATGACATTTTTTGCATCGTGTGTCTGTTAGCACTTTGCAAGTTAATCTGTTAGGTCACTGGAATAAACCTCTTTTCTAATCATTGTATGTGCAAATTCTCTTTTATGTTCTTGTTTCCATAATGCAAAATATAGTATGCAAGTTTAACTCACGGCATCGCTGAAAGCTGGGAGTATTTGAGCATATTATTGTTGATTCACCAAGCCTTTCCAGGTGGATAGAATAGTCGCTGCCTTGATGCTAGTTAAACTTCTCAACCACTTAGTGGATGCACATGTGTCCATGATTGTGACGTTACATATGCTTGGCATCTCAATTTAATCAAAAGTTAGCTTGGATGACCGGGCACTCCAAGGCTAAAGGAGTCTCTCCCAAAAGTTCACATAAGCAGTGAAAGGACCTTAGGAAATACTTCATCTTTAGTTTTATTCATTAAATTGTATGGATAATTCATTAATTTTATTTTAAAAATACCACAAACATTGGACCAACAGATGATCTGAAACTTCCTTGATGAACGCATCTGTCTGATGAGGAGTCATTGTCAGCATGAGGTGCTGGAACATCTTCTGTTTGGTTTCCCGAGGTAAGATGTACAACAAAGGATGTTGACATTCGAAAAGTGGAGTGGACCATTTGATGAACGCAGACCATCCATCCAGATAATAGGTTCTTATCCTACAGATTCTCCATGTTCCTACTAGATGGCTCACCTTTTAACTGTCAATGAAAATTTTGGATTCGTGTTTCTTGTTTTAATAACTTTATCATTCATAGATAGGATTTCCAGTAAAACTTAAAGTCCTTTATACAACCCCTGTTTGTGGTGATTTTTTCTGCAGCCTACTTTCATGGCTTCCAGTTTGCCACTACTCTACGGAAACTACATTTTAGAGCACACTACACTTATAGCAATAGACCTCTACCAATTACATATCTAGCGCACAGTCAAACTACTATGCAAGAACGTATAATTCTCGTCCACATTGTAGGCAATGCAATGTCATGGCCTAGTAGAAAGATCCATCATATTGGCGAGTATGATGCAAATGGTGGGCTTTATTCCATAGTTTTCACAAGAATGGAGAGCTATAGTATTGCCATGTTTGTTTCACTTAGTTTTTGTCTTATTGGTGTTTCCTGATTGACCCAGTGACTGTAAGGGCAGCTTAGTTATTTTGCTTTAAATATTATAACTATGACTACTGGGGTAGGGTGATATGTATGTCCAGGTTGGTTTTGCTGATCTATGTTCTAACATACCTTTGAAGTTTCAGAGTGGAATCTGATGTTAGTTTTCTATTTACTAAGCATGTCCTAGTCCTAGGTGAACTTGAAAACCTTACCTTTAACTAGCCTAAAATAGTCTCCCACCCAAAAAACAAATGCTTAAAATATCAGGACACTTAAGAACGATCATCGAGCAAGCCAAAATTAGCTTCTCAATTTGGTACCACAGAATTTATCGATGCTACTTGCACCGTCGTGGTTTTTGTATATTTAAAGCTTCTTTAAAAAAATCATGAGACCATTGTAGGACCATAAGTACATAGCAGTTTATAGTATCGACTTATTGTACCCCAGTAGCTGCCCCGCCAGCCATTGGGCATCTTGTCGACTTGAAACAGTATTGCTGACTCTGTTTGCTCCCTTGGTACATCTTTCTCAACTTGTTGAGTGTACTGTGCTTATAGTTTTTCTTATGTTAGATGAGCAATCCTTATTGTGCCTCAAATTTGCTGCAATGTTGTTATATCAATGCAAGGAACCTGCATTTAGGCTAATCTGACATGGATTAAGTATGTTAAGCCACCTAGGAAGTTGAAACTTATTTAGCAATGCAAGGAACCTGCATTTAGGCTAACTGTCTAATGCAATAGCAGAACAGGACTGCACTAGATGAAAGCGATTCTGACGATCAAGTATAAGTCTCATTATGATTCTTTGTCTTGGCACCCCAAAGTCAACACAATTTCATGTATGATTACTTAATATTTAGAACACTTATATCAAAACCACATGGTATTAGCATAAATGAAAGTAAACAATGTCAATCATATTGTCACATACTCCCTCCCCTCCTAAATATAAGACGTTATGGGAATTCAAATGAACTCCCAAAACTTCTTATATTTAGGGACAGACTGATAACAGATTATATTTAGCCCTGAACTCTTGTCCTTCATCCTAATGAATATTTGTTATTTTTATATGAGATTATTATTATTCAGGCGTACTCATTAGCAGAAATGGATCCTTGTTAATGTAGCTTGCAGATGTATGGTCCTGTGGGGTGACTCTTTATGTCATGCTTGTTGGAGCCTACCCATTTGAAGACCCAGATGACCCCAAGAATATACGTAAGACCATTCAGGTATTAAGCTAGACTTATGAGTTCATAGATATCTCCTATATATGCCTACAGGTTTTCTTTTTGCACCTCACATAGCTCTCATCACGCTTGCTCTTCATCTGCAGAAAATAATGTCCGTGAGTTATACTATACCAGATCATGTCCACATATCCATGGAATGCAAACAGCTTATGTCCCGTATCTTTCATCAAAGTCCAGCGAGGGTAATGACCTCAGCCTGTTTCCTTCACCTATCCCATTTAGGAAAGTTGACACGTTTAATATCAGGTGACATAGTGTTGACGTGGTAATTTGAATGTTGTCCAGAGGATCACAATGAGGGAGATAAAGAGCCATCCATGGTTCTTGAAGAACCTGCCAAGGGAGCTCACGGAGACGGCGCAAGCTATGTACTACAGGAGGGATAACGGCGTTCCTTCTTTCTCGGAGCAGACTTCAGAAGAAATCATGAAGATTGTCCAAGAGGCAAGGACTATGCCAAAGTCATCCAGGCCAAGCTATGGCTGGGGTGACGAGTGTTCAGATGACGAGGAAGACAAGCAAGAGGAAGACAGGCCAGAAGAGAAGGAGGAGGAAGAGGAGGATGAATATGATAAGAGAGTCAAGGAGGTTCACGCAAGTGGGGAGCTCTGCATGAGCTCGCTACGCATATGAAGAAGTATGCGGAGTAAGTTACTTGTAGATAATCGGCTCATCATGGAACTGCAGCACTGGATGTGGTATATGCAATTTTTGCTGGAAGTTTGCTTCTGTTTGGTTTTCCTTCCTGTGTAACATAATTTACCTGGACATGGCGACTTCAGTGGTCTGGTATTTGGTTATTGACAGAAACGATTGTACATATAAAGCGTATGCTTATGTGCCCCCTGAGAAATAGCTATGCAGTTCATGTTTAAAACATGGAGTTTATATATAATAATGTGAGAACTGGCTCGCTCTGAATCAAGAACAAAACGTTTGCTCCCTCCCGATAACAAGGGTAATAATAAAGTAGCTAGTGGCACTATTTTTCTGAGATCGTAAGTGACACTATTTTTCTGAGATCACTAGTGACACATATATGGGACCTCTGAATACGCAGGGGGGATACACGAACTGGCTAGTAACATAAAGAGGAACCTAGTAAAATCTGATATATCTTCCCCCATTCACGACATTTTAGTACAGATGATGAATGACAAGAGTTCGAGGTCCCAATGATTGTTCATATGCCGACTAGATCTGGACATTGCTTTTTTTTTTAGGGAAGGCCATCATGGCTAGCTTTATTAATATCAAATAACAGTTACTACCTCTCTCCATTTTTAGATGTTAAAAATTTATCTAAATTCAAATGTATCTAGACACTCTTTAATACGTAGATACATTCGAATTTGGACGAACCTTCCGACATGTATTAATGGACAGAGGGAGTACATCGTTTAGAAGAGATTGGAGTAAAAAAAAGCTAGGTGGTTCATCGATCCAATTACAAGAAGACTGAGAAAAAAATTTACTAGCTATATTATGAGCTGCAACATTCACATCTCTTCCACAACGTTTAAATTCAACCTTCCCTATACTTGCAGATTGTGTAAATATGTCTGAATAAATCGCAATGTCTTCATCCCATATCCTGTCCTCCCCCGAGCATAGTTGTATTACCTCCATTGAATCTGACTCCGCTTCAATTGCATTACATCCCAAGGAATTAGCAAGATTTAAACGACTGATCATGGCCAAAGCCTCCGCCGTGGCTACTGAAGAAACATGAGGAGTAAACACAGATTATCGGGACATTGCTTGATGACTGCTTAAACAGCTGTCCAACTCGAACAACCGAAGGATGCCTTGTACTCTCTGGCAACGTAAGCCATGAAAATGGGCCGTGGTCTTGTTATTGGGCTCCTTGGAGGCCTAACGAGAGGCGCAGAAGCTTGCTGGTTGCTCGCCCAGTAGCTGCGCTGCTGCTCCTCCGGTTAGTCCCACCTCGCTGCCGAGCAGAGAAGAGGCGGTCGAGGGAGCTATAAAAAGAGGCGGAGGGCAGCGGTGAAAAGCATACCTTTCTCGGCCTTTTGGCTAAGATCAAGTGTAGTATCTGTTCTTATCAGTTTAATATCTGATATGTGGGCCATGTGCCCACAACGATATTAAATTTATTTTTTGTGGGGGAGGGCCCACCACAGTGGCTTGCCACTGGGGTCCTCGCGTGTCGCCCGGGCGTTGCACTACTGCCCGGTGCCTGGCGCACCCCAACCGAATCTAATCCCAAATTATGGTTCTCTAGTCATCGGAACGTAATAATCTCTAGTCGAAAAACAAGATTTCACGGTGGAAGAGCAGAGACGACGGCGATACATGCGTTCGATATCCACGCCCTATCCCTCTCCCTGGGCCATCCGCCTCGTTTCTCCTACGAGCTTTGGTGCTGCTCGATTCACACTTCAGAGTCCGCCACCCACCCAGCGGCGCAGGACATCAAGCTCGTAAACTGCGGCGGCGCCCGGTGTGAGCGGGGCGGATGTGGCGGTGGGCGACAGTCCGAGGAATCTGATCCAGCTGACGCCGGGGAACACGTCGAAGAAGAGGTGAGTGCGACGTCTCCTGAAATCAGATGCACAAATTTGCCGGGTAGTGGGCTCTTGAGGGCAGACAGTTGTGTACTAGCGCAAGGAGAGAAGCATCATATCACATGGAAGGTCGATTACTACTCCAGTTAACTATGGCGAGTTGCTTGCGTCTGTTACTCTCTTGCCATACCAGGACTGCCTACTGAATTTCCTGTTGTACCAAGTCAATTTACGCTGTTGATTGTGCATAACAAACTGATAATACTGTAGTTACTGGAATCTGTATCAGATACATGATGTGCCAATAACTTGTTTGCCTTTTACTGTAAGGTGCCTGAATCCTGACTAGGCAATTACATAACTAAATCTGATAATAATGCTGAAGAACATAGATCCATTTATATTGTGTCTGTTGCCACTCGAGCTGCTTTCTACGTTGCTGCATTTTCCACGTGTATGCTTAGGAAGAACAGCAGGATTAAAGCCATGAAATACGAGATATACATGTTGGCATCCTGTTCTTATCTTGCTTCCTTGACACATCAGTATGTCTGCACACTTTCTCCAAATCATATTTGATACAGAGTTCTAATGCCTTACAGGCGAGTGAATGCCCTATGTTCCGTTCCTCACTGGGTTCGGAAAAGCCGTATCTAATTTTATTTAGCACTCATTATACAAATGGTATGTGTATGTTGTCGGATTTCTCATGGCTTTTCCGTGACGAATATTTCCCTTAATTGAAGAACAGACCCAAGCTTTGGGTGAAGCAAGAACCATCAGTGGGCACTGTACCACTGTAGCATTTGGCGCCCAATTAAAGCTTCTGAACCATAATGGGAAAGGCTTCAGTGAAAAGGGTTTCTTTGGAAAAATGAACTCTGCTATATTTTGATTCGATATTTACCTTTTTTTTGCGAAGGTTTCATGCATTGCCTCTACAGTTATCCAGATGAACTACAGAAGATGGCTGCAGCAATTGATAAAATCGGCAGGTGAAGTTGATTTCTATGCTTTGGATACAGTTGCGTGGATAAAAATAGCTTATCATCATGATGCTGTCAGAAAATGCTTAATTTTTTTATCCAATCACCTTTTCCTCCTTGTCCAATGCATCATTATGCTGTCAGATACTAACTGAAGGAGATAGATATTACTGTATTCAGAAATAGATACAGTTCCAAACATAGTTAGTTTTTCCCTCTTCCTGTATTTTTGGTCGTGGTGCTGTATAAGGCATTATAACTCGAACCTGATTGCTCTCAGTGAAAAAAGCTAAAATGGAAATAATGCCAGTTTTAATCACATTTTATCCCGAGATAGATATGGTCGAGCAAGTTGGTCACTATGCTAGTGATATGTTCTTCAAAAAAAGATATGTTCTTCATGTACTTTGCATCCCTTGATGATCTTCACATTTCACTTCTACATCTATATGTTTTTCACCCCTTGAAGTATTGATAACTTGTCCTAGACTAATGCAACCTCCACTTTATAAACTATGTTTTCATATAGTTTCATCCAGATCTAATAGGACTAACTGGCAAAACAGCTGAGATCGGAAAGGTTGATCATGCTTACCGAGTTTACTACTCCCTCTGTTCCAAAATAAGCTGCTCAATTTTTTCTAGGACAAGTTATCAAAACAGAGAAGAAGGGTTGGGCATCTTATTTTGGAATGGAATGGAGGGAGTTTACACTAAAAATATGTCTAGATACAACCGTATCTAGATAAACTTGGGCATCTTATTTTGGAATGGAGGGAGTATATCAAAACAGAGAAGAAGGCTTCAGATTATCTTGTCGATCATTTGATTATCATGCATGTTACTCTAGTTTCAGTTCTTGTACAGTCTGATTGTTCCATTTTGATTGTTCCATTTCTTTATGATAAAACTGACTTCTGTCGTATTCATAAGGAAAATCAATAATCTGCAACCTGCAAATTATCTGCTTACTTTGGTCACTATATCTTATAGTTTTGAACTATTATACTTCTGCAGTACTTGTTTTAATGTTAACAAAAATGCGCCGTTCAATATGATGTTACTCCAAGGGGGATGTCCCGTTGAAGGGATGGGTGCTTGAAGGTTCGGCATGGAGTGATGTAGCCAAGCATGTTAAGAGCAATTCATTCCCTTGGTTACATATTGTTACCCAGACCAAGACTATGATGTAGGTTATGATATGATATGATCAATTCCAATTTGACAGAGGAAAGACTGACAGTTACATATGGTGAACGTGTATCCTTCAGAATTAACGCTTTCTTATATTTGGGAATCTTGAATCTTCAGATAGCATCGTTAGTTTCTTCTTCTTTTATTGCGATGAGACAATGCGTCGAATATCTCAATCCTGTATTCCTGTTGTACAAAACAAGCTGACACTAGCAATATTCCGCAAGTACTTTTTTATAATAAAAAAGAGAGCAATGCCCGAAGCCTACAATTTTCTGATGTTGCATACTTAGTATTAATAGTAAAATATAAAATAATAAGTAAAACACTCACTATTTAGCTATTTGCTCAATTACTTTTCAGGGCCGTTTGTGACTTTATAAAGCGGGACTAAAGCCTGTTTCAAAGAGGATGTACTTGATGAAGCCAAAGATGGAGTTCGTCAAATGTTACAGCAAGAACAATGATGTAGAATCTATATTGGCATCGCGAAAGAAATTTAGAGGGCACACAAGACTAGTTGAAAACTGAAACACAACATATCACCAGGCACCAGCAGACTGATTTCTGAATTTACACAGTAATTCTGATATTGAGGCAGACATTTTGGGTCTACCAGTTTTGGTGAACAAGTCGAATTCTTAGATTATACTGATACAAAAATATGCACACACACCAGTCTTATTTATATGGTCCTAACAAGTCTATGCTCATCGCTATTTCAGGGTGAAAAACGTGTTGAATTCTGATGTTCATCATGAGGCTAGTTTTCTGGAAGAGATGAATTTTGTAGTGTGATTTCTGGAGACATTTTGTGGAAGTACTTTTTATGTAGTTTCCTGTAAGCATGTTGATAGAGTTTCTCTCTTGTAGCTCTAGCATGTTATTTTGGAGGATCAGCGGAGATTTTAACGTCCAAAATGTTAGCAGCCTGCAGTGTATAAATCCATAACCTGCCTTTTCAAAACTTGCCCATTCGGTGTGACGTCCAATTTTTTTATTTCTGCGGGGAACGTCCGAAATGTTTTATGTATCACGTATGGGTATAAATCCCCAAAACTTGCCTTTTCGAATAAAAATCTGGTTAATTGTTGAAGCTTCCTTGAAACGGAGTCTATTTTATTCACCGAAAGAAAGCCAGGACCGGCAAACATTAATCCCAACACATCAGGGAAAAGCACACCGAATGACCAAACGAATTGTTGAAATGTTTGAATACAAACTGATGTACGGAGTGCTTTGACTGTTTTCTTGTGTACAGTAGAAGTAGCATTTCACACAGTTTTTTTTTTAAGCGGACATTTCACACAGTTTTGCTTGTTCGAGAGGACCACGGAAAGTGATCTCATTTCGGAAAGTGAGCCCGGAAAAACGTTGGGCTTGCCTTTTAGCTTGAAGGGCCCGGCCCAATACGAAGTGGAGCCAGTGCACCGGAGCAAAAATCAAGCAAAGGGCCAGTGGCAGCAGCATCTGCCGAAAGATAGTACCACCTCGGAAGTTTACAGGGATTGCTACCAGCTTAAATAGCGGTCTCTTCAGGTCTATAGCACGACCTTACTTGAACAGGATCTGTTCTATAGGAATCGTACCGTTGCATCCTTGACTAATAAGGAGGCAAGCACTTAAACCTGGTTGATGAAGTCTGACCTGTGGGCCAGAGCGTGATTAACGGCTCAGAGCGCACTTGCCGGTGCTGTTCTAGCTGTAGAGGATCGTTCCTGTTCAGCTAGCTGACCAGGGTGGCTCACAGGTTGTCTGACAGGTAACCAATTCTTTTTAATTTTTTGTTGCTTCTGCCACTTCTCGAAGCTGCAAATTAACGATCTTCATGGAGATGAGCCAATCCAACAAAGAATTGATGAAACGATATGCTTGCTACGGACATTATGTTTGCATCATCACAATTTTTTCGCAATCCTCAAACAGCTCAACCCAGGCTATTTATTAAAAAAAGACCATGAAAACCAACTTTTTTTGCGCATTACCCACAAGATTTATCAATCTCGAACCCGAACACAAGTTAGTCTGTTGTAATTTTCAGGGGTTTGATGAGGAAAGAAAACCATATGTTTGAGCAACTGGCAACTGGCAACAGAAGATCGACATATAAATTTCTAGCTTACTGTAAGAAACTCATTCCTCACAGAAAAGAAGAAACAACTATTTCTAAGTTAGTTTTCTCTGGGCATATTCATCTGAACTAGTTTGACATAACATGGTAGTAGAAAAGGGGATAAAACAGACACAACTTACACTAAATGGAGTAAGCAGGATAAATTGTTGTTAAATGGGTAATTGTTGTCACAATATCAAACTAGCGGTAAAAATTAGAATTTACTCAAAAAGATGCACAGATCAAAATGTTTAGATAGCATTACAGGAGCCTTGTAAGAATATATTCCATGTTACAGTCAAAAAAGAATATATTGCATGCCATCTCCCTGAGAACACCATATAGCATAGTGTGTCCTTACAGTAGGATAGATTCAATAATCAGTGTTAACTTGAAAATTACAACTTGAAGAGAAATGTGCATTGATCCACTCATCCACTGTACAGTTTATTTACTGGTTAACAAAAATTTCAGGTGTGGACACTTGAATTACTCATGTTGAGATCAACCGACCGCTACTGAGATGACAGAACTCAATGTGTACAGAACTAAATGGCCCCGACAAGATTAGACTGTACTTTCACGTATCATTTCTATTAGCACGGTTACTAATGTTAGACTATAGGCTGCACTTCAAAAAAAGGTGAGATGCCATTGTCAGATTAGTCACCATTTGCGATCACAACAAAGACATCGTCTAGCGACCACTTCCTAATCTCGGACTTCTCTTCTGGATTGATGATTGCCTCGTCGGTCTGGGCAAGCCGGTAGCCGATCACAATCTCATCTCTCTCACGAGCCCTGACCATTATATCCAGGAAACTCAGTTCCTCCTGTTCGTACAGGTAAAATTCAGCAGATCTTATGCACATCTCATTGCCCTGTAAAATAGGATTGCAATGATCAGATCCAAGGAAAGTCACTGGGTAGTTTAAAGTTAGAAACTATCATCTGCTACACTGTTAAATAAAGATTGTGGAAAAAAATGTTACTGCAAAATTAAAGCATAATCCAGATCATGTTGCATTATGGATAGTACCTCCTCAGCGAAAAGTTCCTCAAGAACTCTGTTGATTTGCTTGTCTTCTGCCACCATTGCTAACGCCATACTGACAAGTTCATTCGATAGAACGTAATCGCTGATTTTGGAGACAGATACAAGGTTTCTGGTTCTCGAGTCCAGTATTTCACTGATTATTATTGATTTGTCTGATGCCTGCTGCATCTCCCGAATCCAGGAGCTGTGAGAGAAGCCATTCTGACGCAGAGGTGATCTTACCTCCTCCGATGGAAGACGTTTGGACTACAGTAGAAGGCATATATCAGTAATGCAGAAGTCATCTAACTGCGGTCTGTCAGTCACAAGTTATAGCCGCTGTTACTCACCTGAACGTCACGGATTAGAAGAAGTGTAGCTAAGGATCGTGAATCTGACTGTACTATGGAGTCCTCCACTGACTCATCTGCAAGAATTAAAATCTGTGGTTTCGAAGTTAAAAATTGGTGTCTTCAGCACAGGTAAACTGGCATCTAGAGTAGGAAATGTACATGATAAAGAATGTCTATAACTATTATGGCACACGTTTGCCATTTCATAAATAGAATCATTGATTGAGTAGAAACACTCAGAGCACTCACAGAATCAAAGGTCTCAAGAGGCAAGCTTTCTAAGTGCCGCCTGATAACAGCATTCCCTTCTTTGTGTACAAGTTTAATGTTTGTTAGTCCGAAAATATCCATACCACCGTCAGTCAGCTTTTTCTCCCTCTCTTTCTCTGGCACCTCATTGAACATCCACAATTCAGAACCTGGAGCCAAAAATGCTTCTAGAACCTACACAGCAGCACTAACATTCATGTAAAAATTGTGTTCGAACGTACACTGATCCTGGCAAAATGTCCAAGTTAAATTACCATTATCATATCATGGATGTCCCGTCGCCAACCACAGAACAAAATTTTCTCCGGAAACTTCGGAGGGATTTGAACATTAGGCAGAAAACCCTTATGCACCTACCAAAAAGTTATATTTATCAAAATCGAGGCGAAGTAGAAACTTTGACTTGGGCAGTATGACTTGCTTGCTTGATGATAGTTGGTACACAGAGTAAAGATTATACAGCCTGAAGTAGAACTCAGAAAAATTACCTCTGCTAGAGGGGCGGGAGCATAAGTATCATCATCTTCTGCTATAACAAGGACCTCGTCACCTTCTCTTAAAACATAATCATCAGCAGGGTTCATTAATATCTTTCCACCTTTTGATGCAAGCTTCACTCCACAGGGCACAGCATCAGGGAATGAGATTAACACATCCCCAAACCGCATGCCATCCAATTCTGGCCATCTTTTAATATAGAACTCTGCATTTTCAAATCCCAAAATATCCTCCCATATCTGCAGAAAGCATACGGTGGGTCAAGCAATCATGGAGATAGCTCCCACAGAACAGGTGTTGCATTGAAATGTACCTGTGCCAAGCCAGGTTGGAGTGCACACTGTATCATCAAACGTCCAATCACATCATGGGCAACAACTGTTTCAATTAGTTCACCTCCAACCAATTTCACTAAAGGTTCATTGTCAAGGTCACTCATCTCTACAACAATATGCCCCCTTAAGCCCTCCTTTACCCCAGTCAGGCTTAGCACGACACGCAAAGCTCGCGCGTCACTCTAGGGGGAGAGTGGAGAAAATGAACGTGAGCAAATAATTGTACAGTATGAGATGTTAACCAAATAATAGTAAAGGTGGGCAGAAGAAAATACTAACTTGGTCTGCATTTTCATCAGATGCTAACACAATAATAGCACGGGCTTTGGAAACAGAAACCTGTGGGAGGAAAGGAAATTTAAGATCTAAAGTTAAGAGGTGTTTACATAACACATAGTACGAGGAGTGCATTGATAGTGGTAGGACAAGAAGATCAGAAGAATTGCTTGAGTTAGTACCTTCTTCAGATCAGCTAGAATTAGAGGACTGCCGCTTCTACATATTACAGATGTTCCCATGAAGTCAAATCCAAGTTTTCCTATGTCCATCTCCATCTCTTCCTTATCTCTTTCTGCGAGAACAACAACTACACCACCACCAATACTTTTATTTGCTATAGCTAGCTGCTTCAGAAGAGAGCCCTACTCCACATGGTGAAAAACCAGTAAGCCAATAGATTTGGTCTCTATTATATCAAAGCAAACAAACTTCAGTCCTCACTGCACTACTTCTTTCAGTAAGTTTGGAGGATAAAGTACAAAACGAAGTGCATACAGTTACAGTGACTAAACATGGAGAAAAGGGCCAAGATTTAACTTCCAAAATTAGTTTGTCTAAAATGGAATTTTAAATATCTTGAAATTTTAATGTGCTTTGAATCTTTAAAAGTGAAATCCTATATATCACATACCATAACATTTGTTACAAGTCTACTTCAGAAATGCACAACTGGTGGGTCATCAGGTCTTACAACAACAAAGCTCACTAAGCTATGTGCTAACTGGCTGATTCATATCTATTAGAGATTTGAACAATTTGAATGTTATGAAATTTGTAATGCTTCTATTTGGGACCAGGGACCTGATGCGAAACCAAATAATCTCATCATGGGAAATGTTATTCATACTAAAGCGATTTTCCACCAGAGCATTACCAGCTTATCGCTCCATCCAAGGATAAGTATATGGTTGGTCTCTATCACCTCGCTTCTTCCCTTACGCCAAGAATCCACCTTCTCCGATATGGCATCCGACACAAGCCCGAGCATCGTGGCAAACACCAGCATGCCGCCAGAGCTAATCGACACAGACACAATCCTAGGGCCCAGACCAACCTGGTCAGCATGGTTCCCTGAATCCGCCACGAAAGTCCAGGAAAGCCAGAGAGCCTCCAGGAATCCGCTCCCGCTGACAGCAAACAGCGCGATCCCACCCGAGGCGATGAGAATCACGGTGGCTAGCAGGAGGGCTAGGAGCTTGGCGTAGGGATGCCCCGAGAAGAACACGTCAACCTTGTAGGCAATCCTCTTCTCCAGCGGCACTTCCTCCTCGGTGTTTCTTGTCCGGATGGAATTCGCTCTGCTCCGCCGGAGCTGGTCGCCGTATTTGAAGAGGAATGCCGGTATCGCCAGAGCAAGCATCGGAACGAAGTTCCAGTTAGCGGAGGTAACAAAATTGGAGCCAGGGTCAGTGAGAACCGAGGTTTCGTCCTCGCTGTCCACGGCATTGGCAGCACCGCATGCTCTGATCTTCTCCTGCGAAAAATGAGTGCTTCTAAAACCGTCAGCGAAATAAGTTTTGATGTAAGCAATTGGTGTCACAAAATTTTGACAGATGCAATGTATCACCTGGAGGCTCAACACTTTGATCCACTGCCAGAGAGCCAGGGCGGAGCTGGTGACGGTTACGACCAGCAACTGCAAGAGCAATCAATTCATGTGAAATGGACCAAACTAGCAAGTCAGTTGTTACAGGTAAGCTGGGGAGAGCTTTTATGGCATCGTCAGACTCAGACATGGTAGTAGCTAGCTTGGATCAGTGACACTTACGAGAAGGAGGCAGTAGGGAGAGAGATCGAATCGGCGGGCGCGCGGCGGGGGAAGCGGAGGCGGGGGCGAGAGCGGCCTCCTCTCCCCCAGCAGCGGCGGCAGTTTGACGAGGGACGCCAGGCGCTTCTCCTCGTCCCGCTGCGCCCTCCGCGGCTGCGGGGCGGGGCCGCTAGTGCTAGGGTTCCGCCGGCCAGCGGTGGGCGGCGTCTGCTGCTGCTGCTGTCGCGGCGCGCGCGGTCGCGTGACGTGCGCGCCGAGGAAGGAGGGGTAGCACCAGTCGCGGTCGAGCACGCCGGCGTTGGGGGGCGAGGCGGAGTGGGAGGGGTCGTCGACGGCGACGGTGAGCCGGCGCGGCGCCAGCGCGTCCACCGGCGGGAGCGGCCCCGTGGTGGAGCGGCGGGCGAGGAGGCCCTCCCTCCCGCCGGCCCGCAGTCTGTCAGCGGCGGTGGAGGCGGCCGTGGCGGAGGGGGAGGAGACGGAGATGGTGCGGGACTTGGTGAGCTGCGGCCGCTGCGGGCGCGGGGGGTCGGGGCTGGCGCCGTCGCCGGCGTTGGCCCGCCGAGCGGCGCCCGGGTCCGCCTCTCCGCCGTCGCTCTCCGCCATTAGCAGCAGCGAGGTCGAGCTCGGAGTCGGAGCTCCTCCCACTCCGGCGCTGGCTCGATCAGCTTGTAATAATTAGTTTATTCCACTGACTGGCTCCGCAGAATTCCACTTTAACCATGTGATTAGTTATTCCGCGTCAGTAACGAACCAGCCGGAGCAGGTACAAGACCATGGCTTGGCTAGTGGGGCATCCACCGAGCGACCCCACCTGTCATTCACTCTCGGCAGTCAGCGGTGGCCGTACGGCGGGACGGCCGCGACATGGCGTAGCTCGAATTAAGCTTAACTGTAAGTCTGTAACAGCAGGAGCAACGGGGGGAGAGGCGAGGAAGGAGGCGGCGATGGTGGCGGGTCGGGGAGACGGGTCGCGCACGCACGTGCGGCGCGCGTGGGCAGCCGCAAAGGCAGCCGAGACGAGCACCGAACAGAACAGAAGAGCAACGGATGGATCCCGTCCCGTGATGGCGTGATCTGATCTCTGCCTTTCCGTGCATAATCAAGTGCGAGCACCCCGCCACTGTGGGCCCCAGGCGGGCGGCGTGTACAGCAGTTTCAGTGGGACCGGATGATCAGTGGATAGGGGTATCGTGCCACTGGCACTGGTGTTGGGCCTCGCGGGTGATGGGGGTATGGGACGTGCCTTGTGCGGGCCATGTGGAGCTAGTGGGAAATTGGGTTTATCCTGGGCCATCCGTTGCTCCACTTGGTGGCGAACGAATCTCATCGCCGCTCTCCGCGGGTGAATCGCCCAAGCAGGCGAAAAGGCTACAAACTGTACGTACAATACTTTTTTCGTGACGAAAAGCGGTAGCGCTGACAACATCAAGAGCAACAAAATTTGCCTCTCAAAAAAAGAAGCACACACACAAAGTCTGCCTACTTGCCTACTTGCTCTTACCCTATACTACACAATAACACAATTTAAAGAAGAAATGCCTGGCTATGTTGGATTACATGGGCTGGAGCCTAGTTAAGCAACCCATATCAGTTGCCAAATCCTGGAATCTCAAGGTTCATATATGATTAGCAGCATAGGAGCATTGGGAAACAAAGTTACGGGAGAGTTGGAACAACAGCTGTTTCGATTTACAGCAAGTGAGTAGGAAGAGAAGGAGTCCAAACACACTTCTCAGTTGCCGCCGCCCGCCTAGCCTAGCCTCGCACGTGCGTCGCGTGCCAAGTTAGAAACCCGTTTCGTAGAGGTTCCTTTTGTTTGTGATGCTTTTGTTTGTGATGCTCTTTGGTCATCTCTATTCCGGAACTACGTGGGAGGTAAGGTTTTTGGGGAGCGTCTAGGCGCAACCACTTGTTGCTATTCGAGTTCTTCCCCATTGGTTTGCTGTTTTATCAATAGACCCGACGACTCCAACAACGGTCATGGTGATGTTGCTGCTGAAGCGGCCTTTCCAGTAGAAACTGGCGGATCCCTATAGGGCCATGGGGTGCACATGACCCCGGGAATTTTTTTTTTTGTATAGTTACAAAATTTCACCATGTGTGCACCGGGAAACAAACATTTTTATGGTTCCATGAGCGCACCCTGGTCCGCTCTACTCTAGCTCCGCCGCTGCCGATGTACGTACCCATTATCTCTTACTTTATGCTGGCACTTATTTCATATTTAAATCTCCTAGATATGCTTAATCTGATGTGTATAAATAAGTATGCAAGTGCATATCCGTGATGCTGCTTGAAAAATTGATAAATAATCTAGCAGGCTATACACCGCGCCGATCCAGAGAGCTTCTTTCACTCGGTCCCATCATGTCTGCTCCTCGTTTATCCTATTACAGATACGAGCGAAGAAGTTGAGCGCCTTGGCGTTCAAAATCATGTTGCTTCCTTGATCAGGTTTTTCCACCTGCAGTGACATTCACACACTGAAATATTCCAAGACTCCTTCCTACAAAAAAAACTCTTTCAAGACTTGTCGGGAATAGTGACAAGTGGCGTTCACCTCGCAACAAATGAACCCTTCAACTAGCGCGTTGAGAGCATGTGCTGGTGCATTGTTAATTCCAGAGCAGAACTTTCCATCCCGATTGGTTCAACGATTTATATTACCTTATCGCAGCAGCTCCTATGTCCAATGGCAGGCAGCACATGTATGTGCTTGTTTCAGGCTGTTTGATCTCCTAGCGCAGACTGTTTGCAGGGACGAAGCTAGAACTGTTTTCTAAAGGGGCTGTATGACTGTTGAATTTCACTGGGGTCATTCTCTACAATTAAACATCCATTATTAGTGCTAATTAGTGAAGGATATGATAGATTTCACTGTGTTCAGCTGACCCCAGCGCCTACAAGGCAGCTCCGTCCCTGCTGCTTGGCCGTCAATTTGGGCTGGTTATGGACTTCAGGAAATTTGGCGTATCCACATGTTACCTAGTTGGTCATTAGTAGGATAAAATCTATCCTAATAATAGGTTGCACCAATCGGCAGTCGATCATTATTGAAAAAACAAGCAGTCTCCTCCTTTATGCTTGATGAATATGTTGCTTTTTTTTCTTTAAAAAACACTGGCTTGGTCTTTTTTTAAATGTGAAACGACACTCCTTCCGATAGCGTATTCTGGAAGAAAAAACTTTTGTGATAGGAAGCATCTTTTAAATTTTCAAAATATATTTATGCATGAAATATGGCGTGAAAGTTTATAGTTAGACATGTCAAGATATAAGGAACCATCTTATAAATTTTCAATGGATTAAGCAATTACATCAACTCAAACTTTTACGAGTAACATATTCTCCTTTTCTTTTCTAGCTATGATTTCTTTTTTAGCATTTTGTTTCTTATTTTTTTCATCAATAAGTAATTAATTTTTTTTTTGGGTTCTTATGGAACCGGGGATCAATCTAATGTCAATACCCTATTTTTATTCTAGATTTTTTCATGACCATATACACCATATTTCGATGTAAGCATCACAACATCACTTACATACTCCTTAAGTTTTAATGAATAAGACATATAAATTTAGTCAAATATCAGCGTCTTCTAAGTTTGATGAATGTTACAAATAAAATATGAATTTTAATAATATTAAATTAATATCGATAGATTCACCGTAAAAATTATTTTTGTAACATATATTATTTAATATTGTAGATGTTGAAGTTTTTCTTTTGTATTGGTCCAACATAGTAAGCTTTGAAGGTTTACCAAATTTATACATCTTGTTCATTGGAATGGAAGTAGTATACGTTATCCAAGTGCATTTATAGATTGCACCCAAAATGTGTTCCGAATTAATTAACCGATACCAAAAGTCAAAAACCCAAAGGCGTGTGAGGCATATACAACTTTAGAATAACATTGATTAAAATGTACATTAGTATTTCTACCGAAATTGGATAAAAATTCACACTCCCATTTTGTTGTGTTATCTTGTATATATGATGTTGTCCATTAGTATTGCTGCACCTCAACAATCCATTTGTACAGTATAATCAAGTTGACATTCATTTACTGATTACGATTACTGCTTAAACCGATGGCGGCACCGCCACCTTTTCTCTATGCTTAAACCGATGGCGGCACCGCCTCCTTTTCTCTATGTATAAAAGATTACTATATTTCTATTGAATTACAGTTAGAGGTTTTGTGAGGTCAACAAGCTAATAACTCTTAACTTTGCTAGCTATTTTATTTTATTTTATTTTTTAGAATCTATTGGCTTGCTAGTTGACCCAATTGATTTGGACAATGGGTGGCCCAAGAATACATAAAGGAGGAGACAGAGCTCGCAAACCCTACTGGATGCTCACACACCCTATTCCTATCTGATGCACATGGCTTTCACGCTAACGGGCCAGCCATTAAAGCGGGTTTCATTTTTTCTGTTATCCATTTATTTTATTTTTAATTTCCTTTTAAGGCTGTATTTTCTTCCCTTTTTAATTTTCTATCATTATTTTCTTTTTGTTTCCTTACAACGACGGAGGCCACCAGCCATGGCCGATGGCGTGATGTTGAGTTCTAGCCACCTTCGAAGGGTCGCCTTCCTCGACGTATAAAAGCTTCTTTCCTTTACCATATGTCACTCTAGTGTCATCCGTAGAAAGAGGCCAACTCCTAGACTCCGCAGAATTTAGGTTGGAGAGGCACATGTCGCACCGCACTCGAAAAAATCCTAGGAACGATTAACATAGGAGGATGAAGTCCCGGGGGAGAGAGCACATCCATGGGGGCTGATTTGGTGGCCGAAGGCGCTCGAATGGTGGCCACCTCGTGCTGGTGGTCAGGAGGCAAGGGGGCGCAAGAGGCATGGATATCTGGGATGACATGGAAATGAGAGTTCCATCCTCTCTCTTTTAGTTCAGCAACATGTGCAAATGCTACCATTCAAACTTTTTGGCCTTCCCTAATTAATTGGCACACCTAACGAGAGAAAAAGAAGGGATTTAGAGCTAGTTTTTCACCTATCATTGGTTGCCTTACTCGCAGAGCCTCTTCTAGCCAATACACCGGTATGGAGCGAATACCAATAACTAATTTCGGTGTTGTTCAAAAATTTCAAAAATGTAGAATTTCGGTGTTGTTCAAATTTTTCAAAAAGGTAGAATTCATAATCTACTCGGACGCAGCGCGAGAGTTGCAGTTTGGCAAAAAAGAGCGGAATACTGGACTGGACATACATTGGCAGATTGTGTATGGTATGCAAAGTAAAGTCTGGATCGAAGTGTCTTCTAAAAAGAAAGAGAAATGAACAATCAAACACCGATACAATGGCAGAGCTGGCTGGAGTACTCTCGTGTCAATGGCGCTATTTCTCACGGTCGTCTTCTTTCAAGCCCAGATAGAAGTCAGTCACCATTTGTATAATCCAGGCATACACAGTGAGGTATAATTTGACAAACAATAGTGGAATAAATCTGGATGGACAAACATTAATTGACAGAGTATATATGAACCTCCTCAAAGGGAGAGAAAGGAACAATGAAACACCGGTACAATGGCAGAGCTGGCTGGATCGCTGGAGTACTCGCAGTCCTCTTGATCTCATACGGAGACAAGACGAGAGCTTCATTATTTATGAGGTAAAAGTGGATCTCTAGCAGCTTCCGAGGATAACGGTGAAGGAGGGGATGCCGCACATTCGCGGGATGCCAAGATAGTTTCCAGTATTGATCTCACGCGCCTGCCCGACGATGTTCTTGGCGCAGATGCACGCGGCACGCCTGTCGTCGCTGGTCGTGAGGGAGTTGGCGAAGCTCCTCACGTCGTCGCAGCAGCCCGGGAGCAGGGGGCCTTTGCCGCGGATGTACCTCACGCAGCCGCCAAAGGCAGAGCTCACCTGCTCACAGCTGACGGCAGCGTTAGCGGCCGACAGGAGCACCGCCGCCGTCACCATGGCGACCACCGCGGTCTGCGCAGCTGATGCAGCGCCGGCCATCTCTTCACTAGAGCTAGAGCTAGCGGTGAGCTGGATTGCGCTGGAGACTAGGATCGAGTGTGAGGAAGATACGAGGGAAGGGAGGGGTTGTTTAAATAGGGGGTCCGGGTCCGAGCAGGAAGAAGAGATCGATGGCGTTAGGCCATTTGGCTTAGCAAAGCGCATGAATCGTGGTCGGTGGGTGCTGAATGCTGATCGATGGGGCTGGATTAAGTCTATCGATTCGGCAGCCGTTGATGATCGATCGATGAGATATCTACGTAGGAGTAGCAGTTTTCGCATGAAGAGTGATTACATTAAACAGTATCAGCCTCCTAGCAGGATTAGCCAGCTACTCCAGCTAATCGATCGACAGTGCATTGATGGTACATCCAAGTAGCCATCAGCCTAAACCCTAAACCCTAATAACACATATCCGTGGATCGATGCATCAAATGCTTCTTAATTCCGGTGGCCGCCCACGAAGAGTGGGCAAAACCGCAAAAGGGAGTATTTCAGGGTAGACCGTGGATTTTCTAGATGCCTATTGTGCTACAACCAATGCGTATGAGGCTTCACATACTAGAGATAAACGCACGACATGTAATTTATCTGTTCAGTAAAATTCAAAATGCGGTGACTTTTGAACTTGTATGTCGGAATTGTATCAGTTTTCACCGTTGGGCCTAGTTTGGAATGTGATAATAATACAAAAGTTCCTTTTCAAATATCAAAACATACTGAAATGACATTCTAAAAAGTTAGTACGATAAACCTAGCTAGCTACCGTTGAAAACATATCATAATTTCAACACTTGATTCAAACATGTAGAGATGGATCTCGCCCATGGGACCCTCGGAGTCTAGGCATGTGTGGCCAGGAGCATGCCACACACAAGAAATTATGTGTGTTGTACAACTATAGAAAAAGGAAAAACTAAATGAGTGAGGAATGACAACCGAATTCAAAAAGACAAAAAGGTGATCTTCTCATCTGAGAGCATCGCAGTATGCCAACATCGGACGTATGGCAACTAAAACTCTCCGTTCCTGGCCGCTAATTCATCTATGGGATCCTCCATGGGGTCCCCTCTTCTTTTGGCTATCCTTTATCGGCTGGTTCTAAAGGACAACAATATTTAGCCATCAAGGAAAAGGCACACAAGATAACGTTAGGGACATTATTTGTACTCACCTAACATTTTCTTGCATAAATAATTAGGTTAATAAGTCGAAGGTATATAGGCGGGATATTCACATATTTTTACACATTCTAATTTCTTAAGTCTCGATCAAATTTCTGGTGGGAATATGATCATGAAAATCTGCAACTCGGCAGGCCGAGAAGTAACATTCTCAGATGACATAGAAATGATGAGGCCGTTTTTTTTCAACTCATATGAGTTTCAATGAATGTCTATATTCGAAAGTTTGAAACACTTAGTTTTTTTTTTAAAACGAATTCCAGACATACACAGTGAGATGCAATTCCACAACAAGAGTGGAATATATAATCTGGACATACATTGGCAGAGGGTATGTATGGTATACAACGTGCCTCTCAAAGGTAGAGAAAGGAACACATCAAACACCGATCGATACAATGGCAGAACTGGCTGGAGTACTCGTAGCCTTTATTCAGTATACATAATATACGTCTTGTAACGCCGGCGAGGAGTAGTTGATCTATCAGTCGATCCTTAATTTAGTGGATCTAGCACCTGCGGAGGATAGTGGAGAAGGTTGTGTCGGCGCTGATGCCGCACATGCGTGGGACGCCAAGAATATCGCCAAGCTTGACCCCATTCGCCTTCGCGACGAAGGTCTTGAAGCAGCTGCACGTGGCACGGTTGTCGGCAATGGTCGTCAGGGATCTGGCGAGACTCTTCAAACCGTTGCAGCAGCCCGTGGACAGGGGCACTCCAGCGCGCATGTTCATCACGCAGCCGCCAAAGGCAGAGTTCACCTGCTCACAGGTGATGGCAGCGTTGGCGGCGTATGGCACCGACAGGAGCATCGCCGCCACCATGGCAACCACCACGATCTGCGCCATCTCTTCCCTAAAGCTAGAGCTTGCGGTGAGCTGAATAGCTGCAGACGAGGATCGACTATCGAGTGTGAGTGTGAGGAGTACGAGCGAAGGGAGGGGCTTAAATAGGGGGGGTCCGAGTCGGAGCAGGAAGACGAGATAGTAGATGGAGTGCGGCCATTGGCTTAATTAGCAAGCACATCGTCATCGGTTGGTGCTGATCAATTGGACCGGATTAATTGTATCGATTCGGTAGTCGTTGATGATCGATCCATGAGATAGCTCGTACCAGTTTTCGCATGAAGAGTGATTATATAAAACGGCAACAGCAGCCGCCTAACAGGATATTAGCAAGATGTAGCTAGCTACTCCAGCTGATCGGATATGTGTAAGTAGCCATCAGCCTAAATCCTAAACCCTAGTTGACACAAATCTGTTGGTTGATGCATCAAATGGTCTTCAATTCCAGCAGCCGCACACGAAAAATGTTTCAGGCAAAAGGGAGTATTCCAGATCGTGGATTTTCTAGATGCATGTGTGCTCCTTTTGTGTATGACAGACTCATCTTTTCCCCGATAAATAGCATATATTAATATCGCGAAGATATCAATTATATACAACCTCTGCAACAACATCATGTTCTAATAGTATAAATGATGCACACAACCAAAAATGACGGGCTCATAGGAGACTTTACATATCGGAGATAACACACGAGGTGTAATTTGATCAGTTCTAGTAAAATTTAAATATGTATGTAAGTTGGAACTCTACTAGTTTCAATGTTGGGCTTACGGAGTAGTTTTGAATGCGATAACAACACAACTTTTTTTTAAAAAAAATATTGTCATTCTAAAATATTCATCTCAACCTAATAGTAAAAACAGATCATAAACACTCATCGGCCCCTCCAAATTTAGGCCTATGTGGTGAGAGGAGCATGCCACACAAGAGAAAAGAGGTGGAGCCCACCCATGGGGCTAGGAGCATGCCACATAGTAGAAATTATGTTTGTTGTAGCGCTATAATTTATTGCAAGACCTTTTTCAAGGTACAAACAGTGTGCTATGAAAAACAGCGTAACCCATAAAATCCACTATAGCGAAACATCGTGCTATTACGAAGCTATATGTTGCTGTAGCGGATGATTGTACGTGGATTCATTTAGCGAGACATTGCTTGGAATGCTAGAACATGCTATTAGTGCCTCTATTTAAACCACTGTTCTTTTACATGGAAGATTGAAGAAAATTTGAGAGTGAATGTACAGTAGCTACGTACTAGGATTGCTACATCTGAAGTGCATTGATGATAAATCTACATGGTAATCTATAGTGCATTGACGATAAATCTAAGTATCCATCAACTAAGGTCTATTTTGATGCGCCGTATCTAAAGCTTGTACTCCCTCAGTTCACAATTACCTCGTGTTCTAGGACTAGCCAGAATTAAAATTTGAAAATTTTGACCAAAAATAGAAGAAAAAATATCAATATTCGTAATATAAAAATCATATAAGTTGAAAATATACTTTGTGACAATTCCAATACAATAAGTTTTATATTATATATATTTTGGCGAAACCCAAAACACGAGGTATTTATGGACGGGAGAGTAGTATCTTGTGCATTAAATGTGAGTTTATGTGCATTTAAAAGAAGCTTATAAATGATGGAGTACTCCCTCTATAACGGTTTATTGGGTCACTTTTAGCCAGCGTTGAAAACTGGTATGGAGGGAGTACTATTTGTTGTATGTTTTTACCGAATGTATACTACTAGTATGATCAATCTGTGGCTGCTTGTACTGCAGCCTAAGTGAGCCACCAAATGCACGGTATGTCTCCTTGTGAATCATACTGAAAAACAATCCAAAAGAAAACCAATACGCCATTTGTTCCATGAAAGATGTCTAATTTTAGATAAATTCCAATTTATACAAATGTTAGACATCTTTCAAATTTAGATAAATCTTAGATATCTTTTATGGGATTAATAGAGTAATATAGTATTAGTTTGTTCCAAATTATAAGATATTCTAGCTTTTCCAAATCAAATAGCGGTCTTCGCTGATTTCCCTTAATTAACCGGGCATGTATGGTCTTGGGTCCGCTTTCCCTTATCAACTGGGTCATTTTCCCCTCTTGTTATAATGCAATGCGAGAGCTCCCCGCTCCCTGACGAGGTTCCGTAAAAAAAGATGCATTAAATATGTCTGTTTACCACATTGAAAATTTAAAAACATGCTATAATATGGAATAGAGGGAGTAATGAGAAGTATTATAAGTGAATATATCAAAGAAACAAAGGAACAGAACAACTGCATGAGTGAGATGACAACAGAATTAAAAAAGGGCAAAAAATGAAAAAAAAAGGCCATCTGATTGAGTAGCTAGTGTCACAGCATGTCAGCATTACACTTAGGGCAAATGAAACTCGCTGTTCCTGGCCGCTAATTCATCTATGGGCTCCTTCTCCATGGCGTCCACTCGTCCTTTGGCTAGGGCTGGTTCTAAAGGACAACAATATTTGGCAATCAAGAAAAGAAGCACACAAGATACCTTTTGGGACATCCATTTGTACCCCCCTAGCTTTTTCTTGCATAAATTATTAGGTTAATAAGTTGAAGGTATATAGGCGTGATATTCATGTATATTAACACATTTTGATTTCCAAAGTCTCGATCAAATTTCTGGTGGGACTATGATCATGAAAATCTGCAACTTGACAGTCCAAGAAGTAACATTCTCAGATGACTTAGAAATGATGATGCCGTTTTTTTAAACTCAAATGGAGTTTCAATGGATGGCTCCAAATGTTCAAAAGTTTCAAACAAGTACTTTGTTTTTGAAACGAAATCCAGACACACAGTGAGATGCAATTTGACAAAAAGAGCGGACTTGACATACATTGGCAGTGGGTATATATATATGGTATACAAAGTAAACTTGGAACATGTCTCCTCAATGGGAGAGAAATTAAGGAGCAATCAAGGGAACGCCGATACAATGGTAAAGTTGGCTGGAGCCTGGAGTACGCTCGTAGTCCTCTCGATCTCGCGCGGAGATGAGAGCTTTTATTCAAGTGTTCATAATCAGTCGATCCTTAATCAAAAGGATCTCAGCAGCTGGGGAGGATAACCGACAAGGTGGAGCGGCCGCTGATGCCGCACATGCGCGGGAGGCCAAGAACACGCCCAAGCTTGACCCCATTGTCCTTCGCGACGAAGGTCTTGAAGCAGCTGCACGTGGCACGGTTGTCGGCGATGGTCGTCAGGGAGGTGGCCAGACTCTTCAAACCGTTGCAGCAGCCCGTGGACAGGGGCACTCCAGCGCGCATGTTCTTCACGCAGGTGCCAAAGACGGGGTTCACCTGCTCACAGGTGATGTCAGCGTTGGCGGCGTATGGCGCGGACAGGAGCATCGCCGCCACCATGGCGACCACCACGATCTGGGCCTCGGCAGGGTTGGCCATCAGTTCCCAAGAGCTAGAGCTAGCGCTGAGTTGAACAGAGCTGGAGAAGGGGATCGAGTATCGAGTGTGAGGAGGAAACGAGGGAATGAGGGGCTTAAATAGGGGGTCCGAGTCCGACGAAGAAGACGAGATCGATTAGGCCAGTCGGCCGGATTAATGGAGAGAGCATTCGGCAGTCGTTGGATGGCGGGACAGATACACCAGCCACATTCCAGCCTGATTTAACAGCATGATCAGCCGCCTAGATGTAGCTACCTATACTCCAGCTGATCGATCTGCAGTGCGCTGATGATAGATCTAAGTAGCCATCAGTGCACCGTATCTAAAGCTTGTACTTTCATTAAATACGATGGAGTATTTTAGAGCAGATTTGGTGCAATGCTATTTTTTTCTAAAATGTATTTTAGTAAATATACTTTTGTGTTCTAAAAAATCATAAAATTTATTCTATGATACATACATTTGTCCTGAGTACTCATGCAAAGTTTGGTACAAATTGTGTTGTACTCTGTTTTGAACTAAAAAAAAAATGTTAGCTACGTATAAGGATGAAAACCCAGATTTTTGTCACTAATTTGTTTTTTCCGTATAGCTCAAAATACAACATTGTTTCTCTGAAATTTCTGTTGTGCGTTCTGAGTGTTTATATATATATATGTGTGCGTATTTACTTTCAGATTTTTTAGAATCTTAGAAATATATTTTTCTAAAAAGCAGGAGCATTGGTGCTCATGTGCTAAAGTGCTAAAGGTACTTTTCATGAGTATTTGTTGTACCGGGCATGCTTTTCTCTCGCTATTTGTACTGCAGCCGAGTCACCAAATTGTGCACTCGTGAATCGGGCTGGAAAACGCTTTGCTTGGCCGCTGTTGCGCCGCATCGCTCCACTATGGGACAACTCGGGCAGCGAGGAAACCCTAGCCACTGAGCCCACATTCTCTCTCCCCTCCTCTCTCTTGCAGCCGCGAGAGGCGACCGCATGAAAGCCGGTGTGTGGTGCCAAGGACGGTGGCAGGAAGAGTGTCGCGGTTCCGCTTCTCTGGAGAAGAGCTTCGGCGCCCGAGTGGCGTGGGTCTTGGTGGCAGGAGACGCTCGCTGGTGCTGTTGGACGTCCTCATTGGTCGCGCGTGCAGCGAGGGCACAATGGACGGTGATTGCAGCGCGGGTGTCCATGTTGACCTCCTGCAGACCTAAAGAAGGCGACTAAGCAGCACGCATATCCCACCCTTTTGGCTTTGATTCCCACGAATATAGAGCCTACTTGGGGTGATGGGGCTGGGGCTCTGTCCGGGAGAAATCCCTGATCGGCGGTGTTGACCCAACGTTGGTGACATTGCAGACATTGTTTTCCTTCTTGGAGGCAGCGTCGAGGTACATCTCTTTCCCATCCTTCCATGTACCCATGAGACAAACCCAAATCCTCGGCGGTGCTCTGTCGTTGTTTTCCCCCCTTGGAGGCATCGTCTTGGGTCTGCGGAAGGGGGTTTGTGTTTTGTGCAGCCTAGTTTGCCTGTGGCGGCATCTATCGGAGGAGTTGTAGTGGCGTCTTCGGTCGGATTGAGGCCTAGCCTTCACGGTCGTGCGGCTGCCATCTTCTTGCCATGTCTTTTGTGGTGAAATGGTCCCGTCCTTTTGCACATTCGTGCTCTCGGGTGAGCTGGTCTACCTCTCGATGATACGACGCCCTTCGAGCTAGGGTGAGAAGGCAAGGGCCTTCTTCGGAGGTGGAAACAGATGACACATCGGCATTGTTGAGATGCAAGTTGACGAACGCGGGATCTTTCCTCCTGTGGCGTGCTTGTCTTCATCTTGTGATCATGTGAGTGGTCAATGGCCTCAAAGTCCAAGCTATACTCTTCTTTTATCATTTGCTTCTGTGTTGTTATGAAGCATATAATATGATCTTCAACACCTTGTACTTGCCGTAAAGACGTTATTGTTAATTGTTTAAAAAAGCCGGGCTAGAAAACATTCGTCAAGAAGTATCACTAATGTAATTGAGAAACGCCATAGATGATTACATCAAACAAACGAAGGAACAGCTGCATGAGTGAGTAATGGAAAAAAAAGGGTTCAAAAAGTGCCATCTGCCCATCCGGTCACCGATTGAGAGCGAGCGTCACAGCATGTTAGCATCGATCGCATGTACCCCCACACCATGTGGCAAGCAAGATACAGTCGACGTGGATAGATCAACTAACACAGTGAATAATTTTTGGCGCTAACATAAATAAATCCCTAACGATAACAAGTGCAGCTGCACTTTTTACATGTTATGGAAACGGAAAGAAATAATTGCACTGTCTTCCCCTGAACGAGAAACAGCAACTTATTGGTCCCATCATCCGATGTGGTCATACCGGACAAACAACACGTGTGATCTCTTGATTTTATAGACGCCCACTCCGTTTTGTGTAGGACGGAACCATAGGAGGCATTGCATGTTGGAGATCACACACGACGTGTAGTTTAACCTATTTTAGGAAAATTTAAAATGCGACATCATTTGAACACGACGGCGTATTTACTATCCATTTTCACAGTGGGGTCTAGTATTGAATGCGATAACTTGCGTGCTTGTCTCGAAACAAAAATTGTTTTCTCTACTACTTAAAAAGACTAAACATAATCCCTATTCTCCCCACCAATTTCGTCCGTTCGTCGTCCCACCAACTATGTAAGATTTTCGTCGTTCTCCTGTTCCGCACACGCCTATCTGGCCCGCACCAACATGGGCTTCGTTCCTCCCACCAAATCTCTTCGTCGCTGCCCTTCGTTACACCAGTTTTTTCGTCCCTCTTCGCATCTGCCTCTCGTCGTGCAGAACTGAAGTCTAGGGTTCCGTTCTCCTAGGCCAGGCCGCCGCCTATGATCATCCTGCTCCCTCTCCCTGCTCTCGCACTGCTCAGCTGATGCCCGCCCACCTCTCCCTTCCGCCTTCACTCCCCTCCGCATCGCTGGGAACTTGCCCACCGAAGCCCAAGTGGAGGAGGCGGCCACGACCCAGTCCTCCCCCTTTCCGCGAGGATGGAGAGCTCGCATGGAGGACAACGGCAGGGCGCCCGCATTGGGCGAACCAAGAGCCGCCGAAGACGGTCACGACTCCGTGATATTCATGGCCACCACCGGCATCCGCGCTCGGGAACTGGGTAGGGAGGCCTCGATCTCGGCCTACAGGTGCCTGGATCCGAGCCCGTTGGATTGTTCATTTGATCTTTTTATCACTTAAAACAATCCGATTTATTTCTGCTGTTTTCATAGAGTTTCTTGTTCATATTGCTTCACCCTGATTCCTAACGTCAATTCTATGGTAGCATTGATGGCCAAAACGGAAGTAGTAAGCACGAGGGACAGCCAGCCAAAGGCGATGACTATAAGATTGGTCTGCCCTTTCACATGCCATCGATCTGCCATAATTTCTCAAGAATTCACGGTATATGTTTCAATGTATTCCAATCCGTAGCAAGCATGCTCTCTCCATGCTGTTTTCCATAGAAATTGCATAACAATCAGTAGCATCTGGATATACATAATCAATCATATTCGACCTGAGCAATTGTTTATGCAGTCAATTGGACATTGAAGCTCTTAGCAGAGCTAGCTGGCTGAGTTGCTTCACTTTGGAAGGAGAAAGGGGCACCTTCCAGTCATCACATCACATGGCAACATGGCTTGTCCCTTTGACTCAATGTCCACGACAATGGATGCGCAGCTTCAAGGTATGATATGTTTGTTCGCTCTTCATGTGCTTACTTTTTTTCCTTCCCACTGTTTGTTTCGGGTTGAGAAATGAAGGAAGGTATATTGGCTCCTTACCAGCACATTATTGCTATCCTATTGTGGTCTATGATAAATCAATATTGTGACTTAGGATGCACACTGATATATGTTGTGATCCCTAATTTCACTGATATATGGTTTAGGGTGCACGCCCACAAGGCCACAACTCACCTTGGATTATTAAGGTGTGTTTCCCTGTCCAGTGCATTCCTCTTTGTGATTTATGAGTTTTCATAATTAATTTTGTGTTCATGTTTATGTTATACTAATGGCACGCCATTTATCCTGCTAATGAACATGTTATACTATCATATAGTACTACTGCCCCTTCATGATTAATTATGAGAACAACGATAAATATGGTGCACCTGTTTTTGCTAATATTTAATAATAATGATTGTAGATGCCACCCTTTTCTTGCCATCAGTAATTTATTGTTGCATTTTTTCTTACTATGGTAAATTCTGGGCTATGATTTCTTTGTCGCATGAAGATATTAGAAAATTATTAAGCACCTTTCTCTTTAGTACAGGCTTTCGGAGCTGAAGAATGTGTACTAAGGATGGCAAGAACATCAGTTAGGATCTCAAGAAAAGATAATCTCAGACTAATGAACCATCTCCGGAAGAAGAGCAGTCTGAACAGGCATTTGATGTGAGGACATTATTTGCTAAGCATGTTCTCTCACAAATACCAGTTATATTTTCTTGACAGCCACGCAACTCTGGAGATGTAGCAAGAGGACTGTCAGCATCCGTTTCAATACAGTAGATATCCTCATGAAGAACCCCCTCTGTATTTAGCTCACCAAACAACTTATTAATTGCTGAAGGAAAAACTAATAGCTTCATCTCGAGTTCTCCGGCACCAAAAAGAAGCGAGTGACTTGAACCAAAAACTAAAGGAGCCCGACTCAAAAGCACCTGAAACTTTTCTGAAGACAAATGATGCAGTGAATAGTTGATAGATATCTGAAACCAAGCTCAATGAAAGGAAGTAAGTGCAAGATGTGTTACTTCTTTTGTTTCTTGCTTCAGTATGACTCGCAATAGAGAAGTGAATCATGTCGACTGATGGTACATTCAGTGGTTTCTAATTTCTTCCGTCTTAATTTACACAGGTAACCCGATTTGCATGTCAGATGTGTGAACCAGCAACTGCAAGAAGCAGAACTCAGCCGTTTAGCTTAAAGGTGATGGCTCTCTAGGTGAAATCACTTTGTGCTTCATGTGTAGATTGGTTCAAAGAATCAAATTTCATTGTAGGCATGCTACCCAGCTGGAAAAGCAATTGGCTGGAAACTCGGTTTCTCTTACAGATAGCTGACTGGACAAGAGCTACTCCCTCTGTCCCATATTTTTTTTATGCTAATATAGATGTATGTAAACACTTTTAGTGGTAGATACATCTATTTTAACATCAAGTAATATGAGTCAGAGGGAGTATATCAAAGTTAGCAAAGACGCCATATATTAACAGTGCTCAGCTGGGCACTAGCGCACATCAGGATTACGCGGGAGATTGGGATTTAGTTTTGATGCAAACCGGCATGCGGAATTTTCCTTCCTGCTAAAGGTACACTTATTGTACACTGAATATCGCTCCCAGCCTGATGAACAGTGTGTTTATGAACCTGAAAGCACTGTCATGAATTATTTTAGTTCCAGTAACCGATTCATATAAAAGACACGGTTACTATATTATATATGTATGTATTAAATACTAATACCTGGGAACATAACAATAATTGTTTCAATGTTAGTTGTAACTAAAGCAAGTCCACTGTAACTTATAAAAACTATTTTAACGAGTTTCCCCAATGATTTAGGTGGAGTTGATGGGTGGTACTCTAGCTGTGGTTAGCAATGAGAATGAAGGATTAACATTTACATTCAAGATACCTTGCAAGCATACTGTAAAAGATGTGCACATTGATGATCCTGATGATGTGTCCGAGTTCTCATAATGATTTCAACTGTCAGTGATATAGAAGGTTCTTACTGTAAATGTTAGGAGCATAGATGACGAGCAAGATGATGATTTAATGGTCTTTGAACTAAATAGTCAAGCTGAATGGATTTACAGTTCATGGGTTGGCGGTAAGTTTCCGACAATACAAGAAACCTAATCCCTCTTAACTTGCAAATGGGAATGTGGTATAGTATCAACTTATCCTTGCAAATGGGAGTAGGGAGTAGTTGTTATCTTTCACAGATGCATAACCTTTCAGGAGGCATATAACCTGGCTTGTTCTTATTTTGACACAATCTAGGTGGGGGCAAGATAATCAAGGTGTTCTTATTTTGACAGAATTAACACGTTCTCGAGTTGTAAAATTAGACTCTGAACTCTTCAGCATGTGCTGCTATACTGATGCGCATAATTCATCCCGTGCTGCTGATTATGGTGAAGTATGAGGTGAAATTAACAAGTTATTATGCAAACCTACCAGCTCAAGACATAGCAGGGGCTACGTCGGGGGAAGCGACGACGATCGACCTTGCCTCCATGGCATATGTCGAGAGGGATGCCGGCCGGGAGCAGGGTGTAGTCGGGGACGGCAGGGTGGGAGGTGAAGCTGGCCCGGTGGCGCCGGCCTCCTTGAGTCAGACACATGGGCGCAGGAGGAGGCAAGCTCTCGCGGCGGCGAGAGGCGAGCTCCAACAGCAGCGGCAAGAGGTGAACTTGAGCAGCGGCGGCAAGAGGCGAGCTAACGCGGTAGTGGAGCACGTGAGGACGCCAGCCCGCCCTCGAGAGGCCACCGACTCCAAGGGCGGGAGGCCGCCCACCGGCGGGAGGCTGCATCGTGGGAGTCAACCGGCGGGAGGCTGCTAGCGCAAGCACGGGATAACGAAGGTGTGAGGCTAAGATTGATCGATTGGGGATCAGATGGCGGTTTTCGAAATACGAAGGGTAAAAATAAAGAAATGTTTTCAACTACACTTCCGATAGTAGTATTGTTTAGTTGGTTGTTACGAATGATTCTGCAGGAACACTCATGCATTCCACAATTTCAGGATTTTAAATTTGTTAATGTTTACCAAAAATTTGTCCTATGCAACATATAGTTAATACCCTTCTTTTCTCCCACTTTTATTAATGATGTACTAAGGTAAAGTAATTGCAAATTTGACTTTATATTTTCCCCCTCGACTAAAAACGTAGATTTGGTTAGTACGTCAGAGTTTGACATCACTATTTGATGTTCCATCAGGCTACATGAGATGACAGACTTTTAAAGCGATGACAATGCTAAGGGCAAATAAAGGGGGTGAAGATGGCATAGCTAAACCAAAAGGTAAATGAAAGGGGTGGAGAGGTGGAGTGGAAGAAGCCGCGAGACATGACATTTACAAAGGAGAAAAACAGGAGAAAGAGAGAGTCGATATTCATCCATATGAACCATATTATTTATGTTCCGCACACATTTATAGACTGAAACAATTGTTTACCGGTAGTAATTTTTTTCGTTATCCCGTGGCAACGCACGGGCATTTGTGCTAGTTTAAATAAAATTATCAAATCGTAGTCAAATGGAACTTAGCTCCAGGAGCTGTTAGCATAGAACCACAACACATTTGGGGCTACAACTTTGGTACCATTTTACGTTTTGGAATAAAAAAAATCAACACATTTTGTTGAGGTTGTTGCAAAAACACCAAAACCGCTCTAAGCATGACTTGACATCGATTATGACAGTTGGGGCTAACATGGACTAGGTCCCACATGTCAGCACAATTAAGAAAATAAAAACATTTAAAGAAAAAAGTAGAAATCTAAAAAGGAATCGGGATGTTCCTCCCCCACCGTTGCCATACTCTGGTGAGTTAGGCCACCGCCACCCTCCAATCCACACCTATGGTGACCTAGCTTCGACCCTGCTTGCGGCTAGGGTCACCGATGCGCCCTGCTCGTGGCCAAGGACCATCGTTGCGCCGTCCCCTGCTCGCATACGAGCGTCTCCTCTATATTCCCTGCTCGTCGCTGAGGAAAAGCACCGCACCTCCTTCTCTCCAAGCCTAGCGTAGTCGGGTGTCACCGGATTTGGAGAAGAACACCAGATGGTGGATTGGCTCTGCCGACGCTGCTGCTCCCTCGCGCCACATCCACAAGCTCATCCGTGTCAACCTCTTCTTCTCTAGCTCCTCCATCTACTCGTTGTCGCCATTTTTGTTGCCACAACACCACCGCGTACAATGACACCGTTCATTCCGCTAAAAAGTGGTGCTTTGTGCAAAACCTTTCACGACTATGGTTATGCAAAAAAAACTTGCCCAACAAATGGTGTTATGCAATTTTCCTTCCAGTTTCTTAAGAATCTGCACCACAACCACTTCTTGACTCCACACTCCGCTAGCCATCTCCGAAAGATGGTTAACGTGTCGTGTTTTTAGGGTCCTCGTATTTGACGCATTCAACTTCTACCTATGCCTTAAGGAACCATCGTATGGGCTAGCCTAGTTCGCGAGCGAGCAGCCACTCCATTTCATTCCACCGCTGCCACCGTCGGCTAGGCCTCCTTCCTCCGCCACCTGCGGCTAACGTTGCCCCCACAACGTCTCATCGCACCACCCTGCTCGATTCACCACCCACCGGCGGTCCTCCGTCCCCCATACATCCCTCTAAGCCCCCACCCCTTCTCTGATGACCCCTTACCCAAAACCCTAAGCCTCGTCGTCGACAAGCTCCCATTCATGGAACCCTAAGACCCTGCACCCCTACCTAAGTTACATGCCTCACCTCCGCTGGCAACACTGCGTCCAGCTGCGTCGTCCTCGTCTCCGGTGAGGTCTTGGCCTCGCCTCCGTCGGGACACCGCGACCATCTGTGTCTTCACCATCTCCCGTGAGGTGAGCGCGTGGTCACCTTCCTCGTTGTCGTCTTCCTCCTCCCCGACATGTTCTTCATTTCCCACCACCACCGAATTGGGCCAGCCCACGACACACACGCTGAAGGAGGAAGGTTACACATAGGTGTGTTAAGATGCGAGCGCCAAATAGGATTTGCCATTTTTAAATGCCTACACGCGAGCACACGTGCCTGACTTAGCATGTAATGGGCTTGGCGTGGCACATGGCTAAATAGGTTGTGCCTGGCCCGCGGCATGCAGTGTGCCGTGCTCCTCTGCCCAGGTGAATCCCGCGGGCCAGCACGGCATGACCCGTTTAACTTTTTTCCTATATTTTCTGTCTTTTCCCATTTATGGAAAGGAACAGCCCAAAAGTCCTAAAAAGGCCGGCTCCTTTAGTTACTGTACCGTGCCTGGGCCGCCATCCGAGGCATGCATGCCCGCACGGAACGGCCCGTTCGTATACGGGCGTACCTGGGCCGTGCCGTGCCCAGGCCAGCCCGTTGGCCACCTTTGCCATTGCCTAGCGCGCGCAAACACAAAATTCACAAGCTACGGTGGCGCCAAACTCGATTGAGCCAGGCACCCAAAAAAGCATCGAAAAAATCCGGTGGAAAGGAGAGGAGGGGACCGGAGCTCCAGAACCCTAGCCATGGCCGGAGATGCAGGTTGTGGCCCCCGCGAATGGCTCGCCGTTGACGAGTCGGCGGCGGCCTTCCTCTCCCGCTCCCTCTCCACGCGGCCCCCCATCCTCCTCCCGCCGCCGCTCCACCGCGCGCCGCTCCGCCCGGGCAATGTTGTCGAGATCGCTGGCCCGTCCAACTCCGGCAAGTCCCAGCTGCTCCTCATGGTAAGCGAAACTCCAGCGCTTACACGATTTTCCCCCAAATTTGTTTTTGCATACGGCGCCAAGTATTGGGGTAGTACGTTGGGCACTTGCAGGAGTTCACACCTAAAGCCAGACGAACTGTAATACGAGTATTCACCGCAAGTTTTGACCGTTGAATCGTAGTTTTGCGAAATTACGTGAACGTAGGGGCAATCTGCGTGTATAATCTCAATTTAGAATGAAATCACTGTACCACCACAACTGTAATATACACATGTAGCGCCAAGTATCTCTAAGATTTGGGGAATCATCGGACATTTTGCATAGATTGTTGACATTGCTCAAACATATCTGGAGGAGAGAAGAAAGAAATAATATCTTTTGGTTCACACCATTGGAAGGGAACTAGCACACTTACTATCATTCAGTGTTTGACACATGCAAATATCAGTAAAATCAAAGCAAATTTTTAACACTATAAGAAATGCTTTTATGCTAGGCTGCGATCTGCAAGAAAAACCTCAGTTCAGTGGGTGATTGTTTTTATGCTAGGCTGCAGTGCAATGCATATTACCGAAGGAGTGGGAAGGCGTCTATTTCGGGGGCCTGGGGAAAGCAGTCATGTACATCGACTTGGACTGCCGATTTGATGTGCTGCGGCTGGCTCAAATTCTGAGGAAGCGCATCACGCAGGGTTGCGGTACGTTTTACTTACATGGTTAATTTTCCATTGTCATTTGTCAATTTAATGCTCCTTATGCAATTTAGAGCAAGCTAAATATAGTAATCCTTCCTGGCCAAAAAATAGTAATCTGCATATTGCCTACAATAGCGTGTAGAGTGAACTGATTTGCTGTGCTGTCTTCTGCTCATGGAGCTGGAGTTGAAATGGGTTTATGGGCATTGTTTCTATGTTGTACTATCAGTGGTGGTTGTTGAAATCTGTGACAATCTCTTTAGGTTTCTCTATGCTCATTTATCTAAATAACATAAGGCTCAATAATCATGGAGCAGAGATGTGCTATAGATGGCATTAGTTCTTTCCATTCTTTCTGTCTTCATTTCTCTTACATTTTGCAGGTTCAGCACATCCACCAAGTGAAGACTTTGAAAAGGATGTCTCAAAAGATAAATTCCATTCTTTTCAAGACACACTGTTTTCTGACTGCATGAAGCGCTTCCTGTATGTACGGTGTTACAATAGTTCCGAGCTTATAGCTGCTTTGAAGGCGAGTTCCCTATGTTTGTGGCATATATCTGAGCACATCACTACTCTTGTGGCATACACTATCTCTGTTGTATGTTCCTATATTTGATCCAGAAGTACATTGAAACATATAAAAGTCTGATCCTTTGAAATCGGAAGTAACTTGTTGGATTACTTTGTTTATTCACGTTGCATGACAAGCGATAAGGCAAAAGGTTCCGTTGGTAGCTAGAGAAAACTGTTGACCTGCTTGTTTCTTGCAACAGGCTAGGAAGTGTACCATGCATAGATTAGCTATATCTTAATGTATACTGAAGATTAGATGTATTTTCTCATCTCTTGCTGTTGACTTTACAGAATCTAAATTCTCAATCTGAAGCAAGGAGCAAAGTTTTTGGTATTGGTATATATTTCCTTCTGTTAGACAGGTATCCCTTTTCTGGTTTCACAGGAACTTATCCAGTTTTGTTCTACCTGATCCTAATAAAGTTATAGCTATCATATCAAATTGATGTCTCTCCTAGTATACTTTAAATTTTTATGTAAAGTTATGCCCCATTTTGCAGAACCATGTTTGCTACTCCCCCTCTCTTCTGTAATTTCCAATCACGTTGCTGGCTAATTGTTTTGTAGTGTTTCCCCTTTTACAGCATTGGTGCTTTCTACTGGATAGATCGTGCTCCACAACCTACCACAGAGAGTAAAGGGTAATTGCAACAAATGTTACACACAATACTAGTATCATAGCCTGCTTATCTTATCATGTGCATGCCTTCATAAAACATGATTTGGCATGGATTTTGATTTGGTTACTGCAATATTGCTTCATGTCTGCGATTATTCAGAAAGGCTTTATCTATAGGCCACTGAAGAGTAGAACTGTACATAAAGATAGTCATTTTCTATAGGAACTAAAAATAAAATATAACAGACATATACACACTAGCAAGAAAACAGATCATATGCAGTTAGCTACCGGTTAGGTGTAATAATAAATAAATAAATAAATAAGAGAACCTACACTTTCAACCAATTTATCCATCTCGTGTCATAAGTGCGGAAAGAAAGCATTATAAGAAAATAAAATACAAAATACAGTGTACATGCCATTTTCCTTTGAACAACAAAACTAGTAGAACGACAATATAGATTGCCAGATCATGGATTTATAGTTATCATAGACTTAGTGCTTATGAACCAAGACAAAAGGATGTCGCCGCTGGAAACATCCCCATTTTTTCTAGAGCAGAAATAGGAAATTACTCACCATATTTACATTTAGAAGTGCGTTATGAGTGTCAGGCACAGTACAAAAGCTTGCTCACATAACTATTGATGTGTAATTTATTAGTGCAATGGTGGCTCACTGGTCACTGCTTCATGCACTTTTTTAGGAATCATGTCTCTATGCTGGAAAAAACACTAATTCCATTTGTTGTTGAAACAATCCCATTTTTCAGTTCCTTAGTAACATCTCTCTGCCTCTGCGTTTTGACTATTCTTTTCAAACTAATATAGTTATATTTGCAGGACAACTATATCATTTCAAAGCATCACTGAAAATGTTGTCCAAGAGATACGCAAGTTTTTGCAACTTCAACCTGTTTTGGTGTTGGTCACAAAGGCACCTACTTATGGTGAAGGAATCACAGCATCAAACGACTTCCAAAGGTAATCTATTGTCAGTAAACATTGTCAGAATGTGCAAATCTGTGTCTGTTGCTGTTGTGCAAATGCAAAGATTACTGTAGATGTTAGGAACCTAGGACTATGAATGAACCAAATTGAATCATGCTTGTATATTACAAACTGCGCACTTTATCATTTGTGGAGGTTGAACTTCTTAGCTAACTTAAATTCTAAAATATTGAAATTTTACATTTCTTGTACTGAATTGTCAAAACCTGTGACGTGAAACCTGCAACATGTTCAATAGTAAGGTATGACAAAGTGTATTCATTCTCTAAAACATTACTGTGACATGACTATGGAAAAACGGAGAAAAATAGCCAAAACCCATTGTTCCTTACAGTTTGTTCACCTTACATAGAAAAACAGCCAAAGTTTCAGTTTGTTCACCTTACAGTGTGACCTAACCTAATTCAACATGTTGCACTATATAGCCAAAAACCCACTATTCCTTACCGTCTAAAAACGTTCAAGTAAAGGAATTTCAACCTAAGTCATAATGTTGTAGTATATAAAGAAAAACTTCATAGTTCCTTATCGTCTAAAAACGTTTAAGTAAAAGAATTTGCTTCCAGGATAAATTTAGTGCCCCTTTCCTCTTTTCAGAACCTAAAATTTGAGCCAACAGTTTTTTGAGTTATGACTCTGTTGGTTTACTGCCCCTTCCATGTCAACAATGATCAAGTAGCAAAATCTGTGTTTATTTTTTTCTGCTGTGCTTTTTTCTTACTTGGGAGGCTTAATGAACTGGGACAATATAACTGGGAAGCTGAGAGCGGATATTTAAATGTTCAATATTTTTCATTTATTTGTTGAGATACGTAATCATTCACAATATATAGTTTTACTCCCATCATAAAACACTGAAACGGTATTATCTGGGTACGTCTATTTGTACAGAGAGATTAAATCTTTCCTTGGAGTAAGTTGCTAGCATTGTTTCAATCAGTACAGTTTATTTCTTGTAACACTCTTCTTTTTCAATGTTTTGTTTTGGTTGGGACTATGCATTTGGTTTGTTCAAAATCAACATGTTTCTCACCGCAAAAAAAATAAAATAAACCATCGTCCTCTGCACTGGTAGGGTTGTGTGCTCATTATATTAGTGTTACAGTATAAAGATGGAAACATGAATTTCGGTCAAAAAATATGGAGACCTAAAATATAGTCCTTTTAATGGAATTTAGGGGTTCTTCAAAATACATGCTAGACGATTCAACAGCTTCGAGATACTCAAAACGGGAGGAAGAAAAAAATAGTTCATGTCGTGAATACATGCCATCAGCATGGCAGGTATATTCCATTATTTTCTTACTCAATAGTTAGTTTGATCTGATTATATAAATTCTGAAACATCGCTGTGCACATATCTACATGTTGCCAGGTGATTATACATAATGTTCTAAAAGAATTTTGAATTTGTGTTGTTACAGACACTTGTTACACACAGGATAAAGTTGCAAGATTTAGGTTAGTGAACACACTTCTATAGTTCCAAATTTTAAGAAGTCTCTCTGAGCGAACTGGCTAGTGTAGCCAGGTAGGCTCCTAGCCAGATCGGTTTGAGCCTCACCACCTCCTTAGGGACAAGCTGAGGGGTTTCTTCCTCTATAGTCTTGTGTGTCTTTTATAATTGTATCTAGTTTCCTGCACACTTATTAGATTGCTTTTTACAGCACAGGAAGCAGGGTTCTCCTCCGAGCAGGATAACGATGTGCTTTCTGTACATACTTCTGAGTGGGTGCACCCTCCCCTGAACACAAAAGAGAAGTTTTATATTAAGGATGTAAGCTCCGGAGTCTTATTTTCCTTATTAATTTGGCCAAGTTCCATGATTTTATTAACCTAGATGACTCCTTTCCAATGATCAGGATGGTGTTGGCTTTATACAGTGAAGCCTATCAGTTTCTCTGCTGGAAGAGATCAGTACTTTTCCAACTTCCTTATAGAACTATTGTGATCTTATAAGAAAATCTACAGGAAATGCTAAGGTAGTATCTCTATCTTGTTCCTCTGGTATTATATGGTACAGAACCCTAAGGTCAAGGGGAGTGCTGAATGCACTCGTGCTTTGATAATAAAATATTTATAGGTTTCTCACATCCACCAGTTAAGAATAAAGTTCACATGGTCCCATGTAAAATTCGTTAAAACCATGTACATGGATGTATCACAGATTTAAGGATACTTAATGTATAGAAGACCTCAGTCACCCTACTGTATGATTTCCTAATTCCTGAGATCAGCTCTCTGTGGGCTTGTAAAACTTCTAATGCAGATTTTTCTATCTATGTTGCAGTGTTTTGCATTTTTAGGATTTAAATAGTTATAGTAAGATATCTGAATAAAGTGTCATGTTTAGTGCTGCTATTGTCCCTGGTAGAGAAAATTTTGGATACTACTTGGTATCGTTCTTCATATACACGAATTTTAGGCTTCAGAAGACAGCATGTCCTTGTTGTTTTGTTTTCATACTTGTATTATCTTCAGATGCACCCAAGCAATTATTCTGACAGAATACTTATCTGATGTCGTTTGGAGAAGGCTTGCAGGATTATATATGCAAGTGTAGCATGTGTGTTTGTTACATGTTTTATATGCCTTAAATATCAGTAGATGGTGGTTTCATGTTTTATTGTACTTGAGGAGAAATGGATAAGTTAGCTATTATTTCATTTCTACTGCCATTTTTTGGTTACCATAATTTTTTTAGTTTGTTAGATATTTAAGTCTGATTATTTTTAAGCCCAACATTTTCCTCGGACTAAATGTGCAATTGCCAGGATTTTGTTATACATTACTTTGTTGGTTATTGCAAGATTTTTTTTTTCACTCTAACCCACACATAAACACACAAACCATCACTGTTGCAATATGAATGAAATAATGCTACATTTTTAAATCATTGATATGTTGCCTTTTTTATCAGGTACTCCCTCAGTTCCATACGGAGGGAATAACTGTTTGCCACGTCCTTTGATATTTGGCACTCGGGGTTTGTATTTTACATTCCTCTTGGAAAAAGTAACTCGGGGTTTGTATTGTTCAGACTAATGGCTATTTTGAACTGATGTCATGCATACATATAATTTGATGTCATGTTTGTTTCGAAGTGTATGATGTATCATTTTGTATGGTCATTGGGAATTACACTTCGTGCTTAGCTAAACATCAGGAGGTGAAATGAGGAATGAAAGGTGATTCACGTAGAGGTGCCGATGATTCAGTTGGTATTACCTTCATAACCATAATGT
>NC_061513.1:67735183-67776836 GCF_022539505.1 Lolium rigidum | reverse complement strand
TCCCCTTGTCCCTCATTATATAGGTGGAACCCCAAGAGGTGGTGTCCAAGTCTTCGAATAAGACCCGAACCAAATCCTTCCATAGGAGGGGGCAATCCTAGCCCAACTAGGACTCCCACCCAAAGGTGGGATTCCCACCTCCCATGTGGGGGTGGCCGGCCCCTAAGGGGGAGTCCACTTGGGACTCCTCCCCCACTAGGGTTGGCCGGCCATGGGGGGGGGAGTCCCTTGTGGACTCCACCTTCCTTGGTGGTTTCTTCCGGACTTTTCTAGAACCTTCTAGAACCTTCCATAGAACCTTCCGCGACATTTTATTCACATAAAATGACATCCTATATATGAATCTTATTCTCCGGACCATTCCGGGACTCCTCGTGATGTCCGGGATCACATCCGGGACTCCGAACAAATATTCCAACTTCATTCCATATTCAAGAACTACCATTTCAACATCCAACTTTAAGTGTGTCACCCTACGGTTCGAGAACTATGCGGACATGGTTGAGTACTCACTCCGACCAATAACCAATAGCGGGATCCGGAGATCCATAATGGCTCCCACATATTCAACGATGACTTTAGTGATCGAATGAACCATTCACATACATTACCAATTCCCTTTGTCTCGCGATATTTTACTTGTCCGAGGTTTGATCTTCGGTATCACTCTATACCTTGTTCAACCTCGTCTCCTGACAAGTACTCTTTTACTCGTACCGTGGTATGTGGTCTCTTATGAACTCATTCATATGCTTGCAAGACATTAGACGACATTCCACCGAGAGGGCCCAGAGTATATCTATCCGTCATCGGGATGGACAAATCCCACTATTGATCCATATGCCTCAACTCATACTTTCCGGATACTTAATCCCACCTTTATAGCCACCCATTTACGCAAGTGGTGTTTGGTGTAATCAAAGTACCTTTCCGGTATAAGTGATTTACATGATCTCATGGTCATAAGGACTAGGTAACTATGTATCGAAAGCTTATAGCAAATAACTTAATGACGAGATCTTATGCTACGCTTAATTGGGTGTGTCCATTACATCATTCATATAATGATATAACCTTGTTATTAATAACATCCAATGTTCATGATTATGAAACTAATCATCCATTAATCAACAAGCTAGTTTAAGAGGCATACTAGGGACTTCTTGTTGTCTACATATCACACATGTACTAATGTTTCGGTTAATACAATTCTAGCATGATATATAAACATTTATCATAAACATAAAGATATAAATAATAACCACTTTATTATTGCCTCTAGGGCATATCTCCTTCAGTCTCCCACTTGCACTAGAGTCAATAATCTAGATTACATAGTAATATACCTAACACCCATGGCATTCGGTGTTGGTCATGCTTTGCCCTAGGGAGAGCTTTAGTCAACGGATCTGCTACATTCGGATCGGTGTGTACTTTGCAAATCTTTACTTCTCCATCTTCGATGTACTCGCGAATCGAGTGGTAACGCAGCTTGATATGCTTCAGCCTCTTGTGTGACCTTGGTTCTTGTGCATTGGCGATGGCACCCATGTTATCACAAGTAAATGATTAATGGGTCCAATGCACTAGGAACCACACCGAGCTCTACAATGAACCTCTTCATCCATACCGCTTCGATGAAGCCTCCGAAGCCGCTATGTACTCGATTCCGTTGAAGACTTCGCCACCGTGCAATCGCTTCGAGCTTGCCCAGCTCTATCGCAGCACCATTCAATATAAACACGTACCTGCATTGTGACTTAGAGTCATCGGGATCGGTGTTCCAACTTGCATCGGTGTAACCGTTTACAACGAGCTCTTGGTCACCTCCATAACAAAGAAACATATCCTTAGTTCTTTTCAAGTACTTCAGGATATTCTTGACCGCTGTCCAAGTGTTCCATTCCTGGATCACTTTGATATCCGCTAGTCAAACTAACAAAGCATGTGCTATATCCGGTCTAGTACATAGCATGGCATACATGATAGATCCTATCGCCGAGGCATAGGGGATATTATTCATCCTTTCTCTTTCTTCTGCCGTAGCCGGTCCTTGAGTCTTACTCAATACCTTGCCCGGTAACATAGGTAAGAACCCTTTCTTACTTTCGTCCATTCTAAATTTCTTTAGAATCTTGTCCGGATATGTACTCTGTGATAGCCCTATTAGGCGTCTTGATCTATCTCTATAAATCTTGATGCCTAATATATATGATGCTTCACCAAGGTCTTTCATTGAAAAACTATTATTCAAATAACCCTTAACACTGCTTAATACTGGCACGGTCCGTTCAGCATTTCCTCGGGGGACACGAAAGGCCTTGGAAACCTTGGCCCGCTATTTTGCCTGTTGCGGGAGTCGTCCCTATTATCACCTCGCTGCTCATTGCTTCTCTGATAATCATCTCTATTGTTTCCTCCTGTGTTTGCCCGAAATCCTGCCGAAATTTGCCCTCGGGCGTCATAGTTCGGGTACTGCCGAGGAAATCGTCGCCTCGTTTGATAATTTCGACCACGGTCCTCCTCTGGCGACCTGTGTCGTTTGTTGTGAACAGCATCTTCTCCGTCTGCCCATATGTTTTCTATATCCATTAACGCGGATACTGTCTTTGGATTAGTCCTTCCCAAGTCCTCGACAAAATCTCCACGTCTAATTCCTGCAACAAACGCATCTATTGCTCTCTCGTCAGATATATTTTCTGCCGAGTTTTTGATGATGTTCCACCTTTGGATGTATTTTCTCATTGACACATCTGGCTTTTGTCGACATGCTCTCAGTTCTTCTAACGACGCAGGTTTTTTGCACGTGGACCTGAAGTTCTTGACGAATACGTCCTCGAAACTTTCCCAGCTGTCGATAGATCCTGGCGGAAGCTTTTTGATCCAAGATCGTGCGGCTCCACTTAAGTGCACCTGAATACTTTGCATGGCTGTTGCCCTAGTTCCTCCGAGCTAACTTCACCGTCTCGAGGTAATCAACTAGCCAATCTTCCGGATCTTGCGTACCGTCGAATTTTTTGAAATGATCGGGTAGCTTGAATCCTGAGGGGACTCGAGTTTTTCGGACTCTCCTCGTGAAGCATGGTAGACCGCACATATCCTCATCGTTAAGCTCCGGGGATTGCCGATGATCCCTTCTGCTTTGCCTCGCTCTATCGACCCTTGTTTGTGCTCCTGTGTCTCTTGCTCCACTTGGTCCTTCAGGAACTGCCGCCGTTGCTGCTCCAGGTCGTGGACTATTTTGCCTTGCCGCTCCTTCGGGAGGCGTTGATACAAACGCTGTCCCCATAGCTCCAACCCTCGCTAACGCCATATTGTATAATGTTTCCCTTGGATCACTCGGGGGTGGCCTAGATGCGAGGATATAAGCTTGTGTCGCCATATACCCAGCTTCTGGTGTCTTAGGGATAATGTTTCCTCTTGTATCTATCGACATAAAGGACATGTCGAGGTTTTGAACTAAGTGCTCTCTTTCTGCTTCGGGTATGTGTTGTAACCTTGATCTTCCTCTCGTTCCGAGCCTCCCTATGGCTATCATCCGAAACTCTAGATTGTCGACTTAGATCTGCCCTTCTCTCGCCGGATGCGAAGCTGCCTCCTTTCTTCCGTTCAACTCAGCCGTCTCGTTTTTCTATTTCTCCGGCAGCTCGTGCGAGCCTATATTGATAAGCTTGCAATTCTTGAGCCGTAGCCGTTGTCGTCATTGGCTCGAACCGTCTAAAGCTTTTGCAGCTCTATCCCGGTGCTGCTTGTGGAAGTTGAACTCGACACGTGGTGTGGGCCCGACATATTTAGTGCCTATACCTCTCCTTAGATCCGAGGGATCGACATAGGGATTACCCAAATCGTCGAAAGCCTCCGATGTTTCCTCTTGATTTTCAATGGCATAAATCCGATGATATTTTGTACTCGGATCTATGTTGGGTTTGGTGACATCATTGTTGAGACCGATGAAGACCTTGCCCATCGTGATAGATTTGTCGATGAAGTCGTAACTGTCGACATCGCTTGAGTCATCGCTTATATATGAGTCCGCAGATGACTCGAACGATACGTCGCCGAAGATCTTGGCGAGTTTCTCTCTTGCTCTGGTGCTGACGTAACGTGTTTCCGAAGTTTCTTCTTCTCTTGACTCGGTTGACGATGTATAGCTTGAAAAATCGGAATCGACCGCCGACGATCCCGACGAAATCGGAATTTCGACGCGATATGATCCTTCCTTCTCGACGCGAAAGTGAAACCTTCCGAACGTCATCTCCATGGGCTCCTCCAGATACGCATATGCATCCAAACGGGCGGGTGGGTGAGGAACAAAATCGACAAGACCAGCAGCGATCTGTTTACCTCGATCCATTGTGTTGCTTCCGGTTGACGATGTCGAAGATCTTGAACGTGCCATCGAGATCAGATCCTTACGCCTCTAATTCCCACAGACGGCGCCAATTGACAAGGTATCAACTTGTCAATGCCTACGGGTTATAGGCTAGGGTTTAGTTGGAAGTAGAGGGCAAGTAGATCTCGAAGGTTTCAGCCGAAAAGTACTCGACGATTATGAAAACTAGGGTTTGTGAACAATGATTCGATGATCTCCTCGTCCCTCGACTCCCCCTTTATATAAGAGGTGGAGCCGAGGGTTTCGTTTTGCACAAGTTACAGAGTCCGGGACGGTTTCTAACTCATCCCGCCAGATTACAAATAACACTTCCTATTACAACTCTACTTTCCTTAATATATCTTGGGCTCTCGAATCTCCTTATTCTTCGGGTAGTGGGCCTCCATTAAACCCCGGGTACTATCTTTAGCAGACCCATTTGGGATGCCTATGTCAATCAGCTAGCAACACCTTCAGAAGTAATTTCTTTCTCCTACTAGTCGATTAAACCTTGGTTTCTTACTGAGGGAAAACTTGCAGTTGTGGTCATCATACCTTCCCCTTGGGGTTTTCCAACTACGTGCTCAGCACAACATCATGATGCTACACGGGATGGCGGTGGGCAGATCGGCTGCAAGTGGGTGAGCGGGAAGGCGTAGGCCTGATTTTTTTTCTCCCGCCAACAGTCACGACTGGATGGGGGAAGCAGAAAATCCGAGCGCTCACTCGGCTATATCCAGTTTTGGCCATCAAATTTCCATTCTCCCAAAAAATATTCGGGGGCATGTATATTTTGTGGGATCTGCACAGGCTATTTTTTCGTATAAAACCAGAAAGCGGCTGTTACTTTTGAGGGACATGCGTTTTGCTGGATCTACTAGATATGATGTAACTAAGCAACATAATGATAAAATTTCTTATCTCATGTAGATTATTTACCTCTGCACATCTTTGCTCTTTTTATGGTCATCTCAACAGCGTGTAGAACATCACGATCTATTTATGGAGGTATCTACTTTGTTGGAGAACACACCGAGAAATATTTTTGCCAACATAGCTGACCGCGTAGTCTTCGAATTGGCCCTCCATAATCATTGGTGCGTTTGCAGTTTCTCTCATGATTACTTGTAATGTGCCCCTATTTTTTACTTTTCACTTTCAATACATTGGATCTATGTGGCTATCTGCATCCTGGTCATGCAGAAAACAAAAGTAATGTTTAAACCTTTTAGGTAATAAAGTGTTGGGAAATCCAACTTAGCTCATGGGTGCATATGCAATCGTTGTGTGAAAATACATTTTAAAGTGTCAAAAAAAATTAATTTTTTTTACATGTATATCTAGAAATTCTATGTTCGCACACAAGTTTTCGGGAAAAGGAATATTTTTTATGTCTAGTGTAAAAAATATAAACTTTGATGCTCCAACATGATTACGTACATGATTTTTTATGTTTTTTATACATGCCACATAAAAGTTTGTTTTCCGACGAAAACTTGTGTACGAACATAGAATGTTAAGATGTACACCTGAAATTATATTTCAATTTTTTTAAACATTTTTTTTATTTTTTTTCTAAAATAACTAAGCCACACAATTATTTTGAAATGCATGTTACACGTATTTTGATATTTCAAAAAATTAAAACAAATTTTTTGCACGCACATCTTTACATGCTACGCGCTTATGAAGTCGTTTTATGAGAAATCGCCTTGTCTTGTGGCATATGTAAAAAGACAAAAATCAATGCTAGAAATAAGGCTTTTGAGAAGATAAAATTTCTCTTTTTGACATAGACCATAATATATTGGTTCCTGACGAAACTTCACAAACACACATAAATTGTGGAGATGTATATGTAAAAAAATTTGTTAAATTTTTTCGACTTTAAGAAGTATAATGTTTTGGTAGTGGACGCATATGCACCCGGGAGCCGAATTGAATTTCTTAGCCACATCAAGTTTTACCCACGAATTTGGATATCTCGTTCCTCTTTATAGTATGGTTTGTCCTATACTGAATGAGATTCTTCGAACCACTAAAAAGATTAGAAATGTGTCTTCGATCTTCTAGCTTCAAGCCATTCTTCCACTTCAGTTTCTAGGGCTGACAACTGCTGGTTAAACCAATAGTTTTGGGACTGAACACTTGTGTACACTGAACAAACCATTAGTCCCTTAGTCGTTCGTCATCATTCATCAAAAACCACTAGGTATATATGAGATCTCCCCATATATCTTGGAATCCTTGAGTGCAATATGTGAGAGAGACAAAAACAAAAACATTGGAATGTGTGTGATATTGAGGGATTAGAATGACGAAAGATCGAAATGACACGGAATTGAAAATCAGCTAGCTATAAGCTAAGAAATATGTTTTTCTTTTGAATATGTTAATTGGTAATGTACATATGATACAATTACAGTGGAGATGACCCGAATGATCTTTTCAGCCTGCTCACCTGTTCTCCCGGTACAGATGACATTGGCACAGTACTTGTACAACGTAACCAGCTGACTAGAGGAGTTTGAGTATGTACACAATGCATGCGTAGTGTAGACCGCAGAGAATTTAAAAATAACGGTACCTACTGGTGATATATCTACCGTCCACTCTCTGCTTTGAGATTAGTATATAGAAGTAATAATTGAAACTTTTGTGAAACTAAAGTGATACATGAAAAACATTGTGAAATATTCTGATAAAAAGTGAAACTAATGATGCCATTGCTGACATCACTGGGATTTGTTTCACAAAATATTTATGTTTCAGTTATGTTTCAATTATCTTTCAGATTTATTTCATAATTTTGTGGAAAGATTGGTCATCACATGGTTGCTGACGTCACTCCGGTATGTGTAGTTGCCGTTAAAGAGGTTTTCGGGCGTACTTTTAAGTATTAACTGTCACTAGCTCAATATATATTATGTGCACTTTTTTAAACTAATATCAGTAATACACATTTTATATTACATGTAAGGTAAGCTAGATAGCCTTCCTTTAATTCCAAAGCGTCGTGCTTGGAATCTTCCTCCTCCCTGCCGCTATGAGGCACAGCTCATTGATACAGCTTAGCGGCATAGGATCTAACTCCTCTTGCCACTTTACAATGCTCTCGCTAGCTAGGCATGCCCGCCGTTGGTCGGCTTTGCCCCTATGCCGGCCACTGCTCAGCCCTTGTACGTGACGGACAACATGCCGTGACGATTCCTATATATAAGGCCGGCGTCCCACCTTAGCTTCATCCACCACCAGTCACCATTAGCTTCGATCCCCAGCGAGCGCGGGTTCACCGAGCGTGCCGATCGAGCTAGCAAGATGGCGTACAACATGTCGATCGGGTACATGCCGGTTGCACCGGTGGCGCCGGACTGGCTGAACAAGGGTGACAATGCGTGGCAGATGATCTCTGCGACGCTGGTGGGCATGCAGAGCGTGCCTGGCCTGGTGATCCTCTACGGGAGCATCGTGAAGAAGAAGTGGGCCGTCAACTCTGCGTTCATGGCGCTCTACGCCTTCGCTGCCGTGTGGCTGTGCTGGGTCACCTGGGCATACAACATGTCCTTTGGCCACAAGCTGCTCCCCTTCTGGGGCAAAGCCCGTCCGGCGCTGGGGCAGAGCTTCCTCATCGCGCAGGCCGTGCTGCCACAGACGACGCAGTTCCACAAGGACGGCAGCCTCGAGACGGGCTGGATCAACCCGGCGTACCCCATGGCCTCCATGGTTTACTTCCAGTGTGTGTTCGCCGCCATCACGCTTATCCTACTCGCCGGCTCGCTCCTCGGCCGCATGAACATCAGAGCCTGGATGATCTTCGTTCCACTCTGGCTCACCTTCTCCTACACAGTTGGTGCTTTCTCCCTCTGGGGCGGCGGCTTCCTCTTCCACTGGGGCGTCATGGACTACTCCGGTGGCTACGTCATCCACCTCTCCTCCGGGGTCGCTGGGTTCACCGCCGCGTACTGGGTCGGGCCGAGGTCCACCAAGGACAGGGAGAGGTTCCCACCCAACAACGTGCTTCTCATGCTCACCGGCGCTGGGCTGCTCTGGATGGGCTGGGCCGGTTTCAACGGCGGCGACCCTTACTCCGCCAACATCGACTCTTCCCTCGCCGTGCTCAACACCAACATCTGCGCCGCGACCAGCCTCCTGGTCTGGACCTGCCTCGACGTCATCTTCTTCAAGAAGCCCTCTGTCATCGGCGCCGTGCAGGGCATGATCACCGGCCTCGTCTGCATCACCCCCGGGGCCGGTCTGGTCCAGGGATGGGCGGCGATCGTGATGGGAATTCTGTCAGGCAGCATCCCGTGGTTCACCATGATGGTGGTGCACAAGCGCTCCAAGCTGCTGCAGCACGTGGACGACACCCTGGGCGTGTTCCACACCCACGCCGTCGCGGGCTTCCTCGGAGGCGCCACCACAGGGCTCTTCGCGGAGCCGGTGCTGTGCACCCTGTTCGTGCCAGTGAGCAACTCCCGCGGTGCCTTCTACGGCGGCACCGGCGGTATACAATTCCTCAAGCAAGTGGCGGGTGCCCTCTTTATCATCTGCTGGAACGTTGTGGCCACCAGCCTCATCTGCATCATCGTCGGACTCATCGTGCCACTGCGGATGCCCGAGGAGGAACTCGCAATCGGAGACGACGCTGTGCACGGGGAGGAGGCCTACGCGCTCTGGGGAGACGGCGAGAAGTACGACTCCAGCAAGCATGGGTGGTACTCCGACACCGAAGGCACCCAGGGGCGCAAGGCGCCCAGCGGCGTCACGCAGAACGTCTGATATGTGCCGATCACTGACCGGCCCGGTTGGAGTTGGGTTTTATACGCGTCTTGTTGTCAAAACATGCATTACGGGTGCGCATGCATGTGTGCGTTCGTTTGCTGTTGAATAATGTGCTGCCATGCATGTATAAGCAAGGTGTCAAGGACACAATGCCTTTTGTGAGTGTGGCATCACTCTTTGATTGTTTGACAGAATTATACAAGATTTTACTTTGAGATACAGTTCCATCTCCTTATTTTCTATAGAGTTGTTAGCTACTACCAACAGTTATTTTGTGCACAATTTCATCTCCATAGCACACTGCTTTTTGTAAGTATGGCATCACTCTCTGATTGTTTGAGAGAATTATACAAGATTTTACTTTGAGATACAGTTTCATCTCCTTATTTTCTATAGAGTTGTTAACCACTACCAACAGTTATTGTGTGCACAATTTCATCTCCATGACACACTGCCTTTTGTGAGTATGGCATCACTCTTTGATTGTTTGACAGAATTATACAAGATTTTACTTTGAGATACAGTTCCATCTCCTTATTTTCTATAGAGTTGTTAGCTACTACGAACAGTTACTTTGTGCACAATTTCATCTCCATGACACACTGCTTTTTTTAAGTATGGCGTCACGCCAATGTACTTTTTCTTTTCTTTTCTTGGACCATAATACCGACAATCAAATTTAGAATGACTTAGTATTATTTCCCAGTTAACATCGATAGCCAGCTACGAGTGATCGAAATACTCTCATCCATTTGTGACTGTGGGAATCTAATATTTAGAACGAACGATTCTTAGCAGTGACTACAAAATAGTTTCGTTATCTTACAATTGATAGTCCAAAAATAAATTGTTTTTGCAATTGAAAGGTGAGATTTGGACTAATGGATGAAGATCCAACAGCCTAGTTCTCTGTTGCTTTACATATCTCGTTTTCTCATCTCTCTATCCCGATCCCATCCCCTTCTCACCACTTTGTTGCCCTGCACAAATCCCATGTCATGCATGCTACCACCTCGTTGCCAATGGCACAACACCCCTAGGACCCACCTCCCTTGAGTTGCTTCCTTGTGCCCTTCACTAGTGACCCCTTAACCTTGGAAAGGCGATGTTTCTTCTTTGATGTCATGTCCCCTCACCTTCAACCATAACTATCATTTTTCATAGTCTCTAGAGCACTGCTCTACTCGCCCAGCGAGACGAAAGAGCATTCTGTTGATTAGGATCTGGCAGATAAGCCTTGTTGCTGATAAATTCTCGCCTTCATGAAGTTGACAAACCCCCCTCTACTTTGCCATGGATCAAGAGGAACAGGAATGGTGGGTAAGAGAAGTAATCATTGCGGCTGAAATGGAAAACATCCATTTGATTGATTTGATTGTTGGCATGTCACTCCTTTTCTTTTCTTTTATTTATTTTATTGTCTTTCCTTTTCTTTATTGTTGCTTCAAAGTTGACAGCTTCAATGCTGAGAATGAACTGAACGAGTGAACTTTATTATATGTCACGATTGTCATCTAAATACTAAATCTCTATGAAATCGTGACATATAATACTACTCTACTGGACGCGGCGTTTTCGCTCCCGAGTGTATATGCTCCCTTTATTTAAAATGCATTTTAAGCATATCTGAAAATGTTACAAAAATCCAAAACAAAATATACGGTGTATATGTCCACATCCTACATACTCACAAAGTTGTTTGGGAAAAAATCAAATTTTGTGCAGCCTATGTAAACAAGACAGAATTTGGAGTTAAAATAAGGCATTTCTTGAGACATTCTTTTATCTTTTTTACACATGACACAAAAAATATCTATTTTCAGCGAAGCATTATGTGCACACATAAAAATGGAAGTATACATGCAAAAAATCCTATTTTTAATTTTAAATTTGTTTTTTAATAAAGGGAGCATATACACCCTAGATCAAAAGTGCATTTCCGCTACTACTTTTGTGAGTTCTTCAATGATTGAAATTTTATTAGTTCCCAATAAAAGCACAGACACATTGAATTCACACTGATATCTATGCAATATTTAAACATTCGTTTGAACTCTTGAATAAGCATTATATTGTTCACTATCCGAACAAATCTTTATAAAACAATGGTATTTGTAAACGAATGTATGAATAAATATATAGTGTTGACTGAAATTCTCAGGAAACAATACTACATATCTTTTTAGTACTACTAGATGAAAAATGACACGGAATATTCTCTTACATTTTTATGAATAAAACATATTAAATCGACTGAGAGTTGGTTTCTTATGCTAGACCACAAAAAAGAACGCGTTTCCCCTTGAGGCCTTGCATACAAGCAAGCGTGGCGAGCATCAAACAAAGCCCATCTGAATACCCCAGTAGAGTCCAGGCCGAATAGGCCTGTAGAATGGTTGGGGATGTGATGTTTAACCAAAAAAAGGCATAATTTGTATGAAACGAAGAACGAAATTGTTACAAAAAGGCCGACCTTCGTGAAAGGAAGACAACTCGCTCCACACGCGCCAAGTGGCGCGTTATGGTGCCAGAAAATCGCTGGGAAGTGATCTCTCTGCTCGCCATGTGTCGCAAGGGGAAGCAATGAGAGAGGAGAGAAGACGGGGGAGGCTGGGTTGTGTCAGTTTTCCTTTTTTTTCTAGATTCGTTTTTTTAAAATGAAATATCTTGAGAACCGTAAGTCCAAATTACGAACCGTTTTCACTTTTGAGATCCTCGTGTCGAGATCTTCGAAACTAGATCTCATGTTGATATGTTTGGAGATATTTTTTTCCGTACTTCCAATAATAGTATGATTGTACCTGTGGTGTGTACCTAACTGTACTCGTATTTCAACTGATAAGTACTTCTGTTTTTAGTGTGTTTGGTGCAGTTTTTCCCTTTACTCGGTAACTGTACTCGCCCGTGTGTTACCTGTACTTACCCGTGTGCGCGACTGTACTTGCTTGTGTGCGCCACTGTACTTTCTGTACATGTACTTGCTCCTGTTCACGACTGTACCTGCTAGTGTGCACGACTGTACCTGCTCGTGTGCGTGACTGTACTTGTACTCGTCCGTGTGTTCAACTGTACTCGTGCGTTGTGATCGACTGTACATGCTCGTGTGCGTGACTGTACTTGTACTCGGCCGTGTGTTCAACTGTACTCGTGCGTTGTGTGCGACTGTACCTACTCGTGTGCGCGACTGTACCTACTCATGTGCGCGACTGTACTTGTACTTGTCTATGTGTTCAACTGTGCTCGTGCGTTGTGCGCAACTGTACTCGTGTGTTGTACATGACTGTACTCGCTCGTATTTGCGATTCAGCAAAACGTCTGGTCACATCGCGCGGGCATACTTCATGCGCGCCTGATTCGTACTCGCTCGCGCTCGTCGCGTACGAGCTCAAGTTTGCACGGCTGCGCGATCGGGGAGAGCGCGGGAGGAAGTTCGGAGCATGGAAAAAAATAGCGCGCTATTCCAACGCTAATAGCACGCTATAGCATATCTGGAGAGCCGACGCTACGCTATTTTGGTGCTATAGCGCGCTATTCGCGTTAATAGCACGCTATAACATGCTAATAGCGTATTTTTAGATCCACGCTATTTTGTTATAGCGCGCTATTTTTTTCCTTGGTTCGGAGGAGTACGCCCGTACGTCTGCCACGCGTCTGGCGGTTGCTAGCCCGACTTTCCTTTGAAAAGGTCGGCCTCTACCTAATCGTACCCAACGAAGAAGCATTAGGATGACACATTCACGTGAATTGCTGGCCTTTTCTTTGGTTACACTTACACATGTGAACGCGGCAAATCCTATTTGTTGCTCCGTGCGTGAGCGATCCTCACGCTGAAGCACTCGGATGGATGGGCCGGCCCACTTATGAGAGAGGGTGACCGATTTTCCATCGTTTTCCGTTTTCTTTGGTATTTTGCTGGTTTTTACTCGGGGTTTTGCTGTTTCCTGTGGGGCTTTTTTGTTTTTCTTTTCTTTGGTGTTTCATGTGGCTTCAATTTAAATATTTTTAATTTTTTAATATTTTCAATCTGAACTTTTTTAAGATTGATTTTTTAAGATCTGAACAATTTTTAAATCTGAACATTTTAATATTAATATTTTTATTTTTTGGAATTTGAATATTTTTAAAATTTAAATATTTTTTAAAATATGAACATAAAGGAGAATAAAAAGAGAAACCTTACCTATTTTGGGCCAGGCAGAAACTATTTGGTCCCGCTGAAGGCAGAGAACATGATCTCATTTGAACAAGAGGCGGCTTCTAGCTAGATCGATCGCACGTTGGAGCAATCAAGCGAGACGCAACTAGCCTACTAGGTTCATATTTTCCACTTGGTGTCCATTGTATTGAGGTTTGTAAGTTGTAACGGAGCCACACATGCATCTATTAGGAAAAGTGCATCCCAAATGTATTTTAAAATATAAAAAAAATCTGAAAACAATCTTGGATGTACGTCCGAAAATGCTATGTTCACATACAATATTTTTTGGGAAAAACATTTTCTGTGGGTTGTGTAAAAAGGAGAAAATAATCTCTGGGGAAGCCACTTTGAAGCACCGACAATTATCTTTCTTTACCCCAAGTCTCAAAAATATCATTCTTTTTTTCGCCAGATTTTTTGTGTGCAGACATAGAATGTCCAAATGTAGACCTAGATTTTTTTTAGATTATTTTAACATTTTAAATTATGTTTTGGGTCATAGATGTATTTACACCTATGAGTCAAAATGGATTTTCGACGGCCCATGCTCTAGCTGTTTGTCGTGCATGGTGCTAAACTTCTGATGTTGTGTGGGCTGATGCGGTTTGAGAGCTCATCATTTCATCATGTCATTAGGGTAGGTCCGTGGGGGTGGGAGGGGCGGCCTCGCCGGGGGCCCGAATTGAAGGGACCCCCGGTATGCAGGGCTAGGTAAGGTGTCAAGATGGAATCCCACTAGGATTTTACTTATGGTATATTTTATCTTTTCTAGTTTAAATTTAATGTTAAAATTTACACTAAAAAGCAAAATGCACTACAGTTTTAGATGGAATCATATTTCAACACCTTAGGAGTAGGAGTAGGTAGGGGGGAAATCTAATTCGGCTCACGGGTACATATGAACTCGTTGTGTGAAAATACATTTTTAAGTGTCAAAAAATTCTAAAATAAATGTTTGCATGTATGTCTAGACATTCTATGTTCGCACATAAGTTTTTGGGGAAAAGGGATATTTTTTTGTGTCTCGTGTAAAAAAGATAAATTTTGATGCTCCAACACAACTACGTACAAGACATTTTTTTGTCTTTTTTATAAATACCACATAAAATTTTGTTTTCCCACGAAAATGTGTGTACAAATATAGAATGTCAGCATGTACACCTGACATTTCATTTCAGAATTTTTTTGACATTTTTCAATCATATAATAGGTGCACATGCACCTATGAACTAAAACAACTTTTGAGAGAGATGACGAACGAATTGTTACATAGCTGCTTCCAAGTGGGCTTTATTACTCTATTCCTTGCTCCCAATAGAAAAAGTAGACGAATTTCTGCAGTACCATTTACATTTTCTGGATAGTAGAGGAGAACGGGATCTATTGTGCTAGACTTTTTTTTAGACTAAGGGAAGTGCTAGACCTTATAATTTTTATGAGTAATATAAACACTTCGAGAAACAAAATAATGTTGATCAAGAAGATGATGTCCCTATAGAAGAAAATGTTGACATCAACGTGGATGATAACAACATGAGTGATCATGATCACATATTTAATTCATCTTCTAGTGTGGTTAATTGGGATATTATTCTTGATAAAATAGTAAGGGATATATTAGTGAATAAGGGGCCTATCCGGAAAAAAATTGCATATCAGTTAGGTGCTATTATTCAAAACCACAGATTGAAGAAACAAACAAGCTATTCAGTTTTAGCAATTGCAAAAGAATACACTAGGGTAGCGATGTCAGCAATTGGAAAAATATTAGTGAGAGACTAAAAGGACATGCATATATCGAGCAAATTACTTATTTATACAAAGGGCCCTTAATTCTTGTTCGCCCCGGGGCCCTAAAATCTCAGAACCAACCCTGCATGTCATTTGTGATGAACTTGCTTCTTTGAATAAGTCCGCTAGTTGTTGTCTGAGAAGAAACATGATGCTGGAGCGTCGTCCATGCTAGATGCTACCTATGGGCGCAGAACCACAAACATAAAGTTTTGTTTTTTCTTGGAAACAAACTTGACCACACAAATACAAGATGCATTTTCATGCCAAACAATTTCATAAATCCAAAAATCTTACGACAACTTGATGTAAAAATCCGTCTACAATGTACATAATTAATTCACTGAATAAAAATATTTGGTGGTAGCTCAATTACTCATTTAACCTATGTAATATTACTTTTTGTTATTGTTGGGGAACACTTTTAGCTCAATTTTGTTGCCGGGAAGACTTGAATATATATGTTGACTGACAACCACCATAGTTAAGTTGGAGAAAGAAGACACTTCTTCTTGTTTTGTAGGTAATGTTTGGAAAGAGATATAGTTTGTCTTCCAAATCCTTGAGATTGATATAAACACTGGGTCATCGTTAATTGTGAGGAAAGTAGCCGTAGGAATCGCGATTTGTCTATGGGAATTAAGAGAAGTTGTCTGGGGTATTTTGAGATTTGTTTTGCCACGCGTAATGTGGTGTATGGCCTGTGTCCTATAGGATTGTTTTTCCGGTTCAATCTGTGCCGCATATAGTGCGCTAGCGTTGCATCCCAACCGTCCCCTATGCATTGCCACTATCACGCTGCTCCAGCACCTCCCAAGGTGGTCGTCGCGTGGCTCCCACGATGTGCATGGAAGTGTGGAACACACCCAGTTAACCTGACTACAGAGATTTAGAAAGAACTCCACACCAATTAAAAAAAACATTTTTTATCAACAAGGGGCTTACGTTTTCTAGCTTCATATTCGGTTCATTTTCCATGTTTCTGTAATGGAAATCGACGAGGGGCTTACTTTTTCAAAAAATATTACTGACGTTAGATGCTATTCATAATAAATCCAGTGGTGTGTATAGAACTATATAGATCAATCCCAGTGACAAAAAAAAAAGGACAACTGCTACGTGATGTTATTTTATTTTGAGCGTTTGCTTGTTTGCTGCAGAGAAAAGATTCTTTGAACTTTTCTCTGAACACTATAAAATCTTGCCTGGGAGCCAATGAGCGGCGGCGGCTATGGTGGTACAAGAGCAATGTGTGCAGCATCCGGTGGATTGACCTTTCTTTCGAGTGAGTTGGTATATCGATCTCTTAACAGGTGAAACGTCATGATGAATCTTAATAGCCTGGTATATATGCAAGTACACATAACTATGTACGCACGTCGGCACGTGTACCTTGTTCCACCACCAGCCGTTCTGCGCTTCTGCTGACGACCTAAATCTTACGGCAAGTCATTACACTACACTCATATCTAGCTACTTTCATGTACAAATGAACAAAATTATGTACTTCCTTTGCTGTTGAGCAGAAAGGGGTCATCATGCATTCTGTAGTAGATCTTAATAACATGATACTCAAGTATGTACTCCCTTTGCTGTTGTGCAGATCGACCTAAAATTGATTTGTTCAGTTGGAACACGCTTCTGTGTCTCTCACGTACAAAATTATCTAGTTGCAACTCATTATAACAATCTGGTTAGGCAACGGGACGTCTTCATTACCGGAGCCGTCGTTAATTAACTTGTTGCCGGAGCTGACCATTATATGTGGACACTACAGCTAAGAAAGAAAAACATGGTCATGCACTTGCATCCCGTTATATCTCAGTTATGACATGAACGAAGCATGTAAGGATAACAGAATGTGAGCGCCTGAGACAGATGTTTCTCATAATCTCGTCCATGAACCATGCAACCATGATATATACAGCGACCTTCGCCCCAACCTGTCATGGGTCATTCTTGACTGAAATTCTCTTGGTTCACCCTGCTCGGCGTCAAGTCCGCATCAGCTCTGTGGCGCACAGGGGCCATGCCAATGCAACTCATCTAACTGACTAACTGGCCTTTTGAATGAAGAGAAAAATAAAATCAACATATAGCCCAAGTTTTTTGTAAACACCAAAGAGGGTACACCCAAGCACACCTCAATACTAAAGAGACTAATTTTTGTATTGGCACAAAGCGGTTTCAGACCTGTCTCCTGATGGTAGAGACAAACTCTAATGCGCATAGTGGCTCAAACTGAATCCTTAAGGTGCCTGGCTATAATTTGTTTAGTCCAGTTATAAGCCAATTTTGATAGTTAACAGAGCCATCTGACATAACTCTGCAAAAAATGTTACTCTAGCCTGTTTCATAATATAAGACGTTATTACATCCAACATAGATGGAGGAAGTATTCTTTCAGTTAATGGAAGGAGAAAGATGTAATTTGGTACCACACACATGTCTATGGGAAATACTTTTATACTTACATGCATGGGTGTGTGTGTTTCTGTCAACGTCTATTTTGCTTTGAGATGCGGATAAAAGTAGAAGAGAGAAATGAATATTTTCATCTAACAAGGAGAGCGAGAATCTTGAGAAATAAATCGACGGTGCAGAACACACCCACACATGTGCGTGTGTGTACAAAATCCACTTTCCATGCCTATGATTTGTCATCTCCACCTACCAATGACATCGTGAAGTCCATCCACTTGTACTCCCTTTCAGAGCTAGTTTGCCTCTCCTCCAAAGTGATGTTGTCGGTACTAGTGAACTAGACTTAACTGCATAATTTTTGCTAAACCACAAGAGCATCCACCTTTTCGGGTTCCTTCCATTGTGAAGGCCGTGTATTGTATATATGTACATTGTCATAATCAAGATTTTCAAACTGGTTGTTATCTATTTGTCTATTTAGCTAACCATATTTTTCTAACTATTTTTTTATAATAGATAAATTAATAAGGTCAGCATAACAGAGTTCCATAACCGGCTGCGAACTAACTAAATATTAATCCATTGCATATGCTTTTAATTATTGTTATATTTTTTTCGTACACAAATATAAAAATTATAACAATTCTATTTTTAACATAACAATTGTAGCTGTGTTTACTTACTCTAACGGACCCTTTTGTACGATATTACTTTTCTGTTTGTCCCAAATAATTAGGTGCATATTGACCCATATAGGATTTGCTGGATATCTCCAAGTTTGTTCTTCTAATGCTCATGCACTATTCGGATGCATGATGCTTGCCTACTTTTTCAGTGTAAATTCTAGCACTATATTTCCCTGCATGTGGCGGAAAATTAGGAGCTAGAATGCATGCACCCAGGAGACAAGAAGATGACATCATTGCTTTTCTTCTTAATGAGTAGGCAGAACTCCTGTTAGGCTTTCTAAAGAAAACATAAAACCAACTGTCTATCTTTCTTGTTTAGCTAACGGAAATTTCTCTCCCTCTTTAGTTATTTTTCTAAAACCGGTTGTAAAAATTAGTTCACCATAAAACAGTTCAGCAATCAACCACAAAATAACTAAATACTAATCCATTTCATATGCTAGTATGCTTAAAACTACTTTTATAGTTTGCCACATATAAAAATATAACACTATACTATTTTTTTAGTGTAACAATTGTGATTTCGTATACTCTATTTGTTTCTTTCGAGAGTAAATTTTGTAAAAACACGCACGGGGGTGGGTGTGTTCTGCACCGTCGATTTATTCTTCGAGATTCCCGCTCGTTGTGGTAGGGGAAGAAGTAGCTCTCTCTCTCTCTCTCTAGCTATCTCCCTCCCTCTGTCGTTTATCCAAATCTTAAAACAAAACGGGCGGTGATGAAAACTTTTTAAATAATTTCCGGTTTCTTTTATATGATATTACTTTTGAAAAATTGAAATATAAAGGATTTTTTTTGGATGTCTTAGACTTGTAAAATACTCATGTATTATTCTAATGCGTGGCTACTTTTTGAAGGAAAATTCTAGAGTATTTATGGACACATATAAGACAATAACATTAGTGTCATATTATTCCTAAGGCGCGACAAAAAACAATAGGAGTTAGCATGCATGTGCTCGAATCCAAGAAGATCTACCACCTAGTCGAAGGACTAGCATAGTACTCCTTCCGTTTGTGAATAAATTCTCGTACAGAGGGGACTATAAACTTAGTATAAACTGGGGCGCAAGGCCTGCTGGGACGCTACGAAATAAACAATTTATGCTGCGTTTTTGCTATCAGCTTGGTCGCTACAAGATTACAAAACTAGATTCCATGTTGTGAAGGTCTACAACAATTCTCTGGGCGATTGATCACACAACTACCTCCTTTACGTAACTGTGTCCAATTATTAAGTTGTAACTCGTTAACAATCTATTTAGAAAGGGGTCGTCATCGCCAGAGCCGTCATTAATTAATTTGTCGCTGGACCTAGAGCATCTCCAACAGGCGCGAAAAACTGCTAAATTCGACCGTTTATTTCAAAATTAATCAAACAAACTATGAAAATTTGATCGAAAATACGAATATATTAAAAGTTCAACGATACAGCGCGACATAGAGGACGAAAATACAGATCAAAACTACTCGTCCGACTCCCAATCGAAGTCCGAGGAGTAGGGGTGGGCATAAAAAACCGAGCACCGAACACCGAACCGAACTAACCGGGACCGAAACCGAATACACCGAAACCGAATTAACCGAAAATAATTTCGGTGCTCAAATATGAAAAACCGAATTTATATTAACAAATTCGGTTTTGACCATCTGTTAACCGAAATAACCTTAAAACCCGATATTCCGTTAACATATAGCATAATCGTCTCATACAGAAGTTCACTGTCAATCGTTTCAACTAATTTCTTTGCCCAACAACCCAATTCCAAGCAGGCCAAAGTCCCAAACTCCACGTACCTAACAAAAATTAAAGGCAGTCTCATGCACGTAGTATATGTATAAAAATTTCGGTTCTCATTTCTTATTACCCGAATTATCAAAAAAAACGAAAAACCGAACCGAATTTTCGGTTAAAACCGAACGCCCAGGCCTGCCGAGGAGTGGGTGCTCGGAGTCGTCTCCGACACCGGCGTTGTCGTCCACTCGAAGGAGGAGGAGGAGGAGGAGAGGACGATGGTGGACGGCCCTGCGCCGTTCTTCTTTTCCTCCTCCTTCCTCGCCGCCTTCTCGGCCCTCGCCGCCTTCCTCGCCGCGGACTCGGCGCGGCGCTAGTCGCGGCTGGCTTTCTTCTTCGCCTTCGCCGCCGCCTTCTCCTCCTCCTTCTGCGCGTAGAAGGCTTCCGTGGCGGCGACGTCTTCGGGGAAGCGGTGTGCCCACTCGAGGTGCATCGCCTCGTCACGCTCGGCGATGAGGAGGCGCTGCTCCAACTCCCGCTGTCGGCGCTGCTGCTCGCGCGTGATCACCGATGGCGGCGGCGCGAGCATCTTCGCCTGCTCCCGCGTGAAGACATCATGAAAGTTCATGGTGCGGCGGGAGCGGCCCAGTCGCCAGGCGACGGCGTCGTACGCCCGCGCCGCCTCGTGCGCCGTATCAAACGTGCCGAGACGGATCCGCTCGTCGCCGGAGCGGATTTCCGCGTCGAACCGGCTGCTCGGCCGCGCCCGAACGCCGTGGTAGCCGGAGGAGGGGCGGCGGCGCGGAGGCATGGTCGGCGCGGAGGCGGAAGCGCGGAGGAGGAGCGTCGGTGCGGAGGCGGAGCGTCGACGGGAGAGAGAAAGAGGCGGGGAGAGAAACGGAGCGGCGCAGGGATGAAGTGGTGCGTTGAGAGTTCAGGTCGTTGGCGCGTTCGCGCGTGTCGTGTTTATAGCACGCGCAGCAGCGGACGCGGCAATTCTCCCGCGCGGAGTAGCGCAAACGCGCGCGTGGGGTAAAGATTTTAGCACGCGCGCTTTTTTTCCGCGTATGCTGGAGCTTCGCGCGGGCGCCCGCGCGCGCCAAACTGACAGTTTTTTTTTTGCCGCGCGCGCGTTTTAGCGCGCCTGCTGGAGATGCTCTAACCATTCTATCTTCATGTAGACTCGAGCTAAGAATGGAAAACCTGATCATGCACTTGCAGTCAGTTTATGACATGAACGAACCTTTTAACCACCATAAAAGAATGTGAGTGCTGAGACAGATGTTTCTCGTAATCTCGTCCATGAACCATGCAACCATCAGATACAGCGACCTCCCAATCAACCTGTCATGGGTCCTTCTTCTTGACTGAAATTCTCTTGGATCACCCTGCTTTCCGTCAAGTCTGCATCAGCTCTATATCGCACAGGGGCCACGCCAGGGCAAATCATCCAACTGGCCTTGAACGTAAAGAAAAAAAGGCCCCAGTTTTTTTCTGAACACCAACGAGGGTGCACCCAAGCACACCTCAATATCAAATAGTAGCTATTTTATCTTTAAAAAGTAGTATAGGCTAATAATTTTCGTATTGGCACAAAGTGTTTTCAAACCGGTCTCTATGGTCAAGGCAAACTCTAATGCGCATAGTAGCTCAAACTAAATTCTTAGGTTAAAAGTACCATTGAAGATAAAGATTTTTTATGTGGTTTCTTCGTTAGAAAGTAATACTCCCGAAAGATAACCACGTGAAGCGTAATTCGAGTGGTTGTACAAAGTGTCTTTTGTGACTCAGAGGAGTCTATTAACCATTTATTTTTCGCTTATCCCTTTGCTTGTCTAGTTTGGAAAGTAGTATATTTTACATTCGATATTGCTCCACCTGCTAATGTTACGAATATGTTCGGAAATTGGTTAAATGATGTTGAGAAACATACTAAAGCTCGAATTCATCTAGGCGTATGTTTTAGTTTGGGTCCTTTAGAACTGTCGAAATGATATGTTTTTTAATAAGATTGGAACTGCTCACTTTTTATAGGTTATCCGTATGCCAACCCATTGGACCTGAGAGTGGTCTTATCTTCTCCCAAAGTTGCAACGAGTGCCTATGGATCCTGGATACAGCCGTTTGGAGATGGTTGCTCGAGTTATCTACAACCAGGGTGTTGGCGGCTTTCTAAAAGACTACATGATGCTTACGTACACTTTCTTTTTATTTCGCTGGTTGATCTTTATATACACCATGTGTGACCTATGAGTTGCAAAATTAAACTTATGAACTTATTGTTAATGCAATAAATGGTTGTGTGCATCGTTTCGATGCAGAGGCCAGGGTGTAGCTCCCTATTTCGAAAAAAAACACACGTGAGGTGCTTAGTGGGGTGTTTATGAAAATAAATCAAGCATTTTCTTAAGCACTAATGGTTATTTATACATGAGAGGTGCCTAGCTAGGCATTTATCTAGTGTAAATAAGCACTAGTGCTTAAGGTAAGGTTTATTTTTCTAAGCATCTCCCTAGGCATCTTGCATTGTACATGCCTTTATGGTGTCTGGCTATAATTTGTTTAGTTCAGTTAGAAGCAAATGTTAATCGATGGTTAATAGAACCCGTCCGAAATCTATTTAAATGTTACTCCCTCGACTTCTATTAAATAAGAAGCACATGTTTTTGAAGACAAACTTTGACTAGAAAATGATATATAGAGTATATTGCACAAAATTGATAACGTTATATTAGTAGTGAAAAACTCTTTCTAATGGTATAATTTATTCATCAAATAACCCTAATTCCTTTGTACTAATTCTTGGTTAAAAGAAAATCTTATGAAGTGTATGTGCCCTATAAATGGGGGTGGAGGTCGAAGTGGAAGTTGCTACGAGATCGCCTGCCCTCAAGGGTTGAAGTGGCCAAGCAATATGGGCCGGAGGACGGGTTGTGTCTGTTATGCAGGATCACTAAGTCAAGAACCCACATAATGTTCATATATCCCGCGACTCAGTTTCTCTGGAGCTTTGTAACGAGGCTTGGGTCCTGACTGGCAGGCCAAAGACCTGGGTGAGTTTCTAGAGACCCACCCGAATAACAATGGAAAGAGGAGACACCTCTTCTGGCAGTTGTTTTACGCGATGTTATGGACCCTTTGGATTATTCGTAATAAGATGGTTATCAAGAAAGTATTCTTACGACGTGTTTTTAACTCTGCATTCAAACTCTTGGCATTTTTACAGTAGCGGTGCCCATTGTGTAGATAGTGGGACATGGAGCGCCTAGGTGACATGCTATGAGATTTGCTTGAGGGGGTGTGCCATCTTTCCGCATCGTCCAGTCGCTGAGCTCCACCATCCCACCCATGGGGCGATGAGCTTTTTATTTAGTTTAATTTGGGCTTGTTTGTGTTACTGCTCCAATAGACTATTTTTTATCTTTATAACTTTATCTCAAATTTTATGTGTGGTTACTTTGTTTATAAAGTGGGGCAAAAGCATGTTTTAAGGACAGAGGTAATATTAGTTTCCAGTTAATAGAAGGGGGAAATATAATTTGGTACCACATACATGTCTCTATTTATGCTTTGTACTCTCCGCCACTGACTTGTAAAGTCCATCCGCTAGCGGAAATGCACTTTTAATCTAAGGTGCATATGTTCCCTTTACCCAAACTAAATTTAAAAATATATTCTTTTAGATTGTTTTGTCCAGCACATGTCCACATTCCATGTGCTCGCTTAAAGTTTCATAAGACTGATATTTTCTGTGGCATGCGTAAAAAGACAAAAAATGAATGCCTCATAAGAAGCCTTATTTTATCACCTTTTTTTTTGCACATGCCACATACAATTCAGTTTTACTTCAACGACTCCGTGAGCACATAGGATGTGAAAATGTGCACGCAATATTTTTGGAATATTTAACATTTATAATATGTTTAAAATACATTTGAAATAAAATGAACATATGCACCCAAAATAAATAAAAAATGACATGTCCATCCGCTAGCTTGTACTTCCCTCTTAGAGATAGTTGCCACTCCTCAAAAGTGATGTTGTCGGCACTAATGAACTAGATTTAATTGCGTAGTTTTTGCTAAGACAGGAGCATGTCCTTAGTCTCTCAGTTCATTAAATCAATGTAGTTCTAGTATTCTTGGAGACCCAAACTATGAGCAAGTTTTATGCAAAATATAATAATATTTATGGAAAAAATAACTATGGGATAGAAAATATTTCATCATGAATATAATGATACTAATTTGATGGCATAAATGTTGGTTTAAGCGTGGTCAAACTTAATTTGACATTCCAACAAAACTAGAATTACGCTCTTTCTTGGATGGAGAAGGTAGGTAGATTGCGATAATCAAGCTATTTAAACTGGTTGTTATCTGTTTTTCTATTTAGCTAACCAATTATTTTCTGGCCACTTTTCACAACAGATTGTAAAATAAGTTCAGCATCACCCTGTTCAATAGCCAACCGCGAACTGACTTACAGTAGCAATTCTAGTTGTGTATACTCTAGTGGTCCATTTTATAGGATTTATTACTCTATTTGTCTCAAATAATTAGGCGCATATTGACTCATAAAGGATTTGTTGGATATATTCAAAGTTTGTTTTTCTAAAATGCTCATGTGTTATTCAGATGCATGCCTACTTTTGGTGGGAAATTCTAGCTTACTAGTTGAATGCCCGTGCGTTGTCACGGCCCCCTCCTCAATATTGTTGTCACACATGAAAAGTTAACACATTATTAATACTATGTGAAGTGATAAGCACATAATTTTCGAAAACAATAAGATTCTACTTTGCTTCTAATATAATTAGTTACTAATCAATAATTGAACATCATCGTATGCATAATAACCTAAAGTTTATCTCTGACTAAGATTCTGCATTGCTCAAATCCTGCTTACAGCTTGAAGTAACATCTTTCATATAACATCACCCTTACAATGTACAAACTCATGTGATGTTGTTAGATTTGCGAGTTCAGACCCACTTCGCCTCGGCGACCTTGATCGCTCATGTCTTCGTCCGTCAAATTAGCCAACTGAACCAGAGCTAGATCCCCGTGGCAACACGATATCCCGGCACGCCTCTAAACAAAAACTTGTCTGCCTCCGCAGCTATGTGCTGCTACTATACCAAAAAAAAGTGGAAATATGATATTTGAAAACACATAGGCAAAAAATAAAATAGTGGAACCACTGTTATGTGAAAATGTCAACATTATCTTTTTTCGATAAAGGGAATATATTAATATCAAGAAGATACCAATTACATCCAGCTTCTGCAACTACGCAATACCCTAATGGTAGTAGGGATGCACCTAGCCAAAAAATAAAAAATATAACTAAAAAACAAAACGTCCCGCTACGTTATTCCAGCCGTAGCAGCAACAATACATCCACCACCATGAAAACACTTGAATTCCAGACTCTCCAAAAAGCGACGCCTTCAAAAAGGAAACAGTGCACAAATGTCATCGTCACCCGATCAAAAGATCTTAGGTTTCACTCTGAAGATAGTTCCCGCTCTTAAAACAATACCTTCAACAAGGCTATTGCGAGGCACAACCAATTAAAACCAATTAAGGCCAGACCTTGGATTTTCGACTCTGAATTTCACATGTGATGTCGCCCCCACTTGCATATTGCTGCTGCGAAACTCAGAACACGAAGCAAGCCCTCATAAATAGAGACTCGTGAAAGGACACGGATGTCGCCTAGAGGGGGGGGGGTGAATAGGCGATTTAAAACTTTTACGAGATGGGCTTAACAAATGCGGAATAAAACTAGCGTTTACTTTGTCAAGCCCAAAGCCTATATACTATGGTTCACCTATGTGCACCAACAACTTATTCTAAGCAATGGTTCATCTATGTGCACCAACAACTTATGCTAAGCAATACAAGCAAGTATGTGATAGAAAGATATATATAACTTCAAGCACGATGGCTATCACAAGGTAAAGTGCATAAGTAAAGAGCTCGGGTATAGAGATAACCGAGGCACGCGAGAGACGATGATTTATCCCGGAGTTCACACTCTTGCGAGTGCTAATCTCCGGTGGAGAGGTGCGGTGGCTTAGTGCTCCCGAACGCCACAAGAGGCTCACCTTGAGGTGTGGTTGCTCGATACACACCAACGCCACAAAGGCCTCACCCCAAGATGCGGTACTCACACCACACACCGAACGCCACGAAGGCGCCTCACCTAAATCTCCGGTGACCCTCGCCACAAAGGCCTAGGTCACGGTTCCACTAAGGGATTTCCTTCGAGGCGGAAACCGGGCCTTACACAAAGCTTGGGGCACGCATCCACAACTTAATTGGAGGCTCCCAAGAAATCGCCACAAAGGCCTCAAATCCGTCTAGGGTTCCAAGAACCCAAGAGTAACAACTTTATTGCTTTCACTTCCACGAATCACCGTGGAGAACTCAAACCGATGCACCAAATGCAAGAACACCACAAAGATGCTCAAGTACTTCTCTCTCAAATTCCAACAAAGCTACAAAAGCTATTGTGGGATTAAGAGAGGAAGAACAAATAGGAGGAGGAACACAAAATTTCTCCAAGATCTAGATCTAGTGGATTCCCCTCACAAAGAGAGGGATTTGATTGGTGAAGATGTAGATCTAGATATCCTCTATCTTTCTCTCAAATAGATGCAAGATTCATGGGAGGGAGAGGGAGATAGCAAGTTCAAAGAAGGTCAACAATGGAGGCAAAAACGAGCTCAAACGGTTGGGTAACATTGGGGAAGAAGACCCCCTTAAATAGGGCAAGAAAAATTTGCCAGTTATGCAGAAAACTCGACAGAACCGGAACTTCCGGTCATTTGGGGCGGAACTTCCGCCCCCGGAAGTACCGGCCAACTTCCGGATGAAGTAGGGCGCCCCCGGAAAGCTTACAGTATACTTTCTGCGTGCAGATTCGTCATTTCCGGAAGTTCACCGGAAGTAGGGCGGAAGTTCCGGCCACCGGAACTTCCGGCCAACTTCCGGCCAAAAAACTGCTTCACGGAAACTTGAATAACTTTTGCATCCGGACTCCGATTTTGATGATCTTGGGATCGTTTCGAAGCTAGTAACAAGCTCTACAAGATCATGCAGGGAACCATCATAGTCCAGTAAGGTAGGAAAGAAATAAATAATGAAAGGTTTGACCTATCTAAAAAAATACATGCCGGTAAAACCTCCAACCTTGAAAATGCAATAACTTGAGTTATGAAACTCGGATTTAGGTTAAACCAATTTTGTTGTAAAGAAGATGACAAGAGCTAACCCACAAAGAGTGAAAAGCTTAAGAAACTAGTGGGGGTGATTTTGTATTATTTTTAGAGGTGCAACACCTTAACATGAGAAACCGAGAAAATCACCAAACTCGAAAACGCAACAAGTGATCTATGCGAAATCCGTTTTCGATGAACTAGAGCTTGTCATGAGAATAAGCACAAGCTATAAAACATCACATGGATAAGATCCAAATAGCAACCAAGAAAGATGATGCAATGATGCAAAGGTTTGAGCTCTCTCCGAGCGATACGATCGAGTTACTCACTCGAAATCCCTCTTGATATTACGGCAACTAAACTATAAACCGGTCTCCAACTACACCATGAGACCGGTGAGACAGAAACCCTATCAAGAGCAAACCTTAACCTTGCGCATTCCACTTGAGCTTGATGATGACAGTCTTGACCGCAACAAGATGGAACGCCTTTCTTGATTGTGCTTTCTTGACGAGGTCTTGTGGATTGCTCCCCCATAATCCACCATGGGAGAGCTTCTTCTTCGGCGCATCTTCACATATCCATGAACACCATATGGATGGCAAGATTCAAGCATATGATCTCTTCGAGTTGACTCATCTTGAACTTGCACTTCATTTCATTGATGTCTTGAAGTTAACCTTGAGAGCTCACTTCATCTTCATCTTCAAGACATACTTGACACTTTGCACTTCATTTCATTGATGTCTTGAAGTTAACCTTGAGAGCTCACTTCATCTTCATCTTCAAGTCATACTTGACACTTGATCTTCTACATTTGTTTCTTATTGCAATCTTGAAGCCAACATATGGTTCAAGCATTGCCTATGAACAACTCCTACAAATATAACTCAATGCAAACATTAGTCCATAGGGATTGTCATTAATTACCAAAACCACACATGGGGGCTCCATGCACTTTCAATCTCCCCCATTTTGGTAATTGATGACAATCTCTTTGAGAGGGTTTATATAAGGAATTTAAGTAACAAACAAGTTTAATATATAGAGCAAACTCCCCCATAATATATGCATGTGTGAATGATCTTGACTTTCATTGCATATATTGGCATTCAAAGCCTAGTGGAGTTTCCTCTAAATATTCAACTATGCAAAGCAACAAGATGCAATGCAATAAAGGCACATGCTTAAGCACAAAGCAAAGACATAACCAAATTCCCTTAAACCCTCCAAACTTCTCCCCCATTGGCACCAATTGCCGAAATGGGTGAAAAATTTAGAAGGCCAATATAGTGAGAGCTCCTCCATAGCGTGTGCATTTCTCATAATTTAATTTGAGTGGAATCAAATGCACGTATCCAATGACGAATATTCGGAAGGAATCACACTATAGATAGGATCAAAGTTTGCAAAAAGATAACAAAGTCAAGAAGCTTCAACAAATGAAGCAACCAACCAAATGAACCACAAAGAAGATACCAAAAGAAAGATAGATATTATGATAAGATCAAGAAGATTGCTCTACATGATATGAGGAAGCTCCCCAAGGTTTGTGCACAAAACTAGACAATTTTCATTGTAGTATAAAGTGCACAAACATGGAATGATCACTCCCATAATATCATTCAAAAACAAAAGATACCAAGTGAATCAAACTCTAATGATCACCACAAAATAGTGCCTTAAATAAAATGAGGAAGCTCCCCAAGGTACATGCATAACTTAAAATGTTGCATTTGAATGCAATATGCATAACATGGAATCCCCACTCCCTCATTACCATTTAAAACTGTTGCGGTCAGAAACCCACCGGCGGGCAGCAACGGGCAACACCGTAGAGCCGGGAATCTCCCAGGACTGCGGCTGGCCCTGGTCCCTCCGAGCGACGGCCCGCAAAGCCTTCGGCACGCACGTCCGATGCTGATGCAAGGGCGTGCCACCCGACCTATACCTGGTCGTGAAGGTGTTGGATGATGCCTCGCTTAGTTTCCTGCATGGCATACACGTAAACATTAAATACGAGCCTCGATCGGCTCTCGAGTTATCCCGTGAATCGGCTCAAGGAGCCGATCCACCCATGATGCGTACGAGGTGTACGATCAGATGGTGGTCCTGCTTGATCAAGATAAAGCTAAAACGACCTACTACGATTTAGGGTTTTCACCGCATAATCGGAACATCCTACTCGTGATTGAGCCTGGCGGCCACGTACGGTGATCGTAAACCGACCCTAGACAAGGCCTAAAAACCAACACGACGTTGATCCTCGGAATATCCTGTCTAGGGCTAGCAAACTACACCCTACGCGCCACTGGATCCTTCAACCCGTTTGTAAGGCCTAACCATGCAGATATTAAACTAATCCTTGAAGAACAAGGAGCAACCATAACGGATCGGATCTACTAAATAATGATCAAGCGGGGTGCCGCCCTTACACCCAAGATAGGTGTAAGGGCGGCTAGATGCCTAAGGGTCGCACGACGATAGCATATGATACGAAGAACAATGCTAACCCTAAAACACCTATGATAACTACGTTGCTCGCCATCAAAAAGGCTTCAAGCACGAGCAACGCATGAACGACGAATAAACGTGTGCTGCCTAGATCGCAAGATGCGATCTAGGCAGCATGATGCTTACCCGGAAGAAACCCTCGAGACGGGGAGTTGGCGATGCGCCTAGATTGGTTTGTGGTGAACGTGATTGTTGTTTATTTCATAAACCCTAGATACATATTTATAGTCCGTAGACTCTCTAACGTGGGAATAATCCCAACCGGGCACGAGCCCAAACTCTGTCTAACCGACACGTCATCCTACTACGGTACAGATACATGGGCAAACTAGCCCAAACTTTGCATATAAGGCCGATTCATGTATTTCTTCTATGTATATTCTTCAAGCCCATCTTCAATCGCGGCCCACCTCTGATCCGGTCAAATTCTGGTGATAACACATGCCCCCTGGTTTTGGAAATGACATTTCCAAAATCATTATGCTTTTCCTTCGTCGGGTCATGTCGTGGCAGAGCAGAACCGCTGCAGAGTCTTTCATCATGATGCCTTGCCTTCTTGACTTCTATGCGCGATTCGACAATTCTTTGGCACCGTCTCCTCGGAAATTGTTGTAGCACTAACTCTCCCCGATATCCCATTATTTAACCGCGTCGAGCAATTTGCTTCTCCATCCCCTCCTCATCCTCTGTTCCTCCGTAGCACTCGAAAACCCTCCTCCCACCATGGACTCTTCCTCCTCTTCCTCTTCCGGTCTTTCCTATCGGTCTTCCTCCTCCCGCGAGCCGACGCCGGAGGACATACGCACACCAGAGGAGTGGGACCAGGAGGACCACGCCTCCTCCGTCTGGTCCGAGGACGACAAGTCCTTGACCAGCGGAGATGAAGATCTCCAGTTCCTCGCCGATGGGGAGCTGGAATCGGAAAGCGAGGATGACTTGTTCCCCTGGGACGGTTACACCTCCTCTGAGGAAGAGGAGGAGGAAGACGACGACGACGACTCCCTCGAGGGTTACCCACCGGCGAAACGCCTCCGCACCTGGTGGGATGACGACGACAGTGACGATGACGAGGAGGATGAGGCTCCCGTAGAGGGCTACGGGAGCAGTGACGAAGAGCCCGCCGGCAGCAGTGCCGATGAGAGCTCCGAGGACGATGACGAGGGCAGCGACAGCCCGTAGACTAGGATCTACTAGTGTAGGCCTAGTAGTAGTAGACTGGTCAACAGACCCTTCTTTTGTTCTTCCTCCCTTGAGCAATCGGCTCTTTCCTTGTAAGAAATCCCATGATTAATGAAGAGAATATCTCTAAGCCGATTCTGTCCTTTTACCAGTTTCGCCGATTGCCAAAGTAAGTCTCCACGCAAAGAACCGATAGCCGCGTATCGGTCTTTATCTGATCATGATACTTTGTACTCCTTGATTCTCTCAAGAGACCAAAACCTGAGTTCTGTAAGATCTTTAACGTTATCACTTATCAAGGCTGCATACCCTTCAGTCGTCGCGACACATCTCGACCCAGCCGTGATTTGCAGCAACAGGACGATCCAGACCCGGTAGATAATGATGGCTCTCCTTTCAGATACCTTCTAGCGGCTCTGATGGTCTTCTTCTGCAACAACTCACCGCCTTCGAAGAAGGTCATGATGCAAAGCCAGCCGATGACACCCCAATCGGCTTCTAAAAACAGAGCATCTGCCAAGTCGGCTGCCCCCCGAGCCTCAGTCAAGGCGAGAACGGCGGTGAAGACATATAGTTCAGATAAATGGACCCGAACTTGAGCGTGCCACCATCGATCACCTTTTCTTCCCTTGAAAGCCGATATCAAAGGCGAAGCATCAATCGGCTTAACCGACAAAGGGTTGGAAGTCCTTGAAGAGAAGGTTCTGGCACCAAATCGGCTCATTGTCGCTGAGGAAGCTCTCTGTTCACTCCCTCCAGGAATCAGAAGGTGATCCGCGTCTTGAACACGCAGCGAGTAGATCCTGTGTAATTGTGCTAGCGTCGATGGCTATACATCGGCTTTACATCAAAATATATATATTTTTTTACGGGCCGATTTTTCTATCGGCCCCCAATGTTTCACTGCACATGTATCGCACATGTTCATCTGATTAGGTGCCCCCCGAGCCGATTCTGCCAGGTAACTGCTGATATCGGCTCTGTGGTTAGCTAAGGCACTATATGTGAACGTCGGCTCTTTTAGGACAAGTGTGGACTTCTTCCAGCTCATCAGCCGACGTAAACCCATTGCCCATTAAATCGACGTCGAACCCATGCAGAATGTATGGTGAGGATAATTTTGGCCGATTGCTGGAATCGGCCTCCATGTTGCTTGCTCAATGAAGGTTTTGCAATGTTCCTCCCTAGATCCTTGGGGCCGATCACATGGATCGGCATCGCCACGTTTGTCCATAGATGTTGCTCTTGTTACACGGTCAGGCCGGTGGATAAAACCAGCCTAACCCCGTCCTTCGTCACGTCGATGCGCTCGCGATCGTCCAAATTGATGCCCGAGAGTGGCTCTTGGCCCGATGTCTCCCAAACGCTCATGCCGGCCGTTGAAATCTCGGCTGAATCATCTGCGTTGACGACTTCTACTTCATCTCCATCCCACTGTATTAGGCATTGGTGCATCGTGGATGGAATGCAACAGTTGGCGTGGATCCAATCTCTCCCTAGTAGGACAGCATAGGTGCTTTTGCTGTCGACAATAAAGAACGTCGTAGGGACGGTTTTCCTTCCTACGGTTGATGACCCACAAGTATAGGGGGTGTATCGTAGTATCTTCGATAAGTAAGAATGTCGATCCCAACGAGGAGCAGAAGGTGTTGACAGGCAGTTTTGATGAAGGCTTCAGTGTAAATGCTCATAGACAAATATTCAGGGGGTTTTGATGTTGGAGATATGCCCAAGAGGCAATAATAAAAGTGGTTATTATATATCTTTATGTTTATGATAAATGTTTATATACCATGCTATAATTGTATTAACCGAAACATTGATACATGTGTGATATGTAAACAACAAAGAGTCCCTAGTATGCCTCTTAACTAGCTTGTTGATTAATGGATGATTAGTTTCATAATCATGAACATTGGATGTTATTAATAACAAGGTTATATCATTATATGAATGATGTAATGGACACACCCAATTAAGCGTAGCATAAGATCTCGTCATTAAGTTATTTGCTATAAGCTTTCAATACATAGTTACCTAGTCCTTATGACCATGAGATCATGTAAATCACTTATACCGGAAAGGTACTTTGATTACACCAAACGCCACCGCGTAAATGGGTGGTTATAAAGGTGGGATTAAGTATCCGGAAAGTATGAGTTGAGGCATATGGATCAACGATGGGATTTGTCCATCCCGATGACGGATAGATATACTCGGGCCCTCTCGGTGGAATGTCGTCTAATGTCTTGCAAGCATATGAATAAGTTCATAAGAGACCACATACCACGGTACGTAGTAAAGAGTACTTGTCGGGAGACGAGGTTGAACAAGGTATAGTGTGATACCGAAGATCAAACCTCGGACAAGTAAAATATCGCGAGACAAAGGGAATTGGTATTGTATGTGAATGGTTCATTCGATCACTAAAGTCATCGTTGAATATGTGGGAGCCATTATGGATCTCCAGATCCCGCTATTGGTTATTGGTCGGAGTGAGTACTCAACCATGTCCGCATAGTTCACGAACCGTAGGGTGAAACACTTAAAGTTGGATGTTGAAATGGTAGTACTTGAATATGGAATGGAGTTCGAATATCTGTTCGGAGTCCCGGATAAGATCCCGGACATCACGAGGAGTTCCGGAATGGTCCGGAGAATAAGATTCATATATAGGATGTCATTTTATGTGAATTAAAATGTCGCGGAAGGTTCTATGGAAGGTTCTGGAAGGTTCTAGAAAAGTCCGGAAGAAACCACCAAGGAAGGTGGAGTCCACATGGGACTCCACCTCCATGGCCGGCCAACCCTAGTGGGGGAGGAGTCCCAAGTGGACTCCCCCTTAGGGGGCCGGCCACCCCCATATGGGAGGTGGAACTCCCACCTTTGGTGGGAGTCCTAGCTTGGCTAGGTTTCCCCTCCCTTTGGAAGGTTTTTGGTTCGGGTCTTATTCGAAGACTTGGACACCAACTCTTGGGGTTCCACCTATATAATGAGGGCCAAGGGGGAGGGGGCCGGCCACCTCAAACACCACCAAGGTGGCCGCACCCCATAGTGGCCGGCGCCCCTCTCTCCCCAAACCCTAGCCGCCCCGCTCCTCCACTTCCCGCACGCTTAGCGAAGCTCTGATACGTCTCCGACGTATCGATAATTTCTTATGTTCCATGCCACATTATTGATGTTATCTACATGTTTTATGCACACTTTATGTCATATTCGTGCATTTTCTGGAACTAACCTATTAACAAGATGCCGAAGTGCCGCTTGTCTGTTTTCTCGCTGTTTTTGGTTTCAGAAATCCTAGTAAGGAAATATTCTCGGAATTGGACGAAATCAAAGCCCGGGGGCCTATTTTTCCACGAAGCTTCCGAAGTCCGAAGACGAGACGAAGAGGGGCCACGGGGTGGCCAAACCCTAGGGCGGCGCGGCCCCACCCCCGGCCGCGACGGCCTATGGTGTGGGCCCCCGTGCCGCCTCTTGACTTGCCCTTCCGCCTACTTAAAGCCTCCGTGACGAAACCCCCGCACCGAGAGCCACGATACGGAAAACCTTCCGGAGACGCCGTCGCCGCCGATCCCATCTCGGGGGATCCAGGAGATCGCCTCCGCACCCTCGCCGGAGAGGGGAATCATCCCCCGGAGGACTCTACGCCGCCATGGTCGCCTCCGGTGTGATGTGTGAGTAGTCTACCCCTGGACTATGGGTCCATAGCAGTAGCTAGATGGTTGTCTTCTCCCCATTGTGCTATCATTGTCGGATCTTGTGAGCTGCCTAACATGATCAAGATCATCTATCCGTAATTCTATATGTTGCGTTTGTTGGGATCCGATGAATAGAGAATACTTGTTATGTTGATTATCAAAGTTATGCTTATGTGTTGTTTATGATCTTGCATGCTCTCCGTTACTAGTAGATGCTCCGGCCAAGTAGATGCTTGTAACTCCAAGAGGGAGTACTTATGCTCGATAGTGGGTTCATGCCCGCATTGACACCTGGGACAGATGACAGTAAAGTTCTAAGGTTGTGTTGTGCTCGTTGCCACTAGGGATAAAACATTGATGCTATGTCTAAGGATGTAGTTGTTGATTACATTACGCACCATACTTAATGCAATTGTCCGTTGTTTGCAACTTAATACTGGAGGGGGTTCGGATGATAACCTGAAGGTGGACTTTTTAGGCATAGATGCAGTTGGATGGCGGTCTATGTACTTTGTCGTAATGCCAATTAAATCTCACTATACTCATCATGATATGTATGTGCATTGTCATGCTCTCTTTATTTGTCAATTGCCCAACTGTAATTTGTTCACCCAACATGCTGTTCGTCTTATGGGAGAGACACCTCTAGTGAACTGGTGGACCCCGGTCCAATTCTCTTTACTCGAAATACAATCTACTCGCAATACTTGTTTTACTCGTTTTCTCTCGCAAACAATCATCTTCCACACAATACGGTTAATCCTTTGTTACAGCAAGCCGGTGAGATTGACAACCTCACCGTTTCGTTGGGGCAAAGTACTTTGGTTGTGTTGTGCAGGTTCCACGTTGGCGCCGGAATCCCCGGTGTTGCGCCGCACTACATCTCGCCGCCATCAACCTTCAACGTGCTTCTTGACTCCTACCGGTCCGATTAAACCTTGGTTTCTTACCGAGGGAAACTTGCCGCTGTGCGCATCACACCTTCCTCTTGGGGTTCCCAACGGACGCGTGTCGAACGAAAGACAATACGTCAACCACGCGCATCAAGCAAATTTCTCGGCGCCGTTGCCGGGGAGATCAAGACACGCCGCAAGGGGAGTCTCCACTTCTCAATCTCTTTACTTTGTTTTTGTCTTGCTTTATTTTATTTACTACTTTGTTTGCTGCACTTATATCAAAACACAAAAAAATTAGTTGCTAGCTTTACTTTATTTGCTATCTTGTTTGCTATATCAAAAACACAAAAAAATTAGTTTACTTGCATTTACTTTATCTAGTTTGCTTTATTTACTGTTGCTAAAATGGCCAACGCTGAAAATACTAAGTTGTGTGACTTCACAACCACAAATAATAATGATTTCTTATGCACACCTATTGCTCCACCTGCTACTACAAGCAGAATTCTTTGAAATTAAACCTCGCTTTACTCGAATCTTGTTATGAAAGAGCAATTTTCTCGGTGTTAGTTCCGATGATGTCGCTGCCCATCTTAATAATTTTGTTGAACTATGTGAAATGCAAAAATATAAAGATGTAGATGGTGATATTATTAAACTAAAATTGTTCCCTTTCTCATTAAGAGGAAGAGCTAAAGATTGGTTGCTATCTCTCGCCTAAGAATAGTATTGATTCATGGACTAAATGCAAGGATGCTTTTATTGGTAGATATTATCCCCTCGCTAAAATTATATCTTTGAGGAGTAGCATAATGAATTTCAAACAATTAGATACTGAACATGTTGCTCAAGCTTGGGAAAGAATGAAATCTCTGGTTAAAAATTGCCCAACCCATGGACCGACTACTTGGATGATCATCCAAACCTTCTATGCAGGACTAAATTTTTCTTCACGGAATTTATTGGATTCAGGTGCTGGAGGTACCTTTATGTCCATCACTCTTGGTGAAGCAACAAGGCTTCTTGATAATATGATGACCAACTACTCTGAATGGCACACGGAAAGAGCTCCGCAAGGTAAGAAGGTAAATTCTGTTGAAGAATCCTCTTCCTTGAATGATAAGGTTGATGCTATTATGTCTATGCTTGTGAATGATAGGACTAATATTGATCCTAATAATGTTCCGTTAGCTTCATTGGTTGCACAAGAAGAACATGTTGATGTAAACTTCATTAAAAATAATAATTTCAACAACAATGCTTACCGGAACAATTCTAGTAACAACTATAGGCCATATCCTTATAATAATGGCAACGGCTATGGTAATTCTTATGGAAATTCTTACAACAATAATAGGAATTCACCCCCTGGACTTGAAGCCATGCTTAAAGAATTTATTAGTACACAAACTGCTTTTAACAAATCTGTTGAAGAAAAGCTTGGTAAAATTGATATACTTGCTTCTAAAGTCGATAGTCTTGCTGCCGATGTTGATCTTTTTAAATCAAAAGTTTTGCCTAATGAGAATTATCATGATAAAATTACTACTACAGCAAATGCCATTCAAGTTAGAATTAATGAGAATATAAGATTAATGGCTGAATCACGTGCTAGGTGGGATAGAGAAGAAAATGAAAAACTAGCTAAAGAGAAGAATATAGCTAAAGTTTGGACTATTACCACCACTAGTAATGCTAATGCTACACATGTTGCTGCACCTCCTACTCATACTAATAAAAGAATTGGTGTTAGCAATGTTTCCACTTCTAATGCAAAGCGCGAAAAAGTGCCTGAAACTGCTAAAACCGCTGAAACCGCCCGTGATAAAGCCGCTGAAATTTTTTCCAACATTGGGGATGATGATCCCATTGCTTTAGATTATAATGGTTTGAATTTTGATGATTGCCACATCTCTGAAGTTATAAAGTTCTTGCAAAAACTTGCTAAAAGTCCTAATGCTAGTGCTATAAATTTGGCTTTCACGCATCATATTACAAATGCTCTCATAAAAGCTAGAGAAGAGAAACTAGAGCGCGAAGCCTCTATTCCTAAAAAGCTAGAGGATGGTTGGGAGCCCATCATTAAGATGAAGGTTAAAGATTTTGATTGTAATGCTTTATGTGATCTTGGTGCAAGTATTTCTGTTATGCCTAAGAAAATTTATAATATGCTTGACTTGCCACCGCCGAAAAATTGTTATTTGGATGTTAATCTTGCTGATCATTCTACAAAGAAACCTTTGGGTAAAGTTGATAATGTTCGCATTACCGTTAACAATAATCTTGTTCCCGTTGATTTTGTTGTCTTGGATATTGAATGCAATGCATCTTGTCCCATTATATTGGGAAGACCTTTTCTTCGAACTGTTGGTGCTATTATTGATATGAGGGAAGGTAATATAAAATATCAAAATTTCCTCTCAAGAAAGGTATGGAACACTTCCCTAGAAAGAGAATAAAGGTACCTTATGATTCTATTATTAGAACAAATTATGATGTTGATGCTTCATCTCTCGATGTTACTTGATACACACTTTCTGCGCCTAGCCGAAAGGCGTTAAAGAAAAGCGCTTATGGGAGACAACCCATGTTTTTACCTACAGTACCTTGTTTTTATTTTGTGTCTTGGAAGTTGTTTACTACTGTAGCAACCTCTCCTTATCTTAGTTTTGAGTTTTGTTGTGCCAAGTTAAGCCGTTGATAGAAAAGTAAGTACTAGATTTGGATTACTGCGCAGTTCCAGATTTCTTTGCTGTCACGAATCTGGGTCTAATTCTCTGTAGGTAACTCAGAAAATTATGCCAATTTACGAGCATGATCCTCAGATATGTACGCAACTTTCATTCAATTTGAGCATTTTCATTTGAGCAAGTCTGGTGCCATTTTAAAATTCGTCAATACGAACTGTTCTGTTTTGACAGATTCTGCCTTTTATTTCGCATTGCCTCTTTCGCTATGTTGGATGAATTTCTTTGATCCACTAATGTCCAGTAGCATTATGCAATGTCCAGAAGTGTTAAGAATGATTGTGTCACCTCTGAATATGTCAATTTATATTGTGCACTAACCCTCTAATGAGTTGTTTCGAGTTTGGTGTGGAGGAAGTTTTCAAGGATCAAGAGAGGAGTATGATGCAACATGATCAAGGAGAGTGAAAGCTCTAAGCTTGGGGATGCACCCGGTGGTTCACCCCTGCATATATCAAGAAGACTCAAGCGTCTAAGCTTGGGGATGCCCAAGGCATCCCCTTCTTCATCGACAACATTATCAGGTTCCTCCCCCGAAACTATATTTTTATTCCATCACATCTTATGTGCTTTTTCTTGGAGCGTCGGTTTGTTTTTGTTTTTTGTTTTGTTTGAATAAAATGGATCCTAGCATTCACTTTATGGGAGAGATACACGCTCCGCTGTAGCATATGGACAAGTATGTCCTTGGTTTCTACTCATAGTATTCATGGCGAAGTTTCTCCTTCGTTAAATTGTTATATGGTTGGAATTGGAAAATGATACATGTAGTAATTGCTATAAATGTCTTGGGTAATGTGATACTTGGCAATTTTTGTGCTCATGTTTAAGCTCTTGCATCATATGCTTTGCACCCATTAATGAAGAAATACATAGAGCATGCTAAAATTTGGTTTGCATATTTGGTTTCTCTAAGGTCTAGATAATTTCTAGTATTGAGTTTGAACAACAAGGAAGACGGTGTAGAGTCTTATAATGTTTTCAATATGTCTTTTATGTGAGTTTTGCTGCACCGGTTCATCCTTGTGTTTGTTTCAAATAAGCCTTGCTAGCCTAAACCTTGTATCGAGAGGGAATACTTCTCATGCATCCAAAATACTTGAGCCAACCACTATGCCATTTGTGTCCACCATACCTACCTATACTACATGGTATTTTCCCGCCATTCCAAAGTAAATTGCTTGAGTGCTACCTTTAAAATTCCATCATTCACCTTTGCAATATATAGCTCATGGGACAAATAGCTTAAAAACTATTGTGGTATTGAATATGTAATTATGCACTTTATCTCTTATTAAGTTGCTTGTTGTGCGATAACCATGTTCATCGGGGAACGCCATCAACTCATTGTTGAATTTCATGTGAGTTGCTATGCATGTTCGTCTTGTCCGAAGTAAGGGCGATCTACACCGAGTTGAATGGTTTGAGCATGCATATTGTGAGAGAAGAACATTGGGCCGCTAACTAAAGCCATGATTCATGGTGGAAGTTTCAGTTTTGGACAAATATCCTCAAGTCTCTAATGAGAAAAGAATTAATTGTTGTCAAATGCTTAAAGCATTAAAAGAGGAGTCCATTATCTCGTTGTCTATGTTGTCCCGTATGGATGTCTAAGTTGAGAATAATCAAAAGCGAGAAATCCAAATGCGAGCTTTCTCCTTAGACCTTTGTACAAAGTGCATAGAGGTACCCCTTGTGAAACTTGGTTAAAGCATATGTATTGCGGTGATAATCCAGGTAGTCCAAGCTAATTAGGACAAGGTGCGGGCACTATTGGTACACTATGCATGAGGCTTGCAACTTATAAGATATAATTTACATGATGCATATGCTTTATTACTACCGTTGACAAAATTGTTTCATGTTTTCAAAATCAAAGCTCTAGCACAAATATAGCAATCGATGCTTTTCCTCTATGAGGACCATTCTTTTACTTTCAATGTTGAGTCAGCTTCACCTATTTCTCTCCACCTCAAGAAGCAAACACTTGTGTGAACTCGTGCATTGATTCCTACATACTTGCTTATTGCACTTATTATATTACTCTATGTTGACAATATCCATGAGATATACATGTTACAAGTTGAAAGCAACCGCTGAAACTTAATCTTCTTTTGTGTTGCTTCAATACCTTTACTTTGAATTATTGCTTTATGAGTTAACTCTTATGCAAGACTTATTGATGCTTGTCTTGAAGTGCTATTCATGAAAAGTCTTTGCTTTATGATTCACTTGTTTACTCATGTCATACACATTGTTTTGATCGCTGCATTCACTACATATGCTTTACAAATAGTATGATCAAGATTATGATGGCATGTCACTCCGTAAATTATCCGTGTTATCGTTTTACCTCGCTCGGGACGAGCAGTAACTAAGCTTGGGGATGCCGATACGTCTCCGACGTATCGATAATTTCTTATGTTCCATGCCACATTATTGATGTTATCTACATGTTTTATGCACACTTTATGTCATATTCGTGCATTTTCCGGAACTAACCTATTAACAAGATGCCGAAGTGCCGCTGCTGTTTTCTCGCTGTTTTTGGTTTCAGTAAATCCTAGTAAGGAAATATTCTCGGAATTGGACGAAATCAAAGCCCGTGGGCCTATTTTTCCACGAAGCTTCCGAAGTCCGAAGACGAGACGAAGAGGGGCCACCGGGTGGCCAAACCCTAGGCGGCGCGGCCCCACCCCCGGCCGCGACGGCCTATGGTGTGGGCCCCCGTGCCGCCTCTTGACTTGCCCTTCCGCCTACTTAAAGCCTCCGTGACGAAACCCCCGCACCGAGAGCCACGATACGGAAAACCTTCCGCAGACGCCGTCGCCGCCGATCCCATCTCTGGGGATCCAGAGATCGCTCTCCGCACCCCGCCGGAGAGGGGAATCATCTCCCGGAGGACTCTACGCCGCCATGGTCGCCTCCGGTGTGATGTGTGAGTAGTCTACCCCCGGACTATGGGTCCATAGCAGTAGCTAGATGGTTGTCTTCTCCCCATTGTGCTATCATTGTTGGATCTTGTGAGCTGCCTAACATGATCAAGATCATCTATCCGTAATTCTATATGTTGCGTTTGTTGGGATCCGATGAATAGAGAATACTTGTTATGTTGATTATCAAAGTTATGCTTATGTGTTGTTTATGATCTTGCATGCTCTCCGTTACTAGTAGATGCTCTGGCCAAGTAGATGCTTGTAACTCCAAGAGGGAGTACTTATGCTCGATAGTGGGTTCATGCCCGCATTGACACTCGGGACAAGGGATGTAAAGTTCTAAGGTTGTGTTGTGTCGTTGCCACTAGGGATAAAACATTGATGCTATGTCTAAGGATGTAGTTGTTGATTACATTACGCACCATACTTAATGCAATTGTCTCGTTGTTTGCAACTTAATAC
>NC_061513.1:67679206-67735083 GCF_022539505.1 Lolium rigidum | reverse complement strand
AAAGTTCTAAGGTTGTGTTGTGCTTGTTGCCACTAGGGATAAAACATTGATGCTATGTCTAAGGATGTAGTTGTTGATTACATTACGCACCATACTTAATGCAATTGTCTCGTTGCTTTGCAACTTAATATCGGAGGGGGTTCGGATGATAACCCGAAGGTGGACTTTTTAGGCATAGATGCGGTTGGATGGCGGTCTATGTACTTTGTCGTAATGCCCAATTAAATCTCACTATACTCATCATGATATGTATGTGCATTGTCATGCTCTCTTTATTTGTCAATTGCCCAACTCGTAATTTGTTCACCCAACATGCTTGTTCGTCTTATGGGAGAGACACCTCTAGTGAACTGTGGACCCCGGTCCAATTCTCTTTACCGAAATACAATCTACCGCAATACTTGTTTCTACCGTTTTCTCTCGCAAACAATCATCTTCCACACAATACGGTTAATCCTTTGTTACGGCAAGTCGGTGAGATTGACAACCTCATCTGTTTCGTTGGGGCAAAGTAGCTTGGTTGTGTTGTGCGGGTTCCACGTTGGCGCCGGAATCTCCGGTGTTGCGCCGCACTACATCCCGCCGCCATCAACCTTCAACGTGCTTCTTGGCTCCTCCTGGTTCGATAAACCTTGGTTTCTTTCTGAGGGAAAACTTGCTGCTGTGCGCATCATACCTTCCTCTTGGGGTTGCCCAACGAACGTGTGAAATACACGCCATCAGTGGCACCAAAATACCACTATCATTATAATCATCAGAAATAGGAGGCAAAGTATCATCAAAGAAAATTTTCTCCTCAATGCTTGGGGGACTAAAAAGATCATGAAAACCAGCTTCCCCAAGCTTAGAACTTTCTATATTATTATCAACAATGGTGTTCAAAGAGTTCATACTAATATTACTACCAGCATGCAAATAAGATTTCATAGGTTTTTTAATTTTCGCATCAAACAATCCATATTTTAAATCAGGAAAATAGAATAAGAAGCTCATTGTTGTCCATTATGCCAAACTAGTGTAAACAAGAAACAAAAAGATGCAATTGCAGGATCTAAAGGAAATAGCTTCGAGCACACACACAATGGCGCCAGAAAAGTACTTTACCTGGGACCGGAGTATGAGTGCCTTTTTACCTTTCCTCCCCGGCAACGGCGCCAGAAAAGTGCTTGATGTCTACGGGAGCTTCTATTCTTGTAGACAGTGTTGGGCCTCCAAGAGCAGAGGTTTGTAGAACAGCAGCAAGTTTCCCTTAAGTGGATCACCCAAGGTTTATCGATCTCGGGGAGGAAGAGGTCAAAGATATCCCTCTCATGCAACCCTGCAACCACAAAGCAAGAAGTCTCTTGTGTCCCCAACACACCTAATAGGTGTACTAGTTCGGCGAAGAGATAGTGAAATACAGGTGATATGAATATATATGAGCAGTAGCAACGGCACCGGAAAAGTGCTTTGCCCGGGACGATAAACAAGCGTAGTAACGCAGCAGTAGTAACGCAGTAAAACAGTAAACAAGCAGCAATAGCAGTATCTAGGAACAAGGCCTAGGGATTACACTTTCACTAGTGGACACTCTCAACATTGATCACATAACAGAATAGATAAATGCATACTCTACACTTTTGTTGGATGATGAATACATTGCGTAGGATTACACGAACCCTCAATGCCGGAGTTAACAAGCTCCACAATAATGCTCATATTTTAGTAACCTTTAGTGTAAGATAGATCAAAAGACTAAACCAAGTACTAACATAGCATGCACACTTGTCACCTTCATGCATATGTAGGAGGAATAGATCACATCAATATTATCATAGCAATAGTTAACTTCGCAATCTACAAGAGATCATGATCATAGCATAAACCAAGTACTAACACGGTGCACACACTGTCACCTTTGCACACGTGGAGGAGGAATAAAACTACTTTAATAACATTGCTAGAGTAGCACATAGATAAATTGTGATACAAACACATTGCAATCATAAAGAGATATAAATAAGCACCTCACTATGCCATTCAACGAGTGAATAAGTATTCCGTGAAATATAGCCTAAGAGACCCACACGGTGCACACACTCGTCACCTTTACACACGTGGGACAAGGAGTCTCCTGGAGATCACATAAGTAAAACTCACTTGACTAGCATAGTGACATCTAGATTACAAGCATCATCATATGAATCTCAATCATGTAAGGCAGCTCATGAGATTATTGTATTGAAGCACATAGGAGAGAGATGAACCACATAGCTACCGAGTACGGCCCCGAGCCTCGATGGAGAACTACTCCCTCCTCATGGGAGCAGCGACGGTGATGAAGATGGCGGTGGAGATGGCAGCGGTGTCGATGGAGAAGCCTTCCGGGGCACTTCCCCGCTCCGGCAGGGTGCCGGAACGGAGACTCCTGTCCCCCAGATCTTGGCTTCGCGATGGCGGCGGCTGCGGAAGGTTTTCCGTATCGTGGTTTTTTCGTCTCAGGGTTTTCGCGACGGAGGCTTTATATAGGCGAAGAGGCGGCGCAGGAGGGTCGAAGGGGTGGCCACACCATATGGCGGCGCGGCCAGGGCCTGGGCCGCGCCGGCCTATGGTCTGGGGGCCGGTGCCCCCCTCTCGGTCCTTCCCGGGTGTTCGGATGCTTCCGGTGAAAATAGGAACACAGGTCTTCGTTTCGTCCAATTCGAGAATATTTCTTTACTAGGATTTCCGGAACCAAAAGCTGCGAGAAAACGAGGAACTGGCTCTTCGGCATCTTGTTAATAGGTTAGTTCCAGAAAATGCACGAATATGACATAAAGTGTGCATAAAACATGTAGGTATCATCAATAATATGGCATAGAACATAAGAAATTATCGATACGTCGGAGACGTATCAGGCTGTCCCATGGGCCTTAGTAAATGGGCTGGCCCAATAGGGGCCAGGGGTATTCTGGTCTTTTCACAATTTTGGAAAAAGCCAGAATTTCACCAATTTTTAGTAAATAAAATACAACTCTAAAAATCCATTAAAAATTGGATTTGTGAATGAAAAATTATTCTTAACAAGAATAAACTATGAAATAGAATTTAAGAAACAAATTAAAATTTATGATTTTGATGAATTTAACATAAAAACTTGGAATTTCAAACTATTATTTACTTGTATTTAAAAATCAAGGAAAAGTCTCAAATAAATTCAAATACTTATTTTCAAACATTTCAAAATGAAATTTCTATTATTCCAAGTCATTTCCATTTGAAAAAGGTATTTTCCAAAGGAAAATACTCTATTCCTTTTTATTCCAAAAATATAGAGGCAACTCTATTATTTCAAATCATTTTTGGAATGAGTAATGAATCACCAAGGTAAAGTAGTTTTACTTTGAATCATTTTACTTTATGAGAATTAAAGTGTTGTTACACATAAAAACAATTGCAAGTTACTGCCAAAGGCATAAATCTTAATTCAACCCTAAATTGTAATAACTCATTGGGGTAAAGGGATTCCACATAAAATAATACATTCATGACTGCATTATTTGGATTTTATAACATTGTCCTTACCGGACAATGATGCTTCTTACATAACCCGAGGTCCAGGTTCCATCAACTGCATTGAACTGCACTATCTCGCAGCCCACAGGCAAGATCACCCTTGCTCATACCAACTTGAGTATTTTCTATTACTTTAATGCAAAGCTATATACTTATCATTCCTGCATCGCAAATAAAATGTTACTTTCCAACTATGAATATGACTATGTGGCTGGCAATGGAACCATGGTATGTGTTGATATGGTGGAGGTTCCATTGCATGGGTTTAACCTAGGATTAACTACCAATGCCGTCCAGTGATTCTAGCGTCGTACAAACCGCGTTAACCATGAGATCTATAATGGCTCTAGGGAAGCCAGCCGTATCTTTTCCCTCCTGCACGCCAACGGACTGGTAGAGCTGCGGGGTGTTGGAGGCACTGCCGTAGGTTGGGATATCCTTTTAAATCCCCATCCGTGTGTGATGACGGGCTCTACGGAAGAAGTAGATTGTCCAAAGTACACCGTGAGTAAAGCCGTATTATCGGAAGAAGTCTACTGGGGGTGTGCGGTTGGACAAAAGGGTGGGTTTGCAGGGTCGCGGAGAAGGCGGTGTGGGCTTGGATTTTCATACCCGACCTCACACCAAAGGAAGTGTGAACGGGGGCAAGTCCCTACGGATGGCAAAAAGGGGGGGATCTCTTGTGGGAAAAGTAACGCACCTCTGCAGAGTGTATCAAATTGTGGCTGTCACTCCTTGTTCCAGGAAGGGAACTGCGAACGCGGTAGGAAAGGAACTCCACGAAGTTCTGGTCAACTTGTGAAGACTGACGGGCATAGTTTTCATAATAAAAGCAATCTTTTGAAGAAATGATTTCGAAACATGCATTGACCTGCGATTTCCTGATCAATGGTCGTAGCTAGTGCATCAAACACCTTTTACTCTTTTGAACTCGCTGAGTAGCCCTGTACTCACTTTCTTTCGACACCCTTGCTAGACTGTGATCCGGAAGTGGAGGCCATCGCCGATGGAGCACCAGAAGGAAGCTACGAGCTAGTCTACGAGGAACCTGATCTTACCGGAGGAGTTGAAGGAGTAGACTATGGGATAGTCTACGGACCCGATGACACGGAGGTGGAGGAGTAGTGATATACCCTAGCATCATAGAGCCGAGCAACGTAAAACTTACCTAAATAAGTTGTTGAGCTCTTTCATCTATAGTTATGAGTTGTAATCGTACTTAAGTAGTATCTTAAGGTGTTCTCATAGGACCTGTGAGAATACCAACTTGTTAAGACAATGTTTATAATAATATATGGAGTGTTATGACCTGCAATGTTTCTGTTGTACCACTCTGAGGGATATGGCAATTTGTGAAGAAATCCCTTCGCAAAGATCATATCAACGACTTGTATACTACAACATGCAGTGGTATGCTAGGTCACCGCACAAAGCATCGTTGTTTTATCCCTAGTGGCAACATCACATTCATAACCTTAGAACTTTCTGTCACTGTCCCAGATTCAATGTAGGCATGAACCCACTATCGAGCATAAATACTCCCTCTTGGAGTCACAAGTATCAACTTGGCCAGAGCCTCTACTAGCAACGGAGAGCATGCAAGATCATAAACAACACATATATGATAGATCAATAATCAACTTGACATAGTATTCCATATTCATCGGATCCCAACAAACACAACATGTAGCATTACAAATAGACGATCTTGATCATGATAGGCAGCTCACAAGATCTAAACATGATAGCACAAGAGGAGAACACAACCATCTAGCTACTGCTATGGACCCATAGTCCAAGGATGAACTACTCATGCATCAATCCGGAGGCGGGCATGATGATGTAGAGCCCTCTGGTGATGATTCCCCTCTCCGGCAGGGTGCCGGAGGTGATGTCCTGAATCCCCAGAGATGGGATTGGCGGCGACGGCGTCTCTGGAACTTTTCTCGTATGGTGGCTCTCGGTACTAGGGTTTTCACGACGGAGTGAATAAATAGGCGAAGGGGCAGAGTCGGGAGGCGGCCGAGGGGCCCACCTCGTAGCTAGGGTGTGGGGCCACCTTGGCCCCTCTCCGTCTCTCCTTCGGTGTTCTGGAAAGCTCCGTGGAAAATAAGACCGTGGGCTTTTGTTTCGTCCAATTCCGAGAATATTTCCTGTGTAAGATTTCTTATACCAAAAACAGCAGAAAACAGGAACTGGCGCTTCGGCATCTTGTTAATAGGTTAGTGCCGGAAAATGCATCAAAATGATATAAAGTGTATGTAAAACATGTGAGTATTGTCATAAAACTAGCATGGAACATAAGAAATTATAGATACGTTTGAGACGTATCAAGGCGATCTCCTGAACCCCCCCGAGATAGGGTTGACGGCGGCGGCGTCTCTGGAACTGTTCTGGTATTCTGGCTCTCGGTACTAGGGTTTTCGCGTCGGGAGGATTATATAGGCGAAGGGGCAGAGTCGGGGGACTCCCGAGGGGCCCACCCCATATGGCGGCGCGGCCAGAGGTGGGGCCACGCCCCCTATGGTGTGGCCGCCTCGTGGCTTTTCTTCGTCTCTCCTTCGGACTTCTGGAATATTCCGTGGAAAATAGGGCCGTGGGCTTTTGTTTCGTCCAATTCCGAGAATATCCGTAAACTAACTTTTCTGAAATCAAAAACAGCAGAAAACAGGAACTGGCACTACGGCATCTTGTTAATAGGTTAGTCCCGGAAAATGCATAAAAACATTATAAAGTGTGAGTAAAACATGTAGGTATTGTCATAAAACTAGCATGGAACATAAGAAATTATAGATACGTTCGAGACGTATCAGTGCTCATCATACCTTCCTCTTGGGGTTCCCCAACAGTGTGAAGTCGGCGTTACGATAAGCACCATCAAGCTCATTTTCTGGCGCCGTTGCCCGGGAGAAGAGGATTTCTGCAAGGGGAGTCTCTCATCTCCAATCTCTTTACTTTGTTATTGTTTGCTTAGTTTACTTTATTTTATTTTGTTTGCTACTTTATATCAAAAACACAAAAAAATTAGTTTCTATTATAGCTGTTATTTATGTTGCTTAGTTTATTCCATGCTTACTTTCCATGTTGATGTTTCTATTTTCACTAGTTTAGCTTAACGGAAACAACAACAAAAAATAGAGAGCTTTATAGTGTTTATCTTGAGTTAGGACATGAAGTGTTCGAAGAGAAAATTAAAAAACCTATGGAACTTTATTTTCATGCTAATGACAATGATATTAGTATGAATTCTTTGAACACCTTTATTGCTAATGCTATGGAAAAGTCTAAGCTTGGGGTAGCTAGTTTTCATGAAAATGATCTTTTTACTTCCCCCGCTTTAGAGGAGAAAATTTGCTGTGATGATTACAATGATGAATATGATATTTTCAGTCCACCTACTATTGAGGAGGAAATTAATTATGATTACAATAAGTCTCCTATATCTGATGATTATGGTGATGAGAATAATAATGATAGTTATTTTAGTGAATTTGCTCCCACTACAATTAATAAGAATGACTATGCTTATGTGGAGAGTAATAATTACTTTATTCATGTGGCTCATGATAAGAATGTTTTATGTGATAGTTATATTGTTAAGTTTATTCATGATGCTACTGAAAGTTATTGTGAGAGAGAAAATATGGTTGCAGAAGTTTTCATGTTACTAAAACACCTCTCTATATGCTGAAAGTTTTTAAGTTGCTCATGTTTTATCTTCCCATGCTTGTCACTTAGTTCTTTGTGAATCTATTTGTGTACAAGATGCCTATCTATATGAAGTGGGTTAGACTTAAATGAGTTTCATATTTGCTTCTTGATGCTTCTTCACTTGATAATACTTGATGCTCACAGTTTTTCTGTGCCTAGCTGAAAGGCGTTAAAGAAAAGCAGTCTTGGAAGATAACCCATGTTTACTTACAATAATTTTTCTTTTTGTTGAATCTTGAAAGTTATTACTACTATAATGATCTTTTATTATCATTTTTATTTCATTTTTGTGCCAAGTATAGCCTCTAATAGGAAGAAAGTAAGATTTGGGAAAGTTGCTGTCCTGAAAACAGATTCTGTGTTGTTACCATAAAAATTCGTAAAAATAGCCAGAGTGTAATTTTGATCTGTCATGTTTTATGCATATGCCCCAGGTTATTATCTAACTTTCTTTAGTTTACCACTTGTCGATATAAGAAACATAGGATTTTCTAAAAAAATTGATCTTTACCTTGTTCTGTGTTGACAGATTTCTGCATTATTTGCAATTGCCTTCTAAATCTCTTTCTTTTCGAGTTCTTTTGATCAAAGAGATTTTTGAAGAGTTGCAACAGTATCTAATGCTTTAATATATGTTTGATATATGTTAGTACTGAACCCAAGTGAATTTGTTTATTTTGATTGTACTAATGCTTCTAATAGAGAATTGTGTGAAGTTTTTGTATGAAGAAAGTTTTCAAGTGTAGGGAGAGAAGAATGATGTGCTGAGATGAAGAATGGACAAAAGCTCAAGCTTGGGGATGCCCCTGCACCCCAAGACATATTCAATAGGTACATGGGGATGCCCAAGGCATTCCCTCTTCATCAACAAAGCAACATGTCATCTCTCTTAGCGCTATATTTTTATTGCTTCATACGCTACATGTTGTTTTTGGTGCGTCTTTATTTTTGTTTTTAGTTTAGTTTAGTTTTATTTGCTGTAGCATATGTTGCATCCCGGCACATTTGTTTTGGAGAAAGACCGCTCCATTTTAATTGCATAAAACTCTCTAGTTTTCGCTATTATTGTTCTGCGAGTGTTCTAGATTTCTGGTACTGCATTTAGCTCTTCTTCTTTCATTTGAACTTTGTTCAGAGCTCGTTCATATTATTTATTTGTGTATTATTAGATCCCTGGTCCATAATGTATTTCATCTCTGAGAGTTATTTAAAATAAGTTGATTGGTGTTGGATACGAATAAAATATTTCATGACTATAATGATGCAAGAAGGAGCTTTTCTAGACTGTGGCATAGACTTTGGTACTAGATGGACCTGGCGAGCGTTGCTGCGCCCTTTTTCGCCGTTGGTCATTATTGTAGAGATAGATCTTTTTATTTAGCATCACATAACATAGACAACCTTTCTTTTGCAGTCAACATTGCATATACGAACCTAACAAACTGCTGCAAAACTACATGTTTAAGGAAAATATCATAAACATCAGGCTATTAGAACTGGGATCGGATCGCTCTACCAAATAGCGTTTTGGGAGATGTTCTCTTCTATGTTGTACCACGCGGTCTACAGATGAAAATAGTTGAAGCATTAGGAGCATTCATCCTAAAGAAAAATCAAGTGTGAGCAAAGAGCAAACATCTTGTTTTTCTGTGTTTTCATACCCTTGTCGCACATGCTCCACTGGATTCATCAACCATCTTCTCCAAGTATGTTGTGCACGTGTGCCAACTCTTTAATACATGTATTTATCGACAAACAATGTAGCTGAATGCCCCGTAGATTTGTAGCGCAAAAAGAAGAAAAAACTATAGCATCTCTATGACATTTGTCAGGCACATAACGCACCTACATACATATTTGCCAGGTCCACATTTTTTGAACATATTTACCAGGTGCCGGTTATAGAAAATATATATCAACTTTAATATGTGCGATCAAATGAGCTGCAAACACAAAAAATACTATCATATATCACACTCAACCATACTGTGCTTGAGGACGCAGCCACCACTCAGCCAGTGCATATAGTTACCTTTAGAATATAACTTAGCCAGCTGAAGAGTGACAGTGAGAAATGCACGAATATATTTAATAACGCAGGAACAAAATTGAAAATGCTCCAAAAATGTAAATAATATTCATCTACCTGAAATGCAGAAAACCGGTAACAAACCTCTTCCTCGATACTGGCAAAACTGAAGAAGTGTTAACACACACATACACGTTCATAGGACTTGAAAGTTTAAACCAAAATATTCTCGATTAGTTAGTTACCTAGAGTGATTTCATAAGTGCAGCGTAAGGGATTTTCCTAGAGCAATGGCTGCTCAGATAAATAAAGAACTCGTTGAGGCCTTGTCTACCTTTAGTAATCACACCTCCCAGTTATAGTTCCACAACAATTAGACATCAGTTTGATACCTAATTGTAGTTCACACAAATATGCACCATAAAACTGTTAGGTAACTAATTTACCAACCACATCATTTTAAGCAGGACACTATGCAGTGTTATCTGTAACCATCTTTCTCTAAAACTACCAAAAATCCGAAAAACAAATTTTATCTTTAGGTATACCAAGAAACTGAAGAAATGGACAGTACATTATTCAGAAATAGATCAAACTCAAATCCTCTCGTGACAACTGATCATCTTGAATGAGGTCACGACCTCATTGACGCATCATAATTTGTCAGCCTCAACCCGAAGCATAAACTGGGAACATAAAAAAAAAACAATGAAAGGGCAGGAGAGAGGAAGAGTACGTGCTCACAAAGAGGATCTTGTACTTGCCCACAACGCCAGAAACGAGGCATCGAGGCATATGTCCTGGATCTTGGTAAGGTCCCTCATCGCTGCCTTCACCGTTAGGGAACTGCCACCGCGGCCGGTGGGCTCTGAAAAAACCTCCCTGCTTCTCCCTTGGGCACCACCCTCCCTCACTCAACCCCTCTCCCAATGGCCATTTCACCATCCCCACCTCCTTTTCTCCCGTACTCCTACCTTCCTCGTCTCAGCCACATTGGGTGGCGTATAGCTGCAACAGCGATGGTACGACCTAGGGTAAGCTGGAGTATAGGTAACATATGGAACTGGACCATGAAGCCAAAAAAAAATAAAAATAAAATCAAGAAAAAATCCAACAACATGAAATAGAGCATGAACCAAGAAAGTTCATCATTCATAGGGAGATTCTGCAAATGAGGTTCTGCAATTTCTACATGCCATAGTACTTGAGAGATTTTGAAAATTATGTTTGGCTAGCATTTGGAGTAATCCTATAGCTTCAGATGAACACTTTTGGGCCTAGAAGATGGTTGTTAGTCCACATGTGTGAGATGGCGAATTCATGGTGCTCAAGCATTAAGCACGGAGGCTTTCAGATTGAAATATCATAAGGCGGGATAAAATTACAATGGAATCAACTACTTCCTGACAACACAAAATGTGCATGAAGATTAACTCCATTGGCAGCATCGATCAATTTGATGCGCACACCACAAATCGGGACCAGTCCATGTGAAGAAGTGAAACATTCTTAAACTATGCTCTCATTGTAGGAAAGAAAAAGAGGAAGAATTCAAGTATATGTACAAATTATAAAAGAAGAATATTAATATTCCATATTTCAGTAGGCAGTAAGATTATTTTGTGTGCCACATAAAGCTATGAACCTAGCTGCGCCTAATCCCATGGCGCAACAAACGTCATAAACAAATATAACACAGAATCATATTCTAAAAAGGAAGCTATTAATATATATAGGAATACAACTTATATTGTTCGATGTAAACAACTAACAATAATTTTATTATCGGAAGTATATAATTTTATCCAGTAACTAATTAGAAGTAGGTGAAAAAAAACTAAAAACAAGATTTATCTCCTAATAGCATAGTGTAACAATATGTTGAAGCAAATCTCGATTTAGTGAACAATTTGGTACACCTATGGGGCAGAGACGGTCGGGCACATGACAGGGAGGCTGACCGCCTGATTGCCACGTGTAATGGCTCCGTCGTTTGTTGGAACGGCAGCCTGGCGTCGCCCTCATGTGCGATGTGCTTTCAATTTCCCTGAAGGCACGTCCTGGTGGCGTTACCTGAAGAATTGCTAGAATGACATTGCACAAACTTTGTAAGCTAAAAATATTACATGAAGAGCCACATTTTCAACTGTGCTTTCAATTTTAGCTGAGAAGGTATCTGCGAGCTATTATATATTCAGATGCTCCCTGTTAAATTTGGAGCAGAAAAGGAGATGCATGTAAAATCTGAAAATAAATAAAGCTACAATAAACTGGTTTTCTCTCAAGTAAACAAATCGTAAGAAACCTTTGCCTGGCGGTTTACATATTTGCCATATTCTTTATAAGAATGTCTTCTTATCCTGTTGGCGTACATGCATATTTATTATGTCGTCATTTATCCACAAGTTTCCAAGCATGTAACAGGATAATAGCCAAATTAGCAAAACTGTCCGGAAGCATATTTAGTCTAAAAAGGTCACTACATGACCCTAAGATTCAGGTTAGTCACTACCTCCATTATAATCCATATCTATGTGTACTGTAAACCTAGACCACTCAAGATAAAAAAAAATCAATGAATTAAGTAACCCACGAGGAACATATACATTTCCTTTGTTAGCACTTATATTAATTTGACAGATAACTTTGCAATCCTCAAACTCGTATCTCCATCTGCTAATGCCACTCCATAGGGAAATATGTCAAATAAATACAGCTTAGTAAATCCAAGCTAAATAAACACTCGATGAATTATAACCAATTTTTGTACATAATTAACGAACATACTATTAGGTTATCTTCCTGATTTCCAATTACCAGCATCAAACTGAATTTTTCCCGGAGAAAAATAGCTAGACGACTGAATCTAAACAGAACAACATACATGCTCACATAGATCGAATACACGATGGGGCAGGGGGTAGTTGGTGGAGCTGCTACATGGCCGTGACCGGCTTGGTGAAGAAAAATGCAGGCGCTTGGGTGCCGGAACTGGCAACGGCGGGCTGTGCTCCCCGTTGACCATCGAGCAAGAGCAGAGGAGGAGCGCTACTGCAGATTGAGCTCGGCGATAGGAAAAGCTAAAGGCAAAGCGGTGGCCGTGGCACCAAGGACGCTACGAACCCCCACATAGCGAATCCGAGGAGGCTCACCTCAGATTGAAGTCCGCGTCCTTCTCTCCTGCGGTCTGGGCCTCGCCCTCTCGCGTGGTACGGAGACGGCTGTGCTCTTGTTGCCGGCGGGGCAGTGACCAACGGGAAAAGGAGATCGGAGAGGTCAAGGAAACAACCGAAGGAACCGACCTGCTTGCCAAGGGTCCAGCGAACCGACCCACGGAAGCCCAGACCGACACGCGCCACACCGGCCCACGGCAGCCAAACGGTGACTCACCAGCGTAGCCCAGTGAAAGCGACCTCCCGATGAACCAGAGGGGCTGGGAACCCTGGGAGCTTAGAGCTCTTCTAAGATATCATGTTGGATGTTATTCTTGTCATATGCTTAGTATTTATTGTTTTAGCATGACTTGTCTCAAATATCTGAGAGTGCATAATGTGTCATTGAAAGAATCATGTGTTGTTTCTATCATAAAAGCATAATATTGTGGTATTCTCCTTTGATGCTTTATTGGGTTGACTTGGCACATGCTTACACCATGTTATGACTATAACCGGTCAACTAAAGACTCCATGATCATTTAGTTTTTGACTTATAATATCACTTTATGCTTTGATTGATAATGTTTTGTCGCTATACATGATTATGGCCATTATTGTTCTCTTAGTTGGTCGCTCCCAGTCTTTTGCTAGCCTTCGCATGTATTGAGTATGATCTCTGCTCGTGCATCCAACCACCATGAAATAAAGTTTGTCAATTGTGTCTACCATATCTACCTAGTAGCATTATTTCTATTCCAAGTATGTTCATCATGCTTTTATTTATCTTCTAAATTAAATTTTGGCATGAGAAAATTAGTCAGTAAAGCTCTCACGAACTTGATGGCACATTTACTTTCTTATACTTAATAAACTTGATCATTGGGCCTATCTTATGTAGTTTATATGTTTGCAAATTGCGAGTTGGGAGTTAGTAGAACCATGCTTTCATGGGGAACACTTTCGACATTGCATTTATATTTAGTTGATGTCATGTTCTTTTGTTTATGGATGCCTAGCGGTGCGAAATAAAATGAAAACTTGTAAGTCCATGGAGTTTGTATATGAGTTAGAGAAACGCCTGGGCCGTTAATCTAAGCCATGCATTATTCATGGTGGAAATTTACAGCTAAGCCATATTGAGCATTCTATGAAGCATTTGCAATAAAAAGGTATACCCATAGTAAATAAAAATTGTTGAAATGCTCACTGTTTGTTTGTCTTATCATTTTGGCATGGGATTGCTCCACAAGAGTACTTCCATATCATGGGGCAAGAGGTACCCCGTTGGCGGTTCTCAATGATACGTGTATACTTACAATGACAAGAACTTATTTGGGACCTAAGTTGAGTAGCATGAGGTTTAAGTACTCGCATTCAAGGGGCATGAGATTTTCAACTTGTGATTTGCAAGCATATAGCTCATTTTTTACTCACATTAATTTTAACCATTCAAGATGCTTATGATAGGGGGAATGAGAGCTCAAAGCTAATAAGTACCATGCATACTTCTTGGAAGGTTTATAAAACTTGTTTATCTTGCTTACCCTGCAAAGAGTCTCTCTTTTACTTTTATGTTGAGTCTTCATCTTCTACTTTATGCACCAATTAAGAGAGCATAGTTGTCATTCTTAGTGCAATGTGCATAGTCCCAAAATTGTTATTGATTGATTCATGATTGTTCTATTGCTTGTTCTTAAATTACTTGTATCTAGTCACCCTCTAAACTTTAAAGGTGTCCTAGCATTTATGTGTTGCTACTTCATAAAGGACATGTTGAGTACCACTTTGTTATGTTTACTCTATGCTCATAAACAAACAGTTACTTTCAACGCACTATTATTCATGATCCTTTGTTTGAGTTACTCTTCATTTTATAACATAGTTGCTAAGTTCGATTGAATTATATCTATCATGCCTATGTTTAGAGTACTTAGATCCCAGCTCACAATGCTTTATATGCTTGATCAAGATTGTGTTGGCTTCATGTCACCTCAAAAATTATCTTTGTTATCACTTATCTACTCGAGGACGAGCAGGAGTTAAGCTTGGGGATGGTTGATACGTCTCAAACGTATCTATAATTTTTGATTCTCCATGCTTTGTTTTACACCAATTCATATATGTTTTGCTTACACTTTGTTGCACTTTTACATGATTTCCGGCACTAACCTATTAACAAGATGCCACAGTGCCAGTTCCCTATTTTCTGCTGTTTTTGTATTTCAGAAAAGTTGCGCAGGAAATATTCTCGGAATTGGACAAAACAAAAGCCGAAGTCAATATATTACCGAAACGAAGGCGAAGTCCACAGGGGGGGGTCGAAGAGGTGCCACATGGCGGCTAGACCTGCCCTTGGTGCGGCCTGGCCTTGGCCCGCGCCAAGGGGGGTGTGGGCCCCCCAGGCACCCCACTGACCTAAATTCTCCGCTTATTTATACATCTTCTCGGGGAAACCCTGGATACCCGAGTCTCCATCCACGAAAAGTTCCGTCGGGGCCGCCATCGCAGAACCCATCTCGGGGTGTTCTGAAGCTCTTCCCGGCACCCTCCCGGAGGGGGAAATCATCACCGGAGGCATCTACATCGCCGTGCCCGCCTCCGAAGTGATGCGTGAGTAGTTCATCCATGAACTATGGGTCCATAGCAGTAGCTAGATGGTTGTCTTCTCCCCTTTGTGCTTCATGTATAGATCTTGTGAGCTGCCCTACTGATGGGTTCGTTGCATGAAAAACAAAAATATTCTACCGTGAACATGAACAAAAACCAAGATCCAATCTAGGAAGAAGCAAGATCTAATCTACCAAGATCGAAGCAACAAGATGTATGTGAGACTAACCCTCGAAGATTCCAAAGCCTACGAGATTAGATCTCGTTGTTTATGTAGTCGATCGTCCCGTGCTGCAATCCGGCAGCACTTCCGTACTCGGTCGTGCGTACGGTGTCGATGAAACCCGTACTCTCCCCGTTCCAGCGGGCAGCGGAGGTGCGGTAGATCCCCTCAGAATCCTAGCAGCACGACGGCGTGGTGGTGGTGGTGGAGAGAAAAGCTGCAGGGCTTCGCCTAAGCCGGAGCAGACTTGCGGTGGAGGGAGAGGGGCGGCCAGAGGTGCAACGGTGAAGGAGGGCTGCACCCCTGCCCCTCCCCTCTTTATATACGGGGGAGGGCGGCCAGGGTTTGCCTTGGCCCCTCCTCCAAACTCATGGCCGGTGGCCCAAAGGGGAAAGGGGGAAAACTCCCCCCCCCCCCAAGTTGATCCCCCCTAGGGTTTTGGGAAACCCTAAAGGGGTTGGCCGGCTGGGCTTTGGGGGGCATGTGCCCCTGGCCCATTAGGCTAGGGTGCATCCCCTCGGCCCATGCTAGGCCTCCTAGGGTCGTGGGCCCACTGGTGGGACCCCTGGAACCTTCTAGAACCTTTCCGGTCTTTCACCGGAAAAATCCCGAACTTTTCTGAAACCTAGAAATCAACTTCCCTTATATGAATCTTATTCTCCGTACCATTCCGGACCTCCTCGTGATGTCCTGGATCCCATCCGAGACTCCGAACAAACTTCAGTCTCCATCTCATATTCCGAATCTACTTATGCGATATCGAACCTTAAGCGCATAACCCTATTGTTCGTGAACTATGTGGACATGATCGAGACTCGTCTCCGACCAATAACCAATAGCGGGACCTGGAGATCCATAATGGCTCCCACACATTCGCGATAACTTAGTGATCGATTGAACCATTAACATACGATACCAATTCCCTTTGTCACGCGATACTTTACTTGTCCGAGGTTTGATCATCGGTATCTCCATACCTAGTTCGACCGCGTTACTGACAAGTACTCTTTACTTGTACCATGGTATGTCATCTCTTGTGACCTAGTCACATGATTGGAAGCTAATTAGATGTCATTCCACCGAGAGGGCCCAGAGTATATCTATCCGTCATCAGGATGGACAAATCACACTCTTGATCCATATGCCTCAACTCATACTTTCCGAATACTTAATCCCATCTTTATAACCACCCATTTATGCAGTGGCATTTGATGTAATCAAAGCACCCTTCCGGTGTAAGGGATTTACATGATCTCATGGTCGAAGGACTAGGTAACTATGTATCGAAAGCTTATAGCAAGATGAACTTAATGACTTGATCTCATGCTACGCTTATTTGGGTGTGTGTCCATTATATCATTCACCCAATGACATAACCTTGTTATTAACAACATCCAATGTTCATGATCAGGAAAGCATGATCATCTATTAATCAACAAGCTAGTTTTACAAGAGGCTTACTAGGGACTCAGGTTGTTTACACAACACACATGCATTAATGATTCCGGTTAATACAATTATAGCATGGGGTGTAAACATTTATCATGAACACCAAAATATAACAACAACTAATTTATTATTGCCTCTCGGGCATATCTCCAACAACCTCCCACTTGCACTAGAGTCAATCATATAGTTTACATTTGTAAAGATATAACACCTTGGCCTTCTGATGCTTATCATGTTTTGCTCATGGGAGAGGTTTCAGCCAACGATTCTAACACGCTGATGGCGTGTATTTCACACGTTCGTTGGGCAACCCCAAGAGGAAGGTATGATGCGCACAGCAGCAAGTTTTCCCTCAGAAAGAAACCAAGGTTTATCGAACCAGGAGGAGCCAAGAAGCACGTTGAAGGTTGATGGCGGCGGGATGTAGTGCGGCGCAACACCGGAGATTCCGGCGCCAACGTGGAACCCGCACAACACAACCAAAGTACTTTGCCCCAACGAAACAGGTGAGGTTGTCAATCTCACCGGCTTGCCGTAACAAAGGATTAACCGTATTGTGTGGAAGATGATTGTTTGCGGAGAAAATAGTAAAAACAAGTATTGCAAGCAGATTTGTATTTCAAGCATTAAAGAATGGACCGGGGTCCACAGTTCACTAGAGGTGTCTCTCCCATAAGATAAAAGCATGTTGGGTGAACAAATTACAGTCGGGCAATTGACAAATAGAGAGAGCATAACAATGCACATACATGACATGATAAGTATAGTGAGATTTAATTGGGCATTACGACAAAGTACATAGACCGCCATCCAACCGCATCTATGCCTAAAAAGTCCACCTTCGAGTTATCATCCGAACCCCTCCAGTATTAAGTTGCTAAACAACAGTACAATTGCATTAAGTATGGTGCGTAATGTAATCAACAACTACATCCTCGGACATAGCGCCAATGTTTTATCCCTAGTGGCAACAAGACAACACAACCTTAGAACTTTCGTCATCTGTCCTGTGTGTCAATGCGAGCATGAACCCACTATCGAGCATAAGTACTCCCTCTTGGAGTTAAAAGTAAAAACTTGGCCAGAGCCTCTACTAGAAACGGAGAGCATGCAAGATCATAAACAACACATGTATAATAACTTGATAATTAACATGACATAGTATTCTCTATCCATCGGATCCCGACAAACACAACATATAGAATTACGGATAGATGATCTTGATCATGTTAGGCAGCTCACAAGATCCAACAATGAAGCACAATGAGGAGAAGACAACCATCTAGCTACCGCTATGGACCCATAGTCCAGGGGTAGACTACTCACTCATCACTCCGGAGGCGACCATGGCGGTGAAGAGTCCTCCGGGAGATGAATCCCCTCTTCGGCAGGGTGCGTGAGGAGATCTCCGGAATCCCCCGAGATGGGATTGGCGGCGGCGGCGTCTCCGGAAGGTTTTCCGTATCGTGGCTCTCGCATCGGGGGTTTCGTCACGGAGGCTTTAAGTAGGCGGAAGGGCAAGTCAAGAGGCGGCACGGGGGCCCACACCATAGGCCGGCGCGGCCGGGGGTGGGGCCGCGCCGCCCTAGGGTTTGGCCACCCCGTGGCCCCTCTTCGTCTCGTCTTCGGACTTCGGAAGCTTCGTGGAAAAATAGGCCCTCGGGCTTTGATTTCGCCCAATTCCGAGAATATTTCGTTACTAGGATTTCGAAACCAAAAACAGCGAAAACAAAGAATCGGCACTTCGGCATCTTGTTAATAGGTTAGTTCCATAAAATGCACGAATATGACATAAAGTGTGCATAAAACATGTAGGTATCATCAATAATATGGCATAGAACATAAGAAATTATCGATACGTCGGAGACGTATCGCATCCCCAAGCTTAGTTCTCGCTCGTCCCGAGCAGGTAAAACGATAACAAAGATAATTTCTGAAGTGATATGCCATCATAACCTTGATCATACTATTTGTAAACATATGTAGTGGATGCAGCGATCAAAACAATGGTGATGACATGAGTAAACAAGTGAATCATATAGCAAAGACTTTTCATGAATAGTACTTAAAGACAAGCATCAATAAGTCTTGCATAAGAGTTAACTCATAAAGCAATAAATCAAAGTAAAGGTATTGAAGCAACACAAAGGAAGATTAAGTTTCAGCGGTTGCTTTCAACTTGTAACATGTATATCTCATGGATAATAGTCAACATAGAGTAATATAACAAGTACAATATGCAAGTATGTAGGAATCAATGCACGGTTCACACAAGTGTTTGCTTCTTGAGGTGGAGAGAGATAGGTGAACTGACTCAACATAAAAGTAAAGAGAATGGTCCTTCAAAGAGGAAAGCATCGATTGCTATATTTGTGCTAGAGCTTTTTATTTTGAAAACATGAAACAATTTTGTCAACGGTAGTAATAAAGCATATGAGTTATGAAAGTTATATCTTACAAGTTGCAAGTCTCATGCATAGTATACTAATAGTGCCCGCACCTTGTCCTAATTAACTTGGACTACCGGATCTTTGCAATGCACATGTTTTGACCAAGTGTCACAATGGGGTACCTCCATGCCGCCTGTACAAAGGTCTAAGGAGAAAGCTCGCATTTTGGATTTCTCGCTTTTGATTATTCTCAACTTAGACATCCATACCGGGACAACATGGACAACGAGATAATGGACTCCTCTTTAATGCATAAGCATGTGGCAACAATTATTATTCTCATATGAGATTGAGGATATGTGTCCAAGCTGAAACTTCCACCATGAATCATGGCTTTAGTTAGCGGCCCAAAGTTCTTCTCTAACAATATGCATGCTCCAACCATGAAGGTGGTAGATCTCTCTTGCTTCGTGACAAGACGGACATGCATAGCAACTCACATGATATCCAACAAAGAATAGTTGATGGCGTCCCCAGAAACATGGTTACCGCTCAACAAGCAACTTAATAAGAGATAAAGTGCATAAGTACATATTCGATACTACAATAGTTTTTAAGATATTTGTCCCATGAGCTATATATTGCAAAGGTGAATGATGGAATTTTAAAGGTAGCACTCAAGCAATTTACTTTGGAATGGCGGATAAATACCATGTAGTAGGTAGGTATGGTGGACACAAATGGCATAGTGGTTGGCTCAAGTATTTTGGATGCATGAGAAGTATTCCCTCTCGATACAAGGTTTAGGCTAGCAAGGCTATTTGAAACAAACACAAGGATGAACGGTACAGCAAAACTCACATAAAAGACATATGGTAAACATTATAAGACTCCATACCGTCTTCCTTGTTGTTCAAAACTCAATACTAGATGTTATCTAGACTCTAGAGAAACCAAATATGCAAACCAAATTAGTAAGCTCTAAGTATTTCTTCATCAATGGGTGCAAGGTATATGATGCAAGAGCTTAAACATGAGCACAACAATTGCCAAGTATCAAATTATCCAAGACATTTTAGAATTACTACATGTAGCATTTTCAAATTCCAACCATATAACAATTTAACGAAGGAGATACTTCGCCATGAATACTATGAGTAGAACCTAAGGACATATTTGTCCATATGCAACAGCGGAGCGTGTCTCTCTCCCATAAAGTGAATGCTAGGATCCATTTTATTCAAACAAAACAAAAACAAAAACAAACCGACGCTCCAAGCAAAGTGCATAAGATGTGGCCGAATAAAAATATAGTTTCAGGGGAGGAACCCGATAATGTTGTCGATGAAGAAGGGGATGCCTTGGGCATCCCCAAGCTTAGACGCTTGAGTCTTCTTAATATATGCAGGGGTGAACCACCGGGGCATCCCCAAGCTTAGAGCTTTCACTCTCCTTAATCATATTACATCATACTCCTCTCTTGATCCTTGAAAACTTCCTCCACACCAAACTCGAAACAACTCATTAGAGGGTTAGTGCATAATAAAAATTCACATGTTCAGAGGTGACACAATCATTCTTAACACTTCTGGACATTGCATAAAGCTACTGGACATTAATGGATCAAAGAAATTCATCCAACATAGCAAAAGAGGCAATGCGAAATAAAAGACAGAATCTGTCAAAACAGAACAGTCCGTAAAGATGGATTTTATTAGGCCACCAGACTTGCTCAAACGAAAATGCTCAAATTGAATGAAAGTTGCGTACATATCTGAGGATCATGCTCGTAAATTGGCATAATTTTCTGAGCTACCTACAGGGAGATAGACCCAGATTCGTGACAGCAAAGAATTCTGAAACTGCGCAGTAATCCAAATCTAGTACTTACTTTTCTATCAAAGACTTTACTTGGCACAACAAAACATAAAACTAAGATAAGGAGAGGTTGCTACAGTAGTAAACAACTTCCAAGACACAAAATAAAAACAAAGTACTGTAGGTAAAAACATGGGTTGTCTCCCATAAGCGCTTTTCTTTAACGCCTTTCACCTAGGCGCGTAAAGTGTAACTCAAGTAACATCGAGAGATGAAGCATCAACATCATTACCAGTCGGTGTTGGGAGTTTTATCAATTTTAGGCCTATAGTAATTCTTTGGTTTAGGCACCTTAGAGACATACATGAATTTTTGCTCCTTACCCACATAAGCTTTCTCATTAAATTTAAGAGAAGAAAAAGTTGAACCCAATTTTCCCATAGCTTTTTCAAGTTTACCAATTCTATGGGTTTGATTATCATGGATAGCACAAGTTTCTAGAGTAGCAATTCTTTCATTAATTCCTCCTAGGATTTTATCAAGTTTATCAGTATTATCAAGTAATATTTCCAATTTAGTTTCAACGCTACAATTTTTCTCTATGGTTTCCAATTTTTTCGTAACATCCTCAAGGGAGGTTTCACTTTTAGTTCGTGTTCCAAATAAACTCTCAATAACGCAGCTAGCTTCTAAAGCGGGAGCACCTAGGAAGTTACCTCCCGCGAGACAATCAAGAACATATCTATTCCAGCTAGAGATACCAACATAAAAATTCCTGAGTAGAATAGTAGTGGAGTGTTTCTTAGTGCACCTATTATGGGCATCACTAATTCTATACCAAGCATCTTTTAAACATTCTCCCCCTTGTTGCTTAAATGAACGAACTTCAACTTCGGGATTACTCATTTTAGCGATAGTAAATAAAGCAAACTAGATAAAGTAAATGCAAGTAAACTAATTTTTTTTTGTGTTTTCGATATAGCAAACAAGACAGTAAATAAAGTAAAACTAGCAACTAATTTTTTTGTGTTTTGATATAAGTGCAGCAAACAAAGTAGTAAATAAAATAAAGCAAGACAAAAACAAAGTAAAGAGATTGAGAAGTGGAGACTCCCCTTGCAGCCGTGTCTTGATCTCCCCGGCAACGGCGCCGTAAAAGAGCTTGATGGCGTGTATTTCACACGTTCGTTGGGCAACCCCAAGAGGAAGGTATGATGCGCACAGCAGACAAGTTTTCCCTCGGAAAGAAACCAAGGTTTATCGAACCAGGAGGAGCCAAGAAGCACGTTGAAGGTTGATGGCGGCGGGATGTAGTGCGGCGCAACACCAGAGATTCCGGCGCCAACGTGGAACCGGCACAACACAACCAAAGTACTTTGCCCCAACGAAACAGGGAGGTTGTCAATCTCACCGGCTTGCTGTAACAAAGGATTAACCGTATTGTGTGGAAGATGATTGTTTGCGAGAGAAAATAGTAAAAACAAGTATTGCAAGCAGATTTGTATTTCAAGTATTAAAGAATGGACCGGGGTCCACAGCTCACTAGAGGTGTCTCTCCCATAAGATAAAAGCATGTTGGGTGAACAAATTACAGTCGGGCAATTGACAAATAGAGAGAGCATAACAATGCACATACATGACATGATAAGTATAGTGAGATTTAATTGGGCATTACGACAAAGTACATAGACCGCCATCCAACTGCATCTATGCCTAAAAAGTCCACCTTCAGGTTATCATCCGAACCCCCTCCAGTATTAAGTTGCTAAACAACACACAATTGCATTAAGTATGGTGCGTAATGTAATCAACAACTACATCCTCGGACATAGCGCCAATGTTTTATCCCTAGTGGCAACAACACAACACAACCTTAGAACTTTCTGTCACCGTCCCAGGTGTCAATGCAGGCATGAACCCACTATCGAGCATAAGTACTCCCTCTTGGAGTTAAAAGTAAAAACTTGGCCAGAGCCTCTACTAGAAACGGAGAGCATGCAAGATCATAAACAACACATGTATAATAACTTGATAATTAACATGACATAGTATTCTCTATCCATCGGATCCCGACAAACACAACATATAGAATTACAGATAGATGATCTTGATCATGTTAGGCAGCTCACAAGATCCAACAATGAAGCACAATGAGGAGAAGACAACCATCTAGCTACTGCTATGGACCCATAGTCCGGGGGTAGACTACTCACTCATCACTCCGGAGGCGACCATGGCGGTGAAGAGTCCTCCGGGAGATGAATCCCCTCTCCGGCAGGGTGCCGGAGGAGATCTCCAGAATCCCCCGAGATGGGATTGGCGGCGGCGGCGTCTCTGGAAGGTTTTCCGTATCGTGGCTCTCGGTACTGGGGGTTTCGTCACGGAGGCTTTAAATAGGCGGAAGGGCAAGTCAAGAGGCGACACGGGGGGCCCACACCATAGGCCGGCGCGGCCGAGGGTGGGGCCGCGCCGCCCTAGGGTTTGGCCACCCCGTGGCCCCTCTTCGTCTCGTCTTCGGACTTCCGGAAGCTTCGTGGAAAAATAGGCCCCTGGGCTTTGATTTCGCCCAATTCCGAGAATATTTCGTTACTAGGATTTCTGAAACCAAAACAGCAGTAAAACAAGCAATCGGCACTTCGGCATCTTGTTAATAGGTTAGTTCCAGAAAATGCACGAATATGACATAAAGTGTGCATAAAACATGTAGGTATCATCAATAATATGGCATAGAACATAAGAAATTATCGATACGTCGGAGACGTATCACACGCTCAGAAACGTATGTATTTTGCAATTCATTTGCGTCACTACGCATCACTCATTTTCCAAATGAGTCGGCATTAATCGTATATGTTCAGTCTTCTGGTGGAACCTTAATTCCGCGGTCTGAAATATGTCACTAATATTGTCACACACAATATAGCTTCAAAGTTCTGACACTATCGGAAATACACCAAGTTCTCAAAGAACTCCTCGACTCAAACACTCTCGGTCATTGTCAAAACAATGACATACTCTGCCTTCGTTTGTAGAATCCGTCACAATATTTAGAACTCATCTAAATCTAGCATAGACTTCTTCTAGCTCATTGTGCTACCTTTCAATGAACACTTAGCCTAATTGAGATTGAAACTTATTTTTAATATGTGACCAAACTAATATCGGTGCAATGCCTTACATCGATTTGTTTGTCATTACCTTATACAAAACTATATATCCTTGGCTCTTCCAAAGTACTCAAGGATATTCTTACTGTTTTCCAATGATCATTACATGAATCATTCTGGTATATGCTCGTAACACTTTAGAGCACATGACATCTGATTTTGTACATATTATTCGTGATCTAAAATCACTAATGTGTTTTTACTCGTTGAGTGTCAAATACACTCAAGTCTTGTAAAAACCTTCACATGGATAAGAACACCTTCTTAATGTTTTATACTGAACTTCTTCAATATTCATTCTATGTACTTTGACTTAAACTTATTATGCGTTTCAATCTATCTTCATAGATCTTGACGCTAAATATGTTTCAGTCCATATCCTTTCATTGAAGTTAATTCTCAATGAATCCTTTTAATCACATAAAGTATATAATTACATCATTTATAATCAATGATATGTCATCCACATATAATATTATAACTATGTCTCAGCGCTCCCACTTAATTTCTTGCAAATGCAAGCATCTTCATCGTTTCTGATGAAATCAAAACTCTTTGATTATTTCATCCGGTGAAGATTCCAACTCCGTGATACTTACTTCATCCAGTGAAGTTTGTATACCTATCTAGTATTCCACGGGCTAGCAAAAACTCTTGGTTTGTATCTAGTATACATCCTTTATACACACTTCTGGTAAGGAATGTATTTCTGTCATCCTACTATCATATCTCATAAAAGAAATATGCAGCGAATACTAGAATAATCCACATAGACTATAAGCATCACTACGGAAGATCTAATCTTATCGTAGTTAACTCTTTGAACTTTGTCGTAAACAACTTTTCGACAAGTTGAGCTTTTTCAAGGATATTGCATCCAAGTCCATCAATTTTATAGGTCTTTTTACTTCCAAGAAATTATTCACCTATCTTGGATTTCATGGCACTCAGCCATTTTAACGGAGTCAGGGCCCATCATAACTTCTTTGTATGTAGTTGGGTCATTATTGTTCAAAATCAATCATTTGTCCAAAAATCATTTATTTGATCACAAAGTAAACCATACCTACAAGGTTCAATGGGTACTTTGATCTCCATGACTATAACTCTTTGTAGACATGGGAGCTATGATCGTCGTGGCCGCTTCCGGAACCATTTCCGATGCTGCGCTACTCTGATCATCATGCTAGGTTCATAAAGCTTATCAAGTTCCATTGTCCTCCCACTCAAATACTTCGCTAGAAACAATTTCTTGGAAATAAGTAAGAAACATCGACAAACACTTTTGTCTTTGAATCCATAGTGGAAAGAATTCTCAATCAATTCTCTTGGATAACCAACAAAGACATTCATCCGATTTTGGTTGTAAACTTATTTACTTATGCTACGCATCCAAAATTTAAGAAAAGACTATTAGGGTTTATACCCATGCCATAACTCGTATGGTGTCATTTCAATGGATTATGATGATGCTCTATTCAGTGTAAAAGCGGTAGTCTCTAAAGCATAATCCACAAAATATAATGGCGTTATTTTATTTTATCTCATCATTAACCCAAAAAGGTTTGGATACGTCTCTCGGATACTCCATCATCACTATGATACTCCAAGAAATGTAATGTGTAGAACAATTTCATAACTCTCTTAGATGTTCGCTAAAATTCGTAATTCAAATATTTTCACCATGATCCAATCATAGATATTTGACTTTTCTATTACGATGATTTCCACTTCATGCTGAAATTTATTTGAATCTATTCAAATGTTTCAAACTTCTTCCTCATTGAATATATCCTTATATATACACTCAATTCATTGTTGGAAGTTTTCATGAAGTAGAGGAATCTCCCGCACACAACTATGCTTAAGAACCATATACATCATCATGTATGTTTCCACTAAGCTAGTTAACCCTTGGCCTATGAACAGTATTTCAGTCATTCTCTTTTAGAAGAAATTTGCAAGCGCCGAACGATTCAAAAAATCGAATGACTCCAAAAATCCATTTGCATGGAGTTCCTTCATGCGTTCCTTTCTAACATGACCTAAAAGGCGGTTCCACTAATAAGTGGAATTCACATCATTTGCCTTATTGCATTTTAGCGTCAGTGTTATGTATGTGTGCTTCACCATAAAGATTTATAATAACTTATCCATCGTACATGGAATACTGTCATAATTTGAACAACTCATTGTTTTCATCTGACCAGAACAAAACAACAATTATAAAGTTCTTTATTATAAATCTGAAGGGCTAGGTAGAATGCCAACGACGAGCACAATAACACTTTATTTTATTCCAGACGTGCATTCCTACCATATTCCTTGTCAGTCACTTAGGCCTTGTATTGCGTTGTTTTGTATGACACCTCATACCAACCAATATGGTACAAATACCCAAGAATTTGACTGTGTGACCAAACAAGGAATACATTCATAATATGTATATCATCTATTTACACCTGAGCTAGACTTTCTAGTCTTTTCTTTCTTTCTACCAAAATCTTTTATAGTTTCTCTTTTAGCTTTCCTCATTTTCAGAAAACACTTCACCTTCAATAACTTCTAGGTCCATTGATCAAATACCAACAACCTTGAGGTTCTTACTTTGAAGTTGATCATCACATGCCAAGTGTTCCAGATTTCACTATTAGTAACTTTTTTAATGTGATGAACAATTTCACCCATAATTTTATCCATCAAATCATGACGACTTTCTGAGACCATGTCTGTACATGCTAGGCTCGTAAAGTTTAACCTCAGTATTCGCATGTGCAAATCTTGCTTGCACCCGTTGTATGCACACGTAGAATCTATAACACCCGATCATCATGTGATGCTTCGAAACGACGAGTCTTAGCAACGGTGTATACTAAGGACGATCACTTCATGGATATGCGAATATCGCTAGTGCCCAACTAGTTGGAGGATTGGGATGCCTAGCGTCTTCAACCTTCGTACATTCCCATAAAACTTATGAGTTTATGTAGTCTCACTAGATTATATTCTATCATCTTGCAATAAGGTCTTAGATATCACATATATCTCATACCTCGCTTATTTCTGAAAACAAAATTTCCAGCTCCTTACTTTTCAAACGGATTTGAACTTCAAGTTTCACGGAGACAAGATGATTTTAGGTACTAATTGAAACCATTGCTCTTTGAATCAGCAATGTGAGGTTCACTAAAAGTTTGCAATAGGACTTAATCATTTCTTGATTCTTTAACAATACGGTACCAGTGCGTAAAGTTACTTGTCAGACTTAACAGTACTTCTATCTCAATTACAAGACTAGCGCATGGTAGATAACGGATGCCAATTCTACAATTTAATTCAAAATACTATTCAGACTATGTTCATGATAATTAGTTCCTTTTTTAATATAATTACTAATGAACTCCCACTTAATGCAACATCCCTCATAGTTGTTTATTGGCACATGATCCATATCCACTACACCAAGTCCGATCATCACGTGAGCTGATGTAGCTTCAATGGTGAACATCAACATGTTGATCATGTCATCTGTATGACTCGTGTTCAACCTTTCGGTTTCATGTGTTCCGAGGCCATGTTTGTACATGCTAGGCTCGTCAAGCAAACTCAATTATTTCCGCGTGTGCATGGCTTAGACCCGTTGTATGTGAACGTAGAATCTATCACATCCGATCATCATGAGATGCTTCAAAACGACGAACTTTAACAATGGTGCATGCGAGGGGAGAACACTTTATTATCTTGATATTAATGTGAGGGATCATCTTATAATGCTACCGTCGCGATCTAAGCAAGATAAGATGCATAAAGGATTAACATCACATGCAATTCAAAATATGTGATATGATATGGCCTTTCTTCTTATGCTTTTGATCTCCATCTCCAAAGCACATGAGCATGATCTCCATCATCACCATCATTGCACCAAGGTCCATGGCGCCGCTTCATGGTTGTCCATCACTTATAGCTACTATTACAACTACTTGAAATAAAGCTATTACATGATGAATAGACACGCAGGTCTTAACAAATTTAAAGACAACCATTAGGCTCTTGACGGTTGACATAATACAATAATGAACACCTCATACATCAAATATAATCATCATCACATCATGGCCATATCACATCACCAAACCCTGCAAAAACAAGTTAGACGCCTCTAATTTGGTTTGCATATTTTACGTGGTTTAGGGTTTTCGAGTAAGATACAATCTACCTATGAACATGAACCACAATGGTGATACTAGTGTTGTCAATAGAAAGAGTAAATTGAATCTTAACTATGGTGAGAGAGATAGACACCCGCAAAGTCACTTATGCAATACAAGTTGCATGTCAAGCGTGGAGCAAGTCTCGTGAGACGCGGTCATGTAAAGTTAGCCCGGGCCGCTTCATCCCACCATCCCGCAAGATGCAAAGTACACTAACTAAAAACAACAAAAGCATCAACGCCCACAAAACCATTGTGTTCTACTCGTGCAACAGATCTATGCATAGACACGGCTCTGATACCACTGATGGGTTCGTTGCATGAAAAACAAAACATTTCTACCGTGAACATGAACAAAAGCCAAGATCCAATCTAGGAAGAAGCAAGATCTAATCTACCAAGATCAAAGCAACGAGATGTATGTGAGACTAACCCTCGAAGATTCCAAAGCCTACGAGATTAGATCTCGTTGTTGAGGTAGTCGATCGTTCTGTGCTGCAATCCGGTAGCACTTCCGTATTCGGTCGTGCGTACGGTGTCGATGAAGCCCGTCCTCTCCCCGTTCCAGCGGGCAGCGGAGGTGTGGTAGATCCCCTCGGAATCCCAGCAGCACGACGGCATGGTGGTGGTGGTGGAGGAGAAAAGCTGCAGGGCTTCGCCTAAGCCGGAGTAGACTTGCGATGGAGGGAGAGGGGCGGCCAGAGGTGCAAGGGTGAAGGAGGGCTGCGCCCCTGCCCCCTCCCCTCTTTATATAGGGGGGAGGGCGGCCAGGGTTTGCCTTGGCCCCTCCTCCAAGCTCATGGCCGGCAGCCCAAAGGGGGAAGGGGGAAAACTTCCCCCCAAGTTGATCCCCCCTAGGGTTTTGGGAAACCCTACAGGGGTTGGCCGGCTGGGCCTTGGGGGGCATGTGCCCCTGGCCCATTAGGCTAGGGTGCATCCCCTCGGCCCATGCTAGGCCTCCTAGGGTCATGGGCCCACTGGTAGGACCCCTGGAACCTTCTAGAACCTTCTCGGTCTTTCACCGGAAAAACCTAAACTTTTCTGAAACCTAGAAATCAACTTCCCTTATATGAATCTTATTCTCCGAACCATTCCGGACCTCCTCATGATGTCCTGGATCCCATCCGAGACTCCGAACAAACTTCGGTCTCCATCTCATATTCCGAATCTACTTATGCGACATCGAACCTTAAGCGCGTCACCCTACGGTTCATGAACTATACGGACATGATCGAGACTCCTCTCCGACCAATAACCAATAGCGGGACCTGGAGATCCATAATGGCTCCCACACATTCAGCGATAACTTAGTGATCGATTGAACCATTAACATACGATACCAGTTCCCTTTGTCACGCGATACTTTACTTGTCCGAGGTTTGATCATCGGTATGTCCATACCTAGTTCGACCTCGTTACCGACAAGTACTCTTTACTCGTACCGTGGTATGTCATCTCTTGTGACCTAGTCACATGCTTGCAAGATAATTAGATGTCATTCCACCGAGAGGGCCCAGAGTATATCTATCCGTCATCTGGATGGACAAATCCCACTCTTGATCCATATGCCTCAACTCATACTTTCCGAATACTTAATCCCATCTCTATAACCACCCATTTATGAAGTGGCGTTTGATGTAATCAAAGCACCCTTCTGGTGTAAGTGATTTACATGATCTCATGGTCGAAGGACTAGGTAATTATGTATCGAAGTCTTATAGCAAGATGAACTTAATGACTTGATCTCATGCTACGCTTATTTGGGTGTGTGTCCATTATATCATTCACCCAATGACATAATCTTGTTATTAACAACATCCAATCCAATGTTCATGATCAACAAACCATGATCATCTATTAATCAACAAGCTAGTTTTACAAGAGGCTTACTAGGGACTCTGGTTGTTTACACAACACACATGTATTAATGTTTCCGGTTAATACAATTATAGCATGGGGTGTAAACATTTATCATGAACACTAAGATATAGCAATAACTAATTTATTATTGCCTCTCGGGCATATTTCCAACACCTACATGATCAAGATCATCTTTATGTAATCCTATATGTTGCGTTTGCTGAGATCCGATGAATATTGTATACTATGTTGAGATTGATTATATATTCATGTCATATGTTATTTGTGATCTTGCATGCTCTCCATTGCTAGTAGAAACTATGGCCAAGTGGACACTTGTGACTCCAAAAGGGGGTATTTATGCTCGATAGTAGGTTCATGCCTCTAGTATTCTAGGAGAGTGACATTAAACTTCTAAGATTCTAGATGTGTTGTTGCTGCTAGGGAGGAAACAATAATGTTTTATCCGAGGGTAATTCTATTGTTGCTTTACACACATTGCTTAATGCGATAGTCTGTTGCTTGCAACTTAATACTGAAAGGGGTTCGAACGATAACCTGAAGGTGGATTTCTAGTCATAGACACAGTTGGATTACGGTCTGTATTATATTGTAATGCCCATATCAAACCTCATAGTATTCATCATGTCATATATGGTCGATATTCTGTCAATTGCCCAGCTGTAATTTGTTCACCAACATGCTATTTATCTTTATGGAGAGACACCTCTAGTGAACTATGGACCCCGGTCCTATTTCCTTTACTGATAAATTCTACTGCAATCATGTTATGTTTACTTTCTGCAAACATCTCTTTCCACTCGATACGTCTAATCCTTTGTGTTCAGCAAACCGGTGAGATTAACAACCTCACTGTAAGTTAGGGCAAAGTACTTTGGTTGTGTTGTGTGCAGGTTCCACGTTGTTGTTGACGCCGGTAGTGCGCCCTACCACTAGGCAGCTTGCAACACTTTCAGAAGTCACGCCTTTCTCCTACTGGTCGATTGAACTTTGGTTTCTTACTGAGGGAAAACTTGCTACTGTGCTCATCATACCTTCCTCTTGGGGTTCCCCAACAATGTGAAGTCGGTGTTACGATAAGCACCATCATGATACGTGGAGGTGAAAGTTCATGAGATATTCACTTCGGGAGCTTGTTCCCGGAGCTTGTTCGTCTTGGGTCTTCGGATCCTAGACGGCTTAGTGGTCTTTGTGGTGTTTTTGGAGACTCCGATTAAGTTGTGGAGATTCTTCAAGGGTAAGGCCTTTGTGGCGATTTATTGGGAGCCTCCAATTAAGTTGTGGAGATAGCCCCAAGCTTTGTGCGGGTTCGGTGACCATCCTTAAGGTTCCATAGTAGATCAAGGTCTTCCCCTTTGTGGGAAGGGTCGAGGAGAATACGGTGAGGTCTTCGTGGCGTTTGGAGTGCTTTGTTCTCCACACCGCTCAACAGAGACTAACACTCGCAACAGTGTGAACTTCGGGATACATCGTCGTCTCCGCGTCACCTCGGTTATTCCTGTACTAGAGCTATTTACTTATGCACTTTACTTTATGATAGTCTTCGTGCTTTAAGTTATATATCTTGCTATCACATAGTTACTTGTCTTGCTTAGCATAAGTTGTTGGTGCACATAGGTGAATCCTAGTTATATAGGTTTTGTACTTGATAAATTAAACACTAGTTTTATTCTGCATTTGTTAAGCCATATTTGTAAAAGTTTTAAACCGCCTATTCATCCCCCCTCTAGGCGACATCCCTATCCTTTCAACGTGTTGCACGTGGGTTGCTTACTAGTATATATAGGAACCAAGATCAACGTTTGGAATGCAAAAAATCTAATTTTCTCTTACATCTTTTGATGAAGGGAGTATGTGCCGTCTTTTGTCGGCCATCTTGTAATACTAATATAGTATCGTACATTAACGAATACTATTGAGATATTTGTTATACACTTTATACAAGTCTTTACCAAGATATTTAAGGATATTGAACATTCGTATTCACAAACAAACAAAGATATTTATATACACACACACACACACACATTGTGGATGCATGTGATTCTGTATTGTTTTTCCTCATATTTAAGAAATTTATGTCTAAAGTTCTTGTAAGCATGTTTCAAAATCGCAACTTTTGATACCAAAAACAATTTAATTTAGCACACCACAAGTTTTTTCTTAATGATTTTTGTCCAATCTACTTAACAAAAAACATCATAATCAAAATGTAGCTATATTGTGATGTAGTTAGTTGTGCTAACAAATTTATACAAACATATGTTACTTATCATTGTGATTTAAAAAATAAGTTGTAAAAAGTATAATATTTTAGTACAAAAAATAAACGAACTAAGAAATTAATATTTTTGTAAGGGTTGTGAAATAAGACGATAGTTGGAAAACACTTTGCTAACTTATAATATCAAGTTGTGGCAAAGCGCATAGCATTAGGACCATGATTTTAGGTCTTACATTACATACCCGTGTCAGAAAAAAAAACACATCTTGTTCACCGAAAGTAGGTTCTAGCTTGAAACTTAATTAGACATTGGACATATCTGGAGATGTTGTTGAGCCATCCTTCGCCACAAAAACATACATGTTCCAATTTTCCCTGGTGTAAACTTTGAATGCATATATAGTTGATCAATCTGATTTTCTTACAATTTTATTGTTCTTCAAGAATAGCGAGTTACAAGGCCTGGCTCCATGCATGCGTGCATCGATTCTACTCCATCAGTTTGAAAGATTGTCCAAGAACTTACAAGTGGACAGCACCAATTAGTAGTTTCTCCATCATCTTGATTCTGAACTCATAGTTATGATTTATTATCTTATGTGACTATTCTGTTGTGCTTACTTACTCACACTTTAGATAAACTTGTGACGACTTATTTAATTGCTTCTTGACTTCTAAAAGTCCATATGTCATTATTTTTTCCTAATCTGAAACCGGACAGGTGCCAACGCTCTTATGTACCAACCGAACTCCATGCATGCATCAAGTTAAACAATTATGCTTGCTTCCAAAATCATTGATTTCATCTACATAATTAAATTTAAGCCAGAGTTAGGTAATCACACTAACTCAAACTTAGTTTCCAAATTTAATTTTTTTCTTGGATTGTGATATTTGATTGTGACTTGCTCCAAGAACTTAAGTCGTCTCAAGGAATTTGTCAAGGTGACCCACTCCCGCCATGTACACTTCTTCTTGTTGCTCTCTCTGAACTCTACATAAGGGTTTATCATGTTGAACCTATGGAGCTAAGGATAGGTTGTCATGCACAGCAGAAGATTTCTCACTTTTTTGCTTAAAGATAACACTCTGCTTTTCTGTCGGATTAATGTTTAGCAAACACGAATAATTCGGTATCCTCTTCTCTTATAACTGGCACCCCCTTCACAAAATGTGATTTACTATGGCTATAATTTCAGTGTTTTTGTATCCTACATCAACATTATGTATAACTGTCAGCAAATTAGGAGCTGCATCAACTATAACCGAAAACTACTACACTGAAAGATCCTTTTTCTTAGGCACATACACCTGTGCAAAGTACATATAAGCAGCCAGCCCTATAGCACTGAGCAAGGCAAGAAGCCAGTAAAAGTAATCAAGATGCCCTCGGTTCAGGTTGTTGGAAAACCAGCTTTCCCGTGTTTGCGGTCACCCTTTCAATGGCATAAACAAGGAAGCTACTAATGTAGTTCCCGGATCCTACTATGCTCAAGAAAAGAGCCAGGCCCAAGCTCCGCAAACTGTCGGGCACCTGGTCGTAGAAGAACTCCTGCAAGCCAACGATCGCAAACACCTCAGCATGTACTGGGGAATCATCCACATGACACTCATGGGGATAGTAACCTCAGGTTTATCCAGCAGACCATACTTTATTGCCACCCGGAGCCTCTTCGTCTCCACAAGAGCAGCAATGATCACCATGACGATCGAAATTGCCAACCCGGCACCGATCCTTTGCATCGTCGTGATACCAGAAGGCTTCTTGGTGTGCTTCCTCGCAAGTGGAACCAAGACTCTCTTGTAGATCGGCAGGAAGATCATGAGCGACGCGCTTACCAGGTTTTGCAGGGAAGCTGCTGGTACGACCAAGGTGCCAATCCTCCTGTCCAGTGTGCTTGCCTATTTGGTGAAGAAAGTGAACCACTGTGAGAAGACAACGGCATAAATAAGGCAGGACGCCCATATGGGGAACAACTTGAGCAATGCAGTGGCTCATCGATCCCCCCTCGGCGACGGCGTTGATAGCATCGGGTGTTCAGAATAATCAGGCATTCTGAATGAAAAAAAATTGGTTTCAGATTCATAAGAATGTCTATACCCTCAACAGGAAGTGTTCAGAATCATCTTACACTTTAGCACTTGGCATCGGATGGAGGCGGTAAGTCTTAGTTCCTAGACAGAAGACGGCAAGAGAGAGAGCCATGGCCACGCACGGGATGGCGAACCCAAGCTGCCAGCTTACGCTCTCCTGCACATAGTTCAGAACCGTGACGGGGACGGTGTTGCCCCCATAGGCAGCGAAGTACCACCAGTTGAAGAAGGAGCTCCTGGAGGCCAGCTCGCGGGGGTCGTTTTCGTCGAACTGGTCGGCGCCAAACGCCTGGACGCAGGGCTTGTGGCCGCCCTGAGCGAGCGCCACCAGGTAGAGGGAGAAGAAGAAGAGGGCCACCTGAGCGGACGAAGTCGTTGTGCACCCGGCTGAGCCCGGCACCTTGCCTGCACATCCTGGCGGCTCTCCCGACGCGAGAACCCGTTGAGAGGGTGAGCATGCCAAGTCCCTGCAAAACAAACAGTGGAGCAAAACAAGTTCAGGGTTGTACTGCGTTTCTCAAAAAAAAAAAAAATTCAGGTTTGCACTTAAAAGAAAAGGCATAACTTGTAGACAAAATAAGCATGGTGAGGCAATGCAGATATCGATGGTTCGGTGTCATACCAAGATGTAGAGGATTGATGCGGAGATGACGGTGCGGTAGCGACCAAGCCAGGAGTCGGCGACGGCTGAGCCGAGCAGCGGCAACAGCATGGCCGCACCGTGCCACGCGCTGACGGCCGACATGGCGGGTGCTGTCAACTGGCCGAGCGGGCCGGTGAGATAGATCATCAGGTTGCCTATGATGCCACAAAATGCGAACCGTTCGGCGACCTCCACTCCTACATACATCCGTGGAAAACATGCAACATGTTCAACACAGAAAAGGCAAATGATGTACTTGCTAGCTGCGTCTTGTTCTTTGTACCGATGATGAAGAGCGCGGCGTGCCACCCGCCGGAACTGCCGCGGGAGCCCGGACGACCGAGATGGTCGACGGAGGACACAGGCTGCTCCGGCCGCGGCAGGAGCACCTCTGCCGTCTCCGACTCCATTGCCCGCCTTCTCACTTTGCCTAACTGCTACTTCTCTACTCTGCTTGGAGCCTATGCTTCACTTTCCAAGTTCTATCCGAATCACAAGCGCAAAACATAATCAACGAAACGAAATCTACAGACGATGGCGTTTGCGGCCAGTACAAGCTTGCCCCATTCTATTTCTATTCATTGAGGGGCGTCCGCACGGTGCGATGGAATTTCCGAGTAAATATCTGAGCCTATGCTTACCTATCTTGACAAACAAGTGCAAACTGAAAGGTACCAAAGGCATAGCGGGAATAGTTTAGTCTCCTGCGCAATTATTTGCGGTTGTTCGGCCGTCCAGTTTACAAGGAAACGAGATTGCATTTCACTTTCACCTTTTTTTTTAGATTGCCTTTCACTTTACCAATGGCGCTTCTTTTTTGAGGTTCCCTTTCACTTTCAAGGCTTAATTCACCTTGTACAAGTTACCCAAGACAGCTACAGCCGCTTCAGAACAAAAAATCTCACCTCTGCCTGATTGAAGCAATGCAGCGTCCATGCAGACAATCTGTCTGGTGATGTGCAACAGCCTAAGCAAGCGCCGAGCCTCCAAGACATCTTCCGTCGAATGCATCACGCATACCTTCACTGCACTGAAATGCCCTTTCTCTTGTGGACATACACTTGCGAGAAGTGCAGGTATGCAGCCAGCCCAAGAACGCTGAGCACGGTCAGAAGCCAGTAAAAATAATCAAGATGACCTCGGTTTAGATTGTCCGAGAACCAGCTGTCTCCGCTGGCACTTGTTACCCTGTCAATTGCATACACCAGAAGGCTACTGATGAAGCTCCCAACTCCAAATATGCTCAGGTATAAGGCGACACCCAAACTGCGCAGGCCATCTGGCACTTGGTCGTAGAAAAATTCTTGTAAGCCGACCATCAGAAATATGTCCGCCAAGCCAGTCAGAACAAACTGAGGCACCACCCACCAAAAGCTCATCGGAATCGTCGCTCCAGGTTTGTCCACTAGGCCATAGTCTCTAGCTATCCTGAGCCTTCTCATCTCCACAAGGGCCGCAACAACCATCAAGATCACGGAGATGAATAGTCCAGTTCCAATCCTTTGCAAGGATGTGATACCGCGAGGGTTCTTTGAGTACTTCCTGGCTAGTGGAACAAGGATACGGTCATATATGGGAACAAAGATGACGATCGACACACTGATCAGGCTTTGTAAGGCAGCAGCTGGAACCTGGAAGCTACCTATCCACCTATCTAGTGTACTTGCTTGTTTAGTGAACAACGTCATCCACTGGGCAAAAACAACTGCATAAATCAGGCAGGATGCCCCTACTGGAAACAACTTCAGAACTGCCTTGGCTTCGTCAGGAAAACATGTCATTTCTGCATTATCCTTGACTCTGTTGGATGACGATGTTGGAATGCAGTTAAGATCATCAGATGATCTGCCAGACAAACACACAGAACGTAGACAAAACAGAGAACAAATAATGTCAGTGATTCTGAAGAACTAGCTCCATACAGTGGTACACAGTTTCAGAAGAATAAGCTTACTTTGAATTCCATGATGCATGCCAGACTCTAATGGATGATAGAAGGTGTTTGCCAACCTTCCCAAATAGACTACCACCACTTCTTACAGGATAAAATCGGTATGTCTTGGTTCCAAGCCAGAAAACCACAAGAGAAAGTGACATAACGATGCAAGGTATTCCAAACCCAAACTCCCAGCTTATGTTATCTTGAATGTAGTTCAAGATTGAAACTGTAACAATACTGCCTCCATATGTCCCAAAGTACCACCAATTAAAGAAGGAACTCCTTGAGGCACATTCTTCAGGATCGTTCTCGTCAAATTGGTCTGCCCCAAACGCTTGCACGCAAGGTTTGTGCCCACCCTGAGCAAAGGCCACCATATAGAGGGAGAGGTAGAAGAAAGATAAATGAATAGTCGAAGTCGAGGATACAGTAGAATCCACGTGGCCTCCAAATTGTGCTGGTTGTTGTGGCGCAAGAACTGATGATAGTGTGAGCATGCCCAGACCCTGGTGGTGGATGCACTTTAGTCAAATGAGTGTTCTAACGTGCAATCATATTATTTTGAGGTTTATTAAAAAAAACAATTATACTCTTACATGTCAAACATCAATTAGCTACTACGGTGCCTTGGTTTGTATTGTACCCAAAAGAAATATTAGCTGAATTATTCGCTGGAAATCTTCTTTGCTTTGATTCGGTGAGATCAAACATGCATCGATCATCACTGGATAAATTTTGCATAATCTGATTACATGTAAAACCGAAACTTTGGCGATTGCATCAGATCCTTTGACTTTGGAGGCTAGTGGTAACTTTTATGTTGTGGATTTCGGAATGCACATCAGTTCGGTGGTATTCAGGAAGTAATACACCAAACATATCTTCTACAGTTTACAATAGAGAAGGGCAATAGTTCTACCTGATCATAAACATGCCATGTCATGGTTAACATGAGGGAATTCACAAAGATCCATTATATTATCAACTGTATACAGCGAACTAATATACTGGAGGTTAGAATTCGGAGCATTGGTGTGAATATCTAAATACCTTCCATCTAAGTAGCATTTGGGTGATCCAGAGACTATATGCTACTCGCTGCGAACCCGTGAGACCACAATTAACAGTATGCGTACTCTTACCAGGATGTAGAGGAGGGAGGCGCAGAGTACAGTGCGGTAGCGGCCGAGCCAGGAGTCTGCGACGGCGGCACCGAGCAGCGGCAGCAGAAGCGCGGCGCCGCTCCAGGCGTTGATGGCCGCGGCGGCCGACGCCGTGGACTGGCCGAGTGGGCCGGTGAGGTAGGTGATGAGGTTCCCCGAGATGCCAGAGTAGGCGAACCGCTCCGAGATCTCCACTCCTGCGATACCAGCAACACGCAGATGAAAGAGGATGGTGAATTGGTGAGTATGGTTGTTCGGATTGCTGTTTCCTCGGGGTACCGATGATGAAGAGCGCGGCGGGCCAGCGGCCGGAGGTGCGGAGGGATACTGGGCGGCCGAGGTTGTCGACGGCGGTTGCCGGTTGCGGCAGCAGGGGCTCCGCCGCCGGGTCCATGGCCGCCTCACCTGTTCCCCTCCTCTCCAGGAGCCTATGAGCTCGTCACGCGGCTTTGACTTTCTATTGACATTTTTTCTTAGAACGCAGTACACGCGCTCACAAAAATACCAACATACACTCACCAAAATTCGTGAAAATTCGATTTGATTTTTCTTCAAAGCCAAAGGCCATATATTAAAAACAACGACCCTTACATGACCATTTTTGAATAATAAGAAAATTACAAAAAAATATATAGGGAAATCAACGACACCGTTCTCCTACACCCATCGGTGGTACGCCGTCAGAAGAACTCGATGTTGCCTCCTCCGAATAACGTCAAAGTTGAGAAAACATCGTTAACATGGTATCCATGAAATCAACACCGGTGATAATGATTTAAAAAAAAAAAACATCGTTCCAGAGAAGAAAGTGACGAAGAGGGTTGGACTATCACCTTAGATCTGGAGCGACCTAATAGCACTAACTCCGCAACGAAGACGAAACTTGCCAAACCTCACAAGTTGGAGTAAAAACCAACAAACCTGCAAAAAAAACAAACACATAACTAAATCCACCACTCGAGAGGAGCAGCGGGCTGAAAATTCCTCACCTCTGCAGCACCACCAGTGATATTAACATTTGGTTGATATTAACTCACTAGATTTTACGGAGAAAAACGGTGTATAGTAAGCTGGCACGCTCCTTAACCCTATCGCCACCGCCGATATGATTGTCACTCCTCTTTGACTTCGTGAGCCGCGCCAGCATTGTTGGGTGGAAATGAATAGAGATGCTAGAGGAATTTTACTAAAGTTCCACGTATAGTTCATTTTGTCATTTCTAATTTGAAAATTTAGACAAATTTTGAGTTAGAAATCATAAAGTGCATTATAAGTGGAATCGGCTTGACACCTTAGAGATGAAGGGTTCTCTATTTTTTGTTGTGTAGGAGGGTTTCTTTGTGTTTATAAAAAAACAAATTGGGAAAATTTTAGTGGCTATGTGGGCATCGTGGGTAATCTTCTTCTTCAACTGCCTCTCTTGATTCTTTGCTAATATAAGACGGTTGCATTGGTCTGTCGAATCTGCCAAGATGTCTGCTTAGGCCAAGATAGAGTCTGTGTTAATACGCTAGGCATGATTATCAATATGAAAATGCTTATTTTCACGCAACCGATCGCGTGGAAAAGGGTTCTGACTCCTGACGCTACGTTCGTTCATTTCGTCCACCTTTCGCGTGTCCCGATGTGGACCTCCACCTTAGCATTATCTCCGCGTTAGAGCATATTTTTCACTCGTTTTTCCTACCTCCTTCTTGTCTTCTTCACGGGATGCAGCGGCCGTACCCCAAATGCTACGCCACCGCACCATCACTGCCCTAGGAATCACCACCGCTCCAAGCCCCTATTCTACTCCTTCCTCTTTCTTCTGTCCAGCTCTCAACTAGCATGGCCACCATCCCGCCCACCGTTTCAGGCACCACAACTGCTCTAGATCTCCTTCCTCAACCTCTCAGTCTAATCTCTGCGTATTTTCGATGCCTCGCCCGTGGAGGTGCGTGAGGTCGACGAGATGGTGGGAACGGCGGTGTTGCGGTGCTTCAAGAGGCTGGCGTCGATGTTGGAAAGGACTATCAGCCACCACCGTTGATATGTTGGATTTTTGTATATTCCTTTTTTTGCCAAAAAAAATTGGTGCATTTTCCTATAAGTTTTGTTGTAAAATTTCAGAAAATGTGTTGTAAACATCCAACCATTTTTTGTCAATTGTCTTCGGTTTTTCGCTGTGAACTTTTGCGGCAATACTACAAGTGATAGAGTTTATTGTAAAAGATCGGAAATTATGTTGTAAACATCCAACGATTTTGTGTCATTCATATTTTCGTATTATTCCGTGAAATTTTGGTGCAATGCTACAAGTGCTATTTTTATTGTAAAAGTTCAAAAATTATGTGGTAAACACTCAATGAATTTGTGTTGATCATATTTAGAATTTTGGTGTAATTTTTTTACTGTAATGCTACAAGTGCTATTTTTGTTGTAAAAGTTCACAAATTAGATTGTAAATATGCTATGAATTTGTGTCACGCGCTTTGGTATTTTTGTTCTAAAATTCCGCTGCGTTGCATAAACGGCATTTGGCTTTTTAAATTACACAAATTGTACATCCCATTTCTCTCTTGTTTGTGGTCTTTTGTTGTTTTGATACATAATGCAGCTCTTTGTATCCACGCCTTCAATGGAGCCAGGTTGGTCTTTTACGAGAGAAAGTTAAGTGAGAAAGTGGCTTTCCTTGGTCCCACCTACGCGGGGAAGTGACGCACGGGAAATATTACTTTTTTTTACCAATCTATCACACTCTCGCGGGGTTTTTACCGAAAGGTATGGGCGACCGATTTCCATCCCCAATCAGTCGTCCGATGTCTAGCGCTCGCCCTAATCAATATACCTCTTTTCTATCATTTGCGGCAATTCAACAAGGTTTGGTGAGACTATTTACGTGTCATATATAACTTTTAAAAAGAAAATTGATTGTCTAATTTTGAGCTACTCGGATTCAACGAGGTTTGGTGATTACCGTCTGCGGCGATTCAACGAGGTTCAGCAGTACTCGGCGTTGGTAGAAAATTGCCAAATCGTGCTTGCGAAACTGATGGTGAGCGAATCATTGCTGGCATTTGTTTCTGTACACATATCTCTTTGCAAAATACAAGAACACGACCACCTCTAGAACGCCGAGACCGGAGAGGAGCCAGTAAAAGTAATCGAGGTGCGCATGGTTGAGGTTGTTTGAGAACCAGCTCTCTCCCCCGCCCCTCGTCGTTGCCCAATTGATCGCTGCCACGAGCGCGCTGCTTGCGTAGTTCCCAACGCCGAAGATGCTGAGGGACAACGCCAGCCCCACGCTGCGGAACGCGTCGGGCACCTGGTCGTAGAAGAACTCCTCCAGCCCGATGTAGGTGAACACCTCCGCGAGGCCGATCAGGACGTACTGCGGCACCAGCCACCATAGGCTCATCGGCACTGTTACGTCGGGGCGGTCGAGGAGGCCGGCATCCGCAGCCACGCGGAGGCGCTTGGCCTCCACGAGCGCAGCGATGGCCATGGTGACGCAGGACATGGCCATGCCGGCACCGACGCGCTGGAGCGTCGTGATGCCCGAGGGGTGGCCGGTGAGGCGCCTCACGAGAGGCACGAGAGCGCGGTCGTAGACGGGGACCAGGGTAATGTAGGTGATGCTGATGAAGCTTTGCAACGCCGCAGGTGGCACGACGAGGCCCCCGATGCTCCGGTACATCGTGCTGCCCTGCTTGGTAAACAAGGTGGTAATCTGCGCGATGGCTGTTGCAAAGACGAGGCTCGACAGCCAGATCGGTAGCAGCTTTACCAGGAACCCTTTACCTTCCTCCGGTTCTCCCATCAGAAGCCTGCACAGGTGAAAATACAACCATTTATCAGTCATGTCCGTGCAGTGGATTGCAGCTTTGCACTGGCGTGCTCACCGTTGTGTGTCGGTGTCAGTGCCAACGACCTTCCGAGAGAAGGTGAACTTCTCGAAGAGCTGTGCAAATGAACTTCCGTCGACGGGTTTCTCTGCACGGTACGTCCCCGTGCCGAGCAAGAAGACGACGAGGTACACCACCATGATGGCCCAGCATGCGGCGAAGCCGACAGTCCAGCCGACGTTCTCCTGGACGTAGGTTACCGCGGTGGCCGCGATGGCGTAGCCCCACGATATGGAGAAGTGGAACCAGTTGAAGTAGGAGCTCCGGGACGCACGTGCGGTGGGGTCAAACTGGTCGGCGCCCATGGCTTCAGAGCACGGCTTGTGGAAGCCCTGCGCCACCGCCAGCAGGTAGAGCGCGGCGTAGAAAAAGGTGAGCCGGGCAGGTGATGGCGTCGAGGGCGCCGACGAGCACGCGGTGGCTGTGCCATGGCAGCTCCGGGGATGTGGTTGCGATGTTTGCAGCATGGATGAGACCGTCAGCATTCCCAAGCTCTGTTTATCATTGCAGATTAGTAAGGGATAGTAAAATTCCACGCTATATCGTTCCTTACAAATTGGTGTCCGATTTAATTACAGTGTTTATTCGAACTTCAGAGGTTACAGACTAGCACTACATTATTGGTATCAGAATAAGTCGTAAGTGTAGTCGTCACATGCTATCAGATCTGTCTGTCTCATTCCATTATTGGCGCCCACGAGGTTCTGAATCTCAACGTGATGGTTGGGATATTTTCGTTGCATACAAGTAAGGAAGACAATTTTAACATTGTCGTGGATATGCTTGCAATTATAGTTGAGCGCTAAGTTCGATGGTTAAATTGAAGGTGTCGTTCTCCATTTAGTTGATGGGGGCTTATCTATCCTTCAATATGTCGATGATAAAATTCTTTATATAGATTATGATCGGGCAAAGGCAAGGAATCTAGTTGATTCTTTCAGCATTCGAGCATTTGTCAGATCTTAAGATTAACTTTCATAAAAGCGAGTTGTTTTGTTTTGGCGATGCCATAGACGACGCCTTCCTCTATGCCGAGTTATTCGGATGTGCGATTGGTTCTTTTTCGATTAGCTATCTTGGTATTCCGATTAATCATCAAAGACTAACATTGGTTGAATGAAAAATAGTCAAAGAACGATTTCAAAAACGGCTTAGTTGTTGGAAAGGAAAGCTATTATCCCTTGGTGGAAGACTTGTTCTCATAAATTCAGTACTCACGAATATGGTATTGTATATGATTTCGTTCTTCCAGTTACCCAAAGAAGTCTTGCATAGATTCGATTACTTCCGATCAAGATTCTTTTGGCAAGGGGATAGTGAGAAGAAAAAAATATCGGTTCACAAAATGGAGTGTTGTATGGCGTTCAAAAAATCAAGGTGGACTTGACGTCCATGATCTGGAAGTCAAAAATAGGGCCTTGTTAGGAAAATGGCTAGCCAGGTTATTGACGGAGAATGGTATAGGCTCAAAGGCGATCTCCCAGGTTATTTGGAAACCGGGTGAATCGCCCTTCTGGGCTGGCATCATGGCAACAAAAAAGCACTTTTTTCCATTTGTTTTCTTCTCCATTAGGAATGGGGCGGAGACACGGTTTTGGGAGGACCGATGGTTGGGAACAACCACTCTTCGTGAACAGTATCCGGCCTTGTACAATATTGTTCGTTACAAAGGGGACACCTTACAGAAGGTGATGGAATCTTTCCCCTCCTCAGTAACGTGCAGGCGTGATCTTATTGATCCCCGACTAGCTTCTTGGAACGAGCTGCTTCTGCGGTTAGGTTCAATACATTTGGCCCCGGGGACCGATGAATTATGATGGTCTTACCAAGAATGGTGTATTATCGGTAGGCTCTATGTACAAAGCCCTTTACATTTCCTACTCAACCGGTTCTAAATAACAAATCCATCTGGAAGATGAAGATACCTCTGAAAACAAAGGTATTTGCATGGTATCTTCGTGGAGGTGTGATCCTTACTAAAGATAACCTTGCAAAACGCAATTGGCAGGGTTGTAAGAAATGTGCGTTCTGTCATGAATATGAGACAATAAAACATATTTTCTTCAATTGTCGGGTTGCTAGATCTATATGGTTAATCATTCAGATAGGTTCTACCATGTACCCACCTCGTAGTATTGCTAATGTTTTGGCAATTGGCTAAATGGGTTGGATTATCTGGGTGGGAGCGATTGAAGTTGTATGGTCGTTTTGGCTGTGTAGAAATGACAAGGTTTTTAATGACAAAAAATTCTTCTATTATGCAGGTTATCTACAGGTGCACCGCTATGCTCCGTTCATGGTCGCCGCTTCAACGCTTCGAGGATCGAGATCTATTTATAGAGGTATCTACACGGTTGGAGAATACGACCAAGGAGTTTATTTCCCAACATGAGTGACTACATAGTTGTAGGATAGAAGTCAATGGAGCTGGAGATTAGTTGGCTCTTTCATTTTGTTTTCTTTATCGATTTTTTTGTTTGGATATTAGATCTTTAAACGGCTGTGTGAATTTTCCTATGCAGAGGCTGGATGTAATGTTTGAAACATCGAGTAATAAAGCGCCCTTTATCGAAGAAGAAAATATCGTAGTATCACATGCGTAATTGCTAGTCCATTACCACTAGGTGTGCCACTGGTATGTCTAGGGGGTGCTAGCAATTTTGGGCAGCATTTAATTGTGGCGCACCATTCTCTCTCCCACATAGATCGTCTTTTTGGTTTTAAAATAACAAAAGTAATGATAGAAATTTTAGAAAAATATAATCCTTCGAGATGATCATCTGTTACAAGGTCTAGTTATTAGCAAACATGAATATATTATGCAAAATAGCGTCATATTTCGGTAAAATGTTTTTTCTATTTGCATACGACATCCGATGAAAAAAAATTTATATGAAAACGTATCTACAGAAAAAGTTAAATCCAATTTCAATAGTCTATGGCCATTTACCGATTTTTTAGATTACTCAAAATAAAAAAAAAGTTTTGGAGATTTTAAATTTCGATGAAAAAAATCAATTTTTTTCCTGCAGTGGCACACCAACATGGTGCCTCATTGCTATGTTTTCCTTCTTCAAAATTGAAATCGGCCGGCACCTATCCCACTAGCCTCCGATCCACCTCCTCTCCTCTTTCTCCTCTATTCCATCCTCTCCTCCTACTACTCATTTCTCTCCTCCAACACCTCCAGCCTCTCCTCCTCCTACTCTTCCCTTTTCTCCTCCAACATCTTCATCCTCTCCTCACCCTGCGTGCATTCTTTCTCATCTTTTTCCCCGTCTACTATCACCTTTTTTCTTTTAATGATTTCAGAATGAGTTGAAGTCGTAGTCTTCACATTCAAAGCTGTCTGGTCTCAAGATGGTTGGTTGATTGAGATATTTTTGTTGTATGAACTATGAAGCATGACGATAACGATAGGCAGTAATGGGACGATGGCGCCGTTGACAACAATTGGAGCAGTCGTCATACGAAATTCTAGGTCCAAAAGGTTCCAACAGCAATAGTGCAACACCAGAATGAAATCATCGCGAAATTCGGTGGCTCCGAAAGGTCCACGACTGTCTAGGGCGCAATGGCAAGAAATCGAACAAAGGCAGGGAGGAAGTAGTAGTACTGACCAGCAGGTAGAGCACGCCGGCGAGCAGGACAGCCCGGTACCGGCCGAGGCGCGAGTCGGCGGCGAGCGCGCCCACGAGCGGCAGCACGAGCACGGTCCCAGACCACGCGTTCGCGCCGGCAGCCGCGGCCGCGGTGGACATGCCCAGCGGGCCGGACAGGTACGTGATCAGGTTGCCCTCCACGCCGCTGAACCCGATGCGCTCGAACAAGCTGACGACTGCAGGGGGCGCAGAGATCGCAAGAAGCAACATATATAGTTCAGAATTCAGAGACGTTTAAGCCGACCGAAAGTTGAATGCTCGACGAGATTACCGATGATGAACAGCGCGGCGCGCCAGCCGCCGCGGCCGCCGCGTGGGTCTGAACGTGGGAGTTGCTCGCCTGACTCCATCGCTTCGCACCTTCACTTCGCCTCCGGCCGGTGGTGGTGCCGATGCGTGATCTCTTCAGTTTGTGCCCGTCTTCAGGCGTACCTAGAGAGCACATCTGAACTTGGTCGTACGGAGTACTATTTATTATTACTAGCACGTTCGTCGCGTGATTGAGATGGGACCTGAATAAGTTTACTTTCTACCTTTCGTACTAACTAGAATATCCGCGTGTTGCTACGGGTCAGAAAAACATATCATCTGCTAAACATAGCACATATTTTAAACTGAAGCTACACGTTGAACCAAATGAGCACACATGCACAGCAGATGATCGCCACTCAAGAATTTACTGTGGTACACTTGGCGGTGATCCTCGTGGCGAGCCGTAAATTTTCCTCGATGGTACGAAGTTTTAAGACCAATAATGTTTTTTTGGACCATAAATAATTTCACTACAAAGACTGAATCATTGATGCTCGTAAAAGCCAAGTATGATGGAAACTGATCACAAAGAATTGATTGAAAATTAAACGTCGTCTGGGTATAATATGGCCCTCCTCTAAATTATGGAGAGGCCTCTCGCTCCCCACCCTCTTGCCTGGGCCCAGGCAGGAGGCTGCGAGAAGAGGGGGGAGAAGAGATAATTTTTAGAATAAATTGTGAAAGCCAGGATTTGAACTAGAGACCTGGGCTCTGATACCATGTTAAGCTTCATGCACTAGCCACTTGAACCAAAAGCCCGAACTGATGGAAAGAGCTAGGAAATCTTCTTATACACTTCAACAACGACCACCTCTAGAATGCCGAGACCGGAGAGGAGCCAGTAGAAGTAATCGACGTGCGCACGGTTGAGGTTGTCGGAGAACCAGCTCTCTCCGCCGCCCCTTGTCGTCACCCAATCGATCGCCGCCACGAGCACGCTGCTGGCATAGTTCCCGGCGCCAAAGATGCTGAGTGACAACGCCAGGCCCACGCTACGGAGCACATCGGGCACCTGATCGTAGAAGAACTCCTCCAGCCCGATGTAGGTGAACACCTCCGCGAGGCCGATCAGGACGTACTGCGGCACGAGCCACCATAGACTCATCGGAACCGCCACGCTGGGGAGATCGAGGAGGCCGGCGTCCGCAGCTACGCGGAGGCGCTTGGCCTCCACGAGCGCAGCGATGGCCATGGCGACGCAGGACATGGCCATGCCGGCGCCAGGGTGTCCCGTGAGGCGCCTCACGAGAGGCATGAGAGCGCGGTCGTAGATGGGGACCAGGGTGATGTAGGTGATGCTGATGAAGCTTTGCAGCGCCGCACGTGGCACGACGAGGCCCCCGATGCGCCGGTCCATCGTGCTGCCCTGCTTGGTGAACAGGGTAGTGACCTGCGCGATGGCTGCTGCGAAGAGGAGGCTGGATAGCCAGATCGGTAGCAGGTTAAGCAGGAACCCTTTGGTCCCTTCCTCCGGTTCTGCCGTCAGAAGTCTACGTACACAGGTGAAGGAAAACAATCATTGATAAATGGTAAGTCGTATCCGTGGAGGAATGCAGCTTGTAGTCATGCTCACCGTTGTGTGTCAGTATGAGTGGCAACGACCTTCCGAGAGAAGGTGAACTTCTCGAAGAGCTGTGCAAATGAACTTCCGTCGATGGGCTGCTCGGCGCGGTACGTCCCGGTGCCGAGCAAGAAGACGACGATGTACACCACCATGATGGCCCAGCACGCGGCGAACTCGACGGTCCATCCGACGTTCTCCTAGACGTAGGTCACTGCGGTGGCCGCGATAGCGTAGCCCCACGATATGGAGAAGTGGAACCAGTTGAAGTAGGAGCTCCGGGACGCACGCCGAGGTGGAGTCGAATTGGTCGGCGCCCATGGCTTCGGAGCACGGCTTGTGGAAGCCCTGCGCCAGCGCCAACAGGTAGAGCGCTGCGTAGAAGAAGGCAAGCCAGGTAGATGATGGCGTCGACGGGCACGCGGTGGCTGTGCCATGGCAGCTCCGGGAATGTGATTGCGATGTTTGTGTTACGGAAATATGCTTGTTGTATTACCAGAGGGCCAAAGGCCACAATATATAGTACATGTACAGGTGCACATATACAGAAAGCCCCTAACATATGGGGAAACTACAATATACAGATATATACATCTAACACCCCCCTCAAATTCATGGTGGATCCACAACACTGAGTTTGGAGAGTAAGAAATCATGGTTGCGCTCGAGTCCGTGCCTTCGTAAAGAAATCCGCCAACCGCAAATCTGAAGGCACATAATGAACCGCAACAACATCATCCTCGTACATGTGCACGTGTGTAAAAAGCATCAACACCGATATGCTTGGTCAGCTCATGCTTGACCGGATCACGTGCAATACCGATAGCACTCGTACTCGTCGGACAAAAGTGGAGTGGGTGTCGTAACGGAGACCCCAAAATCTGCAAGCAACCACCGTAACCAAGTCACCTCAGCAATCAACGAGTCATAGCCCGCAACTCAGCCTCAACACTCGAACGGGAAACTGCGACCTGTTTCTTCGTCTTCCAAGCAACAAGCGAACCACCAAGAAACACACGAGTAAGCGAAAGCGAACGACGATCCGTAGGATCACTCGCCCACGTAGCATCCGAATAGCACCGGAGCCGGAGAGAGCTGGAACGGGAAAAGAAAAGGCGATGAGTGATCGTGCCACGAAGATAACGAAGAACACGGAGGAGATGACTATAGTGAACAAGTGGTAGGAGCTGAGACAAGCCGACTCGGAATATGAACAGGATAAGAAATATCCGGACGAGTGACGAGCAAGATAAACAAGACTCCCAACAAGATGGCGATAACGGGTGGGATCAGGAAGAGGATCACCATCAGTAGGACGAAGCTTAACATTAAGCTCCATAGGAGTATCGACTGTGCGCTCATCCCCAAGAGCAGCACGAGTAAACGCAACCAAATAAACGAAGTGTCGAGTAATCTGGAGAGCAACCAGAAAGACGCTCGAGAGGAATGCCACCTTGAAGGGCAGCAGAAGGCTGAATGTTAATGAGGTAAGTCGATGTAGAGACAGCCTCAGCCCAGAAATGCGGCGGAAGAGAGAAAGCAATCATCATAGCACGAGTAGTCTCAAGAATATGACGAAGCTTACGCTCGGCGACACCATTTTGAGCATGGGCGCCGGGACACGAGAACTGTGCAAGGGTGCCCTGCTCAGCAAGAACACCACGCAGGTGCTGGGTGATATACTCTCCTGCAGAGTCAGCACGAAACACACGAATAGGCGTGTGATGGCATGTAGTTAACACGTCCGTTGGGAACCCCAAGAGGAAGGTGTGATGCGCACAGCGGCAAGGTTTCCCTCAGTAAGAAACCAAGGTTATCGAACCAGTAGAAGCCAAGAAGCACGTTGAAGGTTGTTGGTCGCGGAGTGTAGTGCGGCGCAACACCAGGGATTCCGGCGCCAACGTGGAACCTGCACAACACAATCACAGAACTTTGCCCCAACGTAACAGTGAGGTTGTCAATCTCACCGGCTTGCAGTAAACAAAGGATTAGATGTATAGTATGGATGATGATGGTTGTTTGCAAAGAAGAGTAAAGAACAATTGCAGCAGATTGTATTTCAGTATGTAAAGAATAGGACCGGGGTCCACAGTTCACTAGCGGTGTCTCTCCCATAAGATAGCGAGATGTTGGGTGAACAAATTACAGTTGGGCAATTGACAAATAAAGAAGGCATAACAATGCACATACATATATCATGATGAGTACTATGAGATTTAATCGGGGCATTACGAAAAAGTACATAGACCGCTATCCAGACATGCATCTATGCCTAAAAAGTCCACCTTCGATTATCATCCGAACCCCCTCCAGTATTAAGTTGTAAACAACGAGACAATTGCATTAAGTATGGTGCGTAATGTAATCAACACAAATATCCTTAGACAAAGCATCGATGTTTTATCCCTAGTAGCAACAAGACATCCACAACCTTAGAAATTTCTGTCACTCGTCCTGCATTTAATGGAGGCATGAACCCACTATCGAGCATAAATACTCCATCTTGGAGTCACAAGTATCAACTTGGCCAGAGCCTCTACTAGCAACGGAGAGCATGCAAGAACATAAATAACATATATGATAGATTGATAATCAACTTGACATAGTATTCAATATTCATCGGATCCCAACAAACACAACATGAAGGATTACAAATAGATGATCTTGATCATGATAGGCAGCTCACAAGATCTAACATGATAGCACAATGAGCAGAAGACAACCATCTAGCTACTGCTATGGACCCATAGTCCAGGGGTGGACTACTCACACATCGATCCAGAGGCGATCATGGCGATGAAGAGACCTCCAGGAGATGATTCCCCTCTCCGGCAGGGTGCCGGGGGCGATCTCCTGAATCCCCCGAGATGGGATTGGCGGCGGCGGCGTCTCTGAAAGGTTTTCCGTATCATGGCTCTCGGTATTGGGGGTTTCGCGACGAATACTATATGTAGGCGGAAGGGCAAGTCAGGGGGCCACACGGGGGCCCCACACAACAGGCCGGCGCGGCCAAGGGCCAGGCCGCGTCGCCCTAGTGTCTGGCCACCTCGTGGCCCCACTTCGTAAGTCCTCCGGTCTTCTGGAAGCTTCGTGGAAAAATAGGCCCCTGGGCGTTGATTTCGTCTAATTCCGAGAATATTTCCTTACTAGGATTTCTGAAACCAAAAACAGCAGAAAACAACAACTGGCTCTTCGGCATCTCGTCAATAGGTTAGTGCTTGGAAAATGCATAAATATGACATATAATGTGTATAAAACATGTGAGTATCATCATAAAAGTAGCATGGAACATAAGAAGTTATAGATACGTTTGGGACGTATCAAGCATCCCCAAGCTTAGTTCCTACTCGCCCTCGAGTAGGTAAACGATAACAAAGATAATTTCTGAAGTGACATGCTATCATAATCTTGATCATACTATTGTAAAGCATATGAGATGAATGCAGCGATTCGAAGCAATGATGAAGATAATGAGTAAACAAATGAATCATATAGCAAAGACTTTTCATGAATAATACTTTCAAGACAAGCATCAATAAGACTTGCATAAGAGTTACTCATAAACCAATAAATTCGAAGTAAAAGCATTGAAGCAACACAAAGGAAGATAAAGTTTCAGCGGTTGCTTTCAACTTCAACATGTATATCTCATGGATAATTGTCAACACAAAGCAATATAACAGGTGCAATAAGTAAACATGTAAGAATCAATGCACACAGTTGATACAAGTGTTTGCTTCTAAGATAGAAAGAAATAGGCAAACTGACTCAACAATAAAGTAAAAGATAGGCCCTTCGCAGAGGGAAGCATTGATTACTATTTTTGTGCTAGAGCTTTCCATTTTGAAAACAAGAAACAATTTTGTCAACGGTAGTAACAAAGCATATGTGTTATGTATAAGACATCTTATAAGTTGCAAGCGTCATGCATATAGTATACTAATAGTGCTCGCACCTTGTCCTAATTAGCTTGGATTAACACTGGTTATCATTGCATAGCATATGTTTCAACCAAGTGTCACAAAGGGGTACCTCTATGCCGCCTGTACAAAGGTCTAAGGAGAAAGCTCGCATTGGATTTCTCGCTTTTGATTATTCTCAACTTAGACATCCATACCGGGACAACATAGACAATAGATAATGGACTCCTCTTTAATGCATAAGCATTCAACAACAGTTAATATTCTCATAAGAGATTGAGGATTAGTTGTCCACACTGCAACTTCCACCATGAATCATGGCTTTAGTTAGCGGCCCAATGTTCTTCTCTAACAGTATGCATACTCAAACCATTTGATTGTGAGAACCGCCCTTACTTCAGACAAGACGAACATGCATAGCAACTCACATGATATTCAACAAAGGTAAAAGAGTTGATGGCGTCCCCAGAAACATGGTTACCGCTCGACAAGCAACTTATTAAGAAATAAGACACATAAGTATTCTTCACCACGATAGTTTTTAAGGCTATTTTGTCCCATGAGCTATATATTGCAAAGGCAAAGAATGGAAATTTTAATGGTAGCACTCAAGTAATTTACTTTGGAATGGCGGAGAAATACCATGTAGTAGGTAGGTATGGTGGACACAAATGGCATGGTTATTGACTCAAGGATTTGGATGCACGAGAAGAATTCCTCTCAATACAAGGTTAGGCTAGCAAGGTTGTTTGAAGCAAACTCAAGTATAAAAGGTGCAGCAAAGCTCACATATGAACATATTGTAGCTATTATAAGACTTTACATTGTCTCCTTGTTGTTCAAACACCTCAACCGAGAAAATATCTAGACTCTAGAGATCAATCATGCAAACCAAATTTTAACAAGCTCTATGTAGTTATTCATTAATGAGTACAAGGTACATGATGCAAGAGCATAAACAAGATCTATATGAGCACAACAATTTCCAAGTATCAAATTATTCAAGACATTAAACCATTTACCACATGCAGCATTTTCCGTTTCCAACCATATAACAATGAATGAAATAGTCCAACTTTCGCAATGAACATTAAAGATGAAGCTAAGAACATATGTGTTCATACGAAACAGCGGAGCGTGTCTCTCTCCCAAACAAAGAATGCTAGGATCCGATTTTATTCAAACAAAACAAAAATAAAAACAAACAGACGCTCCAAGTAAAGCACATAAGATATGACGGAATAAAAATATAGTTTCACTAGAGGAACCTGATAAGTTGTCGATGAAGAAGGGATGCCTTGGGCATCCCCAAGCTTAGACGCTTGAGTCTTCTTAAAATATGCAGGGATGAACCAGGGGGCATCCCCAAGCTTTAAATTTTCACTCTTCTTGATCATATTGTATCATCCTCCTCTCTTGACCCTTGAAAACTTCCTCCACACCAAACTCGAAACAAACTCATTAGAGGGTCAGTGCATAATTCATATATTCAGAGGTGACATAATCATTCTTAACACTTCTGGACATTGCACAAAGCTACTGAAAGTTAATGGAACAAATAAATCCATCAAACATAGCAAAACGGGCAATGCGAAATAAAAGGCAGAATCTGTCAAAACAGAACAGTTCGTAAAGACGAATTTTAAAGTGGCACCAGACTTGCTCAGATGAAAATGTCCAAATTGAATGAAAGTTGCGTACGTATCTGAGGATCACGCACGTAAATTGGCAGATTTTTTTGATTTTTATACAGGGACTACTGCTCAAATTCGTGACAGCAAGAAATCTGTTCCTGCGCAGTAATCCAAATCTAGTATTGGCTTTACTATCAAAGACTTTACTTGGCACAACAATGCATTAAAATAAAGATAAGGAGAGGTTGCTACAGTAGTAAACAACTTCCAAGACTCAAATATAAAATAAAGTGCAGAAGTAAAATAATGGGTTGTCTCCCATAAGCGCTTTTCTTTAACGCCTTTCAGCTAGGCGCATGATACGTCTCCGACGTATCGATAATTTCTTATGTTCCATGCCATATTATTGATGATACCTACATGTTTTATGCAGACTTTATGTCATATTCGTGCATTTTCTGGAACTAACCTATTAACAAGATGCCGAAGAGCTAGTTGTTGTTTTCTGCTGTTTTTGGTTTCAGAAATCCTAGTAACGAAATATTCTCGGAATTGGACGAAATCAAAACCCAGGGTCCTATTTTGCCACGAAGCTTCCGAAGACCGAAGAGGAGTCGAAGTGGGGCCACGAGGGACCGCCACCATAGGGCGGCACGGCCCGGGCCTTGGCCGCGCCGACCTGTGGTGTGGGGCCCTCGTGTGGCCCCCACGTTGCCCTTCCGCCTACTTAAAGCCTCCGTCGCGAAACCCCCGATGCGAAGAACCACGATACGGAAAACCTTACCGAGACGCCGCCGCCGCCAATCCCATCTCGGGGGATTCCGGAGATCTCCTCCGGCACCCTGCCGGAGAGGGGATTCATCTCCCGGAGGACTCTTCACCGCCATGGTCGCCTCCGGAGTGATGAGTGAGTAGTTCACCCCTGGACTATGGGTCCATAGCAGTAGCTAGATGGTTGTCTTCTCCTCGTTGTGCTTCATTGTTGGATCTTGTGAGCTGCCTAACATGATCAAGATCATGTATCTGTAATACTATATGTTGTGTTTGTCGGGATCCGATGGATAGAGAATACCATGTTATGTTAATTATCAAGTTATTACCTATGTGTTGTTTATGATCTTGCATGCTCTCTCGTTATTAGTAGAGGCTCTGGCCAAGTTTTTGCTCTTAACTCCAAGAGGGAGTATTTATGCTCGATAGTGGGTTCATGCCTCGCATTGATACCGGGACGAGTGACAGAAAGTTCTAAGGTTGTGTTGTGTCGTTGCCACTAGGGATAAAATATTGATGCTATGTCTAAGGATGTAGTTGTTGATTACATTACGCACCATACTTAATGCAATTGTCTGTTGCTTTGCAACTTAATACTCGGAAGGGGTTCGGATGATAACCCGAAGGTGGACTTTTTAGGCATAGATGCGGCTTGGATGGCGGTCTATGTACTTTGTCGTAATGCCCAATTAAATCTCACTATACTTATCATGACATGTATGTGCATTGTTATGCCCTCTCTATTTGTCAATTGCCCGACTGTAATTTGTTCACCCAACATGCTTTTATCTTATGGGAGAGACACCTCTAGTGAACTGTGGACCCCGGTCCATTCTTTAATACTCGAAATACAAATCTCGCCGCAATACTTGTTCTTTACCTGTTTTCTCGCAAACAATCATCTTCCACACAATACGGTTAATCCTTTGTTACAGCAAGCCGGTGAGATTGACAACCTCACTCGTTTCGTTGGGGCAAAGTACTTTGGTTGTGTTGTGCAGGTTCCACGTTGGCGCGGAATCTCCGGTGTTGCGCCGCACTACATCCCGCCGCCATCAACCTTCAACGTGCTTCTTGGCTCCTCCTGGTTCGATAAACCTTGGTTTCTTTCAGAGGGAAAACTTGCTGCTGTGCGCATCATACCTTCCTCTTGGGGTTCCCAACGAACGTGTGAATTACACGCCATCAAGCATATTTTCTCGGCGCCGTTGTCGGGGAGATCAAGACACGCTGCAAGGGGAGTCTCCACTTCTCAATCTCTTTACTTTTTTTTGTCTTGCTTTATTTTATTTACTACTTTGTTTGCTGCATTATATCAAAACACAAAAAAATTAGTTGCTAGCTTTACTTTATTTACTGTCTTGCACTCTATATTAAAAACACAAAAAAATTAGTTACTTGCATTTACTTTACTTGATTCATCATGTTTCCTTTTAATTTTACCACAAAAAACATACCGGTAGGACGCGGGTCTATAATTGGGAGAAACAATATAGAAGAATTTTTCAGTCATGTTAGTACCGTTGAAGACTTTGAAGATAGACACTTGGTAGAACTTGCTCCTACTTATGAAATTGCTGCTGCTTTCTTTAGTTCGCATGTTGGTAACTAAATTTGTTAATCTCAATCCTATAATCCAACACATGTTTCTTACACTCGGTGATATGGAAGAGGGGGAAAAGAAAGATTTTGTTTTAGAAACCCTTCTTAGAGAATTTGGTGGTCTAGCAAGAGAGGCTAGAAAGGTCTTTGCTAAATTTAATATGCTTGGTTCTCATACTAATTTTGTTGGTCTCCTTGAAAAAATGGACATGGATAGAATAAGGTACACTAATAATACTAATGATGGTGGGGAGATCAAAGCACCAATACCATGTAAACTCCTAGCTATGA
>NC_061513.1:67605466-67679106 GCF_022539505.1 Lolium rigidum | reverse complement strand
AGTGCCATGATCTCAGATCTGAACATGTTATCAATTTATTATGATATTCATTGCTTTATGATCTTACCTGCAAGTTGTATACACGTATTGATGTCCGGAACCTGAGGCCCCAAAGTGACAGAAATTGGGACAACCGAAGGGGATGGCGGTGATATGAGGATCGCATGTGTTCACGGAGTGTTAATGCTTTGCTCCGGTGCTCTATTAAAAGGAGTGCCTTAATTTCCGGTAGATTCCCTAGAGGCCCGATCGCCACCGGCTGGTAGGACAAAAGATGTTGTGCAAGTTTCTCATTGCGAGCACGTACGACTATATATGGAACACATGCCTATTGATTGATTAGTACTTGGATACCGTTTTTATTATTATCTGCAAATGCCCTGCTTTGATTGTTACATGAGTTTCTCTCATCCATGCAACGCCCGTTCATCCATCCCTGTGCCTACAGTATTTTAATCCTGTTGTTTACTATAATCACTACTGCTGTCTTTGTTACTCTGTTGCTGTTATTTCACTACTGCTACTGCTATAAAACTGTTACTACTGATAAACTCTTGCGAGCAAGTCTGTTTCCAGGTGCAGCTGAATTGACAACTCCGCTGTTAAGGCTTTCAAGTATTCTTTGTCTCCCCTTGTGTCGAATCAATAAATTGGGTTTTACTTCCCTCGAAGACTGTTGCGATCCCCTATACTTGTGGGTCATCACGGTGCAACAGGCACCGTAGGAGCAACGGGGCGCGGCGGACAGGAGACCTCGCCAGAAAGGACACCCCAAAGACGAAGACCGCACATGTGGACGCGCATGAAGGCAGCGAAATCATGGTAATTCGCGCCATCAAAGATCACCGGGCTGCGAGGGATCGCAACATAGCCCAAGGAAGACATAGCTCTTTTTTTTTGTTGCCTTTTTTTTCTCAGATCGAAGTCAACGGATCGAAGCAGAAACGGATCGAAGCGGAGCGAAGCTGGCGGCGCGGACCAGCGCGAGAGCAGAGCGAAGCAGATCCTGGCGCGCGGCGGGCGGGGAAGAGGGAGCAGCGCGGGCGCGTGGGATGGCGCGGGCGGGCGCGTGGGAGCAGAGCACGGCAGGCGGGGCGGGCGGATCCTGGCGCGGAGGGAGTCTGCAAGGAGATCGGCCGAGCGGATCCTGGCGCGGTGCGGATCAAGCGGGGCGGAGCTGGAGGCGCTGAGCAGGAGAGCCGGAGGAGATCGGCCGAGCGGGGAGATCGGCGTCGGGCGGTCCTGACGTCGAGCAGGAGATCGAGCGGAGCAAGCAGGCCTGGAGATCGACCAGATCGAGTACAAGGGACGGACGGACGGGCGACGGACGGAGAGGAACAAGCAACGTCGGCCGGGGAACTAGAGGATCAATTTTTTACTTTGATACCATGTAGGGAAATATACTTGTTATATTACCAGAGGGTCAAATGCCACGATATATAGTACATGTACAGGTGCACATATGCAGAAAGCTCCCTAATATATGGGGAAACAACAATATACAGATATATACATCTAACAATTTGCAGCATGGATGAGACTGTCAGCATTCCTAAGCTCTGTTTATCGTTGCAGATTAGCAAAGGGCGCGTCAAATGTGCACGCTAAATCGTTCCGATCAAATTACGAATTTTTATTCGAACTTCAAAGGTTGCGACTAGCACTATATTATTGCTATCAGAATAAGCCGAGGTAGCAGTGGTCACATGCTATCAGAATAAGGGCCACTTCTTTTGGACTTATGCTTATGAAGAAGCCGGCTTATAGGTTTCGGTGGGGAGAAACTCCGGTGGAGAGAAGCTCCTAGAAACTTTTCTTCCCCTTCTTTTGGGCTTATGAAGTCTAGACTTGTTTGTTGTGTAATGTCTCTAATGCCCATAAATTTGATGTGCAACTGATTATTGGTTCCATAGTGAGATTTTCCATGTTAATTAAATACATAGAATACACACTACTAAAAAACAATTTGTTCCCATTTACAGTTTTACACAACACACTAGCCTACAAATCAGTACAAATGAAACTGAGTGTTTGAAGTAATTATACACTATAAAATCTGCAGATTATCAGCAACCTGAAGCATTAGAGTTTTTCCAAATATGAACATTATCAGCAACCTGAAGCATCAGCCTTCTTCCAAATACACAGTACAAGAACAATGTGAACAATCTTTTTTTTTTGCCAAAGAACATGGGTGGGCCGGGCGCAGTTGATGGCTGAAGCTCCTGGTGGTGACCACGGTCTCCGGTCGGAAACGGAGAGCGGACGGACGGGCGGAGATCGGGGCGAGCCGATGGCGGCGGCGGCGCCGTCGATTGAAGAACTTGACCGCGGGTGGAGAGGCGACCGCGGGTAGTGGAGTGGCTGGGGCAGCAATGGCGAGGGGCGGGAGAAGCTGCAAGCGGCGAGGGCGGGGGAGGTGGCGGCGTAGGCTGGGTAGGCGGCGGCGGGGCAGGCTGGGTAGGCGGCGGCGGGGCAGGCTGGGTAGGCGCCGGCGGCGGTGGTGGACAATCTCTGGATCCGGGAAGCGTACGATGCGCAAGAGGGTGCGGGAGGCGTGGGGTGAGTTTCTTATTATTATTTTTCCTTTTCTATTTCTGTGGCTGGACGTTTTCTTAGGCGGAGTGGCAATCAGCCGTAATATGTATTGAGCTGGAGGGGTACGTTGACATACCGCTTCGGTTCTCAGGGCCAGAAGCTCGGGAAACTACTCGATAGCAGATTCTGAAATTGCACTAGAGGTTCGCTTCTCGGTAGAAATAAGCTGAGATTAAGCCAGAGAGTTCTTTTGGGCTTCACCTGTTTGGCACCTAGAAGCAGCTCTAGAAGCCCAAAAGAAGTGCCCCTAAGCCGAGGTAGCAGTGGTCACATGCTAGCTGATATGTCCTGGATCTCAGCAAGATCGTATGCTGACATATTTTCGTTGTATATGAATGAGGAAGATAAACGATAGGCGAGAATGCAGCGATGGCGCCATTGACGGCAATCGAAGCGTACTAGACACCAGCTCCGAAAGGTTCCAATAAAAAATGGTACAGTAGCACTATATTATTGCTACTCCGTATCAAAATTAAGTGGAGGTAATAGTGGTCACATGCTAGCTGATCTGTCCGTCTCGTTCCAATTACTCCCCCTACCACAAGGTCCTAGATTTCAACAAGATCGTTGATTGAGATATTTCGTTGTATATGAATGAGGAAGATCAACAATAGGAGACAATGCAGCGTTGGGTATATGGCGCCATTGACGGCAATCGAAGCAAGACCTCGTGCTAGATACCAGCTCCCAAATGTCCCAACAGCAAAAGTGCAACCCCAGAATCAAAATCATAGCGCAATTCGGTGCCACAGAAAGGTACACGACTGTCTACCGCGCAATGGCCAAGGAATCGTCGAAACACGGCGTGGATAAGCATCATCAGATGCTTGGAATAAAGGAAGCGAACAAGTAAGTACTGACCAGCAGGTAGAGCACGCCGGCGAGCAGTACCGCCCGGTACCGGCCGAGGCGCGAGTCGGCGGCGAGCGCGCCCACGAGCGGCAGCACCAGCACGGTCCCGGACCAGGCGTTGGCGCCGGCGGCCGCGGCGGCGGTGGACATGCCCAGCGGGCCGGACAGGTACGTGATCAGGTTGCCCTCTACGCCGATGAACCCGATGCGCTCGACGAAGCCGACGACTGGACAATTCAGAGACGTTTAAGCCAAAGTTAACTCGCAAGACGAAGTTGAATGATCGGCGAGATTACCGATGATGAAGAGGGCGGCGCGCCACCCGCCGCGGCCGTCGCGTGGGTTTGCTGAACATGGGAGTGGCCCGCCTGACTCCATTGCATTGCTACCCACCTTCAGTTCGCCTCCGGGTTGGAGCCGGTGCGTGATCTGCAGGCAGGGCAGGCGTACCTAGAGAGTAGAGAGTACATCTGAGCTTGGCACTGTAGTACTAATTATCACGTGGCCCTTTGGGTGATTTTAGACGGAACCTGTATAGTAGACTAGTAGTAAATCGAATTGAGACATGTTCCATGACGTAAATTACGTGATGTGAATTGCTCTTTTTCAATAACCATATACTGTCATTTATCATGGAGGAGGTAACCTCACGAAGAAGGGAAAGAGGTCAGGTCATAGGGGGAGAGCAACAGGGACAATGGTACGCGATTTAACCAATTTCAGATTACTCTGGACAATGGTAAGGCTTACTCTGCTTGTTTAGAATTATCTCAACGCTTACGCGTATTACAATGAGTTGTGGTCGTGCCTCTTAGAGCTCTCAGGATCCGGCTTATATAGGCGCATGGATCCTAGGTTTTTCCTAAGGAAAGCCCTACCCGAATATAAGTTTCCTAACTACGGAATATTATATTATCGTGCACGGCAATGATTCACCTTTCCTAACGTATCGTATCGGATCCGGCCTCCTTAGTGGGCCTCCACGGATCTGTCTAATGATCTACCTGGCGAGAACCTCGTCCCCCCGACAACTTCTGATCGATGAGGTAGTCCAGGTACGGCTTGGTCCATGTCGGAGTGATGACCATCACCACCTTTACCGGAGAAACTGCTATACCTGGATTTTTCAGGTTAGCGCCCTTCATCGAGGGTATCCTCAGATGCTCAAGGAAAAGGAATTGGCTTCCGGCCGAATCCGAGCTTCGATAGCATATCTGTCGCTGTGTTGTCGTCTCTACTGACGTACTTCACTTCGTATCCGAGGAAACACTTGGCAATCTCGTCAACTTCATCTCTATAGGTCACCATGACGGAATTCCTGGAGTTACAGGTTCCGGCTACTTGTTGTGCCACTAGGTTGGAGTCTCCGCAGCATATGATGTGCTTGATTCCGATCTCCTTCGCGATGCGCAATCCATGTAGTAGAGTCTCCTGTTCCGCTATATTGTTAGTGGCCTCGAAGTGGATATGCAAAACGTATTTCAGTTCCTCTGCGGTTGGTGACTTTAGGGTAACTCCAACCCCCAAGCCTTGATGCTGTTTGGATCCTTCAAAATGCATGATCCAGGGTTCTAGTTCCGGCAAGGGTGTGCCCTTTGGGGCTTCAGTCCAGCCGACGAAGAAATCCGCCAAAACCTGTGACTTGATTGCATCCCTAGCCTTGTAGTTGATTTAGAAGGTGAGGAGTTCTATCCCCCACTTCGCGACTCGTCCCATTGCGTCGGAATTGTTGATGATGGTTCACAAAGGAGCAGTGCTCACAACTATCATTGGATGCTCTTGGAAGTAGTGCCTCACCTTCCAACTTCTTAGGAATACTCCATATGCCAGCTTTGGAAACTGAGGGTATCGTTTCTTGGATTCCGTAAGAACCTCGCTAATGTAGTAGACCGGTCGTTTGACTCCATACTTGCAGCCTACTTTCTTTCGCTCCACCACGATGACTATGTTGACAACCATGTTGGAAGTTGCCAGGTAGAGGAACATTGACTCCGACTCTATTGGTGTCATCAAGATGGATGCGGATGAGAGTATTCTCTTCAACTCATGCAGTTCTGCATCAGCTGCGTCATCCCAGATAAATTTGTCTGCGTCATCCCTTTACATCAGGATAAACTATAGGATTTTTTGCAACTAATATTGAAGGAGTTCCATATTCTCCTAAGGTTTTGCTAGGTCCAGCTGCCTGAGCGGTGATGTATAAGTTTTCCATCAAGATACTTAAACTGTTTACATATACAACACATGAATTAGCAAGATTTTGAATAACTTCCAGTCGTCTAGAGTCGGGTACTCGAGCAATAAAATTTGGTAGATAGACTCTACCTGAGCGTGTAGATCCTCTGTCCTCAACACAGATCAACAAAAATTACAAGTGTCAAGAAACAAACACCCAGCGCTTAGCTCTCCGGCAACGGCGTCAGAAAATAGCTCAAGAACACACGGTTATTCATGCATATATTTTCGTGGAAGTATCATTTACGGTTTTTATATCGTATCAAAATGAGGAGCGTAGGAGGATGTTTATCCGCGGTGTTTCTATCGCACCCAACGTGTCACAAGTCTTAGGTGAATTGACTGCAAGGATTGAAATGAAAAATGGTGAATGTGAATAAGGGAATTTGAAGTATTGAAAGTGCAATAAAGTAAAGTGCATAAAAATAAACAGCTATTAAGAAGTAAAATGAGTTTCTGCAGATGGAAAGATAGGCGCGGGGAGACTCAGTTCATGGTGATAGTGAATGTGTTTGGTGGAATAAATGTCATAAGTGAATATGATTCTTCCTATTTATATGTGAGAAGGCAAGCAACCCAAAGAGAAAAACACTCCTCTTGGTATGATCCTTCTGTCTGTTACCAAAGCCATGGCCAACGCATCTATTAAGGTGGTTAAACCGGATCAAAACTTTAAGCTAGGTGGTTCCTTGTGATTTCTCGACTATTGATAGATCCTCTTTGATATTGGCTGTGTCACTCGGGGGTCACCGATTCACTAGCAAACAAATTCCTATCTATGAGTTCTTGAGATCATGTTACATGGACCCTTAAATTAGATAACAATATTAGGTGCACATAGAAATTTATTCTCATACATAATCATCTTAATCATAAATTCACAAATAGATGGAATAGAATATGCACAACACATCTCACCAATCCCCTACATCTCCCAAGCCTATGGGATCTACTCACACATGAGAGGAGAAAAGTACAATGATATCATAGCGATGTAAATGGAGTTCATCTCGATATTACCGTAGCAAGCCACAATAGCTGAAGATCAAATCAAATACAAACTGGAATGAAATAGAGGTTTCAATCCATAATCTTACATGTATGAATATCTCTCTCTCTCTCAGTACAAGTGGGGTGTGATGGATTAGTGGATGATCTTGAGGGGGTAGATCTTCTCGGGAGTTGATGATGGTCTTCTCCTTCTTCGGATCTGATCTCCTATATTCTGGTGTGAATAGTGATTGTTTTTTTTTTCGAAAAGCGGGAAAAATCGCCCCAGCTTCTGCATCCAAAGGATGCACACGGCTTTTTATTAGATTATTCATGAAGCCTTACAAGAAACAATACAAAAGATCACTCTCGAAGCAACCTAACTATACCTACAGTAGGATGTATAGGGTGACAATACACCAACTCACATCATCCAAACTAAATGCCTTCCCAAACCGCCCAATAGCAGGTGAGAAGCACATCCGATCAAGCATACTCTCGGCGCACGCCAACGCCCACGCCACGGGAGTTGCTTCCGCCGTCTTCCTCGACTCCATCTTCAAGAGAGATAATCGCATTAACCTTGCAAGACCTGCCGTCGATGCCACCATGACGCCGGACGGCTCCACCATCCACTCCACCAACATCCGCCAACATCCAGCGAGCTGCTCCAAAAACGATGCCCCAAGAGGTAGAACGACGCGAGCGCGCCGCCATCGTCCGATCCGGGAGACCCGGACCTAGGGTTTCCCCGGAGCAGCACGAGTGAGAGACCGCAGACCGCGACGACGATGCCTTCAAGAAGGTAGCGGCGTGACACGTCGCCATCGTCCGCCAACCGAGGTCGGAGCACGGTTTTCACCGGCAGCCGCGCATCCCAAACCCGCCGAGTGTAGTGCCAAGACGGGCAAAGATGATGCCTTCGACAAGGTAACGACGTCGCCCGACGCCGCCATCATCCGCCAAGACCGAGGTCGAGGCTCGGTTTTCACCGGCCGCCATGACACCCCGGACTAGATCTCACCGCCACCCTGCCGCCCACACGGCCAGGGCCACGGGCCACCGCTCGCCGCGAAGAACACGGCACCGCTGCCACCATCCGGAGCCGCCGCTCCGGCGTCCAGGGCCCCCACCGAGACCACCACCGGCAGCCCCTCCGAGCACCGAAGCCCGCCGCCACCGAGCCGCCGGATCCCGAGAGCCACCCGCCGCCACGGACGGAGGAGCGGCTGCCGGAGTCGCCGACCAAGGGGAGACGCGTCGGGGGTGGAGAGCGTCGCCGGGCAGCGGCCTCAGCCCCGGCAAGCCCAGCCTGGCCACCTTCCTCCATGCGGCCGTGCTTGGCGCCGGGGACCGCAGCCGAGGGCCAGTCCCCGCCGCCCCCTTCACCGGCGCCGCGGCCTGCTGGCCGGCAGCACCTCGAGGGGCGACGAGGAGGGAGAGAGGGGGGAGGGCGGACGGGGCGGCGGCGGCTAGGGTTTGCCCCTCCCGGTCGCCAGGAGGAGCGACGCGAGAGGGGTGTAATTTTGACTAGCTTGAATAGTGATTGTTGCGTTCTCTTTCTTCTATGTTCCCCTTTACAAAAGAGGCTTGTATTGCTATGAGGAAGGCGGCGACACATAATATGGGTGAGTGGTACGGTAGGCCTCATCCGTACGGGTGCTCGCTAAACACCCTACTGCGTCAGGATAGATTTGGCCTCTAAAGAAAATTTTCTTATTTCGTTGCAACCAGCTCAGAAATGCCCTGGGATCCTCCATAAGTGATGGTAATACATAATTTAAAACAAGGCTTTCGCCTGGATTGCGATATTAACATTAGTTGAAACACAAAAGCCAATGGAAAGCCAATAAAACTAAGTGGTAGATGGTGAAGAATCCGTAGCAAAAAGTATCAAAATTTGGAGCTATCAACATGCATGATCCCATCCAAAATCGCCTCTCTAGATGACCCGAGAGACAGGTCGAATTTGTATGAGCACAAAGGCTTTAAGTGGCTCACCATGGAGTTTTCTTAGCTCAAGTCAAACAACACATTCCCTTTTTCAAAATTGGGAGATAACTGTGATTGGAAGGATATCGAGGATAAGATTGAGAAGAAAACGGCTGGAAGGGTGGGTTAATTCCTTAGGTGGGAGATGATTCTTATTGAATCAGCTCTAAGTAATGGTCCTAGTTATATGTTCTCTATGTCTAGAATGCCTAAAGGTGTGCTCAAAAGATGGTTTTTTTCTAGGAGTAGTTTGTTGTGGCAAAAGAAACACTGGGTGAAGAAATACCACCTGGTTTGATGGTCTGAATTTGAGTGAGACTAGAGATATGTGAGGTTTGGGTGTAAGTGTGTGACTAATCTAGATTTAAAAAAACTCATTAGCTTGCTTTGTAAATGGATTTGGCGCTTAGAGAATGAAGAAGGCATTTGGCAGGGTTTGATTAGAGCTAAATATCTTAAGAAAGTTCATAAGCCTGCGGATTCTCATTTCTGGCCTGTTAAGGACCACTTTTATAGCTGTTGTAAAAGGCTGCTAGGGGATGGTAGGGAAATCAGATTTTCGGAGGATTGTTGGCTGGGGCGTCCAAGTGTTAGCAGTCGCGTGCCCCTGTAGGCGGGAAAAACGCGCGCGGCAACTACTGCACGGGAAAGAAGCGTGCGGGATTTTGCAGCGTGCGCCCGAGGGGTACGCTACTGTTAAACTCGTATAGTACTTAGCAGGCACGCGCGCGCCCTCGTTTCACTTTGCAATCTGCTCACCTAGCTCGCCGCGCCCCCTGCTCGCCTGCGTGTGCCGCGCGCCCCCTGCTCGTCTGCGTGTGCCACGCACGCCCGTGCTTGCCTCCGCCCCCCTGGTCCGCCGCGCGCCCACCCTCGACTTGTGCCACCGTTGGACCTGCTCGTACCGCCGTCGGACCGCGCGTAGGACGGACAAGGCCGAGCGGCACGCGTCTTCCCCTTCTCACCTCGCGTCCAAGGTGAGTCCTCCACCTAGAATGTTTCTTTCGCCTGACTGTGTCCGCTAACCGCTCAATGAAATGACTGACCGAGAATATCTATGTAATGGATACACTTGCTTATGTTAGACCCCATAAGAGACAAGTTAGAACTTTGATGCACCTAGTTTAACTTCTATCTAGCTTGTGATATCTTGTGTGGTCCTCTTAGAAGCATTGCCATGATATCTATATTTCAAAAAATAAATAAATAAAATAGAACATGATAAAGAATCTCTCAGTGATGCATGACTAGAGTATTGTAGTAATTATCTTAAGAATCTCCCAATGATGACTACAATATTGATGGGTAAAATATCTCCATGAGCATCTTTGCACAAAAAATTCAAATGCTACTCAAAAGAGTATTCTTGAAAGATAATAAACTTTCTTAGCTTTGCATTTTTAGTTTGTATTTTGTATATCACTGTCTTTTTTGGTTATAATAACATCTTGTTATGTTTCTGACACATATCAGGGAGAGGAACGAGACCACACCGATGCCGGAGAGAGCAACCGGAGCACCGCGATGGCCGGAGAGAGGGCAACTGCAACACCCATGGTAGAAGTGGCAACGGGTCGGGGCCACAGATGGTAGCCAATATATGCATGTGATTACGGTTTTGTTGTAATATATGTAATATATATGCATGTGAATCTTCTGGTTATTGTTTGTTTAATTAGATGCCTATGTGTATATATGCATCTCATGTGTAAGAATTCATTGGGGTTTCATTAATGTGAATAGATTCTTTTACGCATATATACGTGTTTAACTGTCAAATTTGCTGAAACAAGCTTTGATAAGCGAAGAAGCAGAACGTACTGGTACCGAGATGAGGGGCACCAGCCGCTTGCCGTGGCACGCAACTAATAAGCAAATAGAAGCGGGCGCTGTCTGCACGCGGCAGGTAGTGCGTTTTCAGTCATGCACGGGTCATACGCGACTACTATAGTAGCAGCGCGGAAATGGCACGCGACAGATAACAAGCTTACTAGTCGCGTGTGGTACATCTCCGCGAATATTAGGTCCTTACCACTGGCAAGGTCGTGCGCCGGTGCCCACGACTGATAGGCCAAATTAGCACGCGACAGGTAGGCTTTTTCCTACTAGTATATCTTCGGTTTCTTGACGAGATCGAAAACTCAAAAATCCCTTTTGGGTGTTCCTTCTATCAAAAAAAGGCAGGCTCAATAGGGCTATGCTGACGGTGTATCATGCCGGCGTCAAGCTCATGCTCTAGGACTGTCAGTGTAGGGAAAGCCATCGACGTAGGATAGATGGCCTCCACTTAGATGGCTAACAGCCTTCTGGGTACACACAGTTTCAAAAAATTATATTTTTTCAAAAATTTCAAAACATTTAAATTGTTTGACTCATTAATCACACAAGGGATATTTTTAACTCTAAGCATGCAAAGAGCAAGTACAATAGAGGTGAGTCAGCTGGCTATAAGGTATTTTATATTAGCAAAATCTTAGATGAAGGAAAGAGACATGAAGAGAGAGAAGAGAGCGGGCTACATGCGAAACGCCCGGCTACAACACAGAAAATAAGAGGTTACCGCCCACTTGAGGCCTACAGCTGACGCTAAGCATGTGCATGCATACTTTTGTACTGCCAGCCCATCTCGAAAAAATGCAACATTAAATACTTAATTAGTCTGTAGAGCCAAACTGTAATAGCCAAGCTATTGTATCAGGATTTTTTTGTGATGGCTATAGCTAACCTGGCATAGGCTTATAGCCAGGTGCCGGCTTTGCTACTGTCCTTGCTCTAAGGTTAAACTGTTTACTTGTGGTCAAATTTTCTGGTCGGTCACCATCCTCAAATTGCTTCCATTTTAGCATACTTAACTTTTTCGTTCCTTCCGGATAAGCTTCCGAGAGGGAAGTTATACTTTGTTGATAATATACCCTATCAATCCTATTAGCTCTTGGGCCATGATGTCACACAGTGTTTATTTTTTGAATTTCAAACAATTATTTGACTAAACAACAATGAATGAGTAATAATAACCTTGAATTAAAATAACAATAAACTGAATTTTACTTTTTGCCTTTTCTCTTTGAAGTGGAATAATTCATATATTGAAATCCGCAAATTAGAACGTCTTTTTGCAAAATATGTCGACATTCATGTTTTTGAATTTTTCTAATAACTTAATCAATTAACGTAACTTTATCTCAAAGGATTTTCAAATTTGAAGTTTTTTATCATTTCATTTTATTTTTTCTAAATGTAAAAAAGGCGATCCGGGAGGGTGTGGAGGGGGTGGAGACCGAAAAAACTTGGGCCGACGGCGAAAGTCGTCGGTGTAGGTGTGACGTCATCACTTCACCGTCACGGCCAGGTCTTTCAGGGCCATGTGTCGCCTCCTACGCCGATGACATATCTACACCGATGGCCAGGAGGATGCTGCGGCGACGGCTACCATTGGTCCAGCATGTCCTACGCCGAGGGCTTACCTGGACCGATGACCATGTTGTTGGGCTTCCCGGCTTGGGGCCAAAGCCGATGGCACCGACTAAAAGCCAGCGGCGTAGGTAAGGACCGTCGACACCTTGACCGTTTCCTATAGTGACGCTATAGGGTGGAGAAAAATCTACAATGTGCAGGGTGGTTGAAACAAAGTGTACAACACAAATCTCCAACGCGGAAAAAGGGTGGAGATCAGGCCGGGACAGGCAAGTAGCACTGGACTATTAGCTGCGTTCAGAACTACCGATTGCAACTTTGCTTAAGCTATTGACGGGCAGGTGGCAGTGAGTTCTCTACACATCCCTCCCTCTCAGGCCAAAACGAACGCTTCGGAGTTCGCACCATTCCAAGACCGGAAGCGATGGACTCCGGCGCGCTCCTACCTCAAGGTGATCCGTCCACCGTCATCAAACCCGGTGGCGGGGGCGGATGGCCGGCCGCGCTCTTCCTCATCGGTAAACTCGGCTCTCAAACTAGCGCGCGCACACGCACTTGCACTGGCCTGAGCTAATATGTTTCACGTACCGCCCTGGCCCTTCAGCGGTGGAGTTCGCGGAGCGCGTGGGGTTCTACGGCGTGAACGGCAACCTGATCATGTACCTCACCGGCCCGCTGGGTCTGACCACCGCGGCGGCGGCTGCCGGCGTGAACGCGTGGGCTGGCACCGCGTCCATGCTGCCGCTCCTCGGCGCGCTCGTCGCCGACTCCTGGATCGGCCGGTACCGTGCCGTCGTGGCCGCCGGCGTCCTCTACCTCGTGGTTAGTAAAGCTAGCCGCTCTGGCTTATTTACGTTTTGTTCTTTTCTCATGGTTCATTCATTCTGCGGCGTTCATTTTTCGTCGGATTCGTTCTCTCTACTGACCGCGACTAAACAATATGATTTGGTTACGGTAGGTCTACGATCGTTTTCCTTCTGCTTATGATTGACATCAGATTCACTGCTACGTCGCCTTCAGCACGAATATCGTGTTAATCATCTGTTGATGTCGTAGTTGACCTGTCTAGAATATATGTTTCACCTTCATTATACATTTATACTATTACACTACATACCATACCAGCAGGAACGCAGCGATTATGTGAGCCACTGTGCATGTTTGCATCCTTTGATCCTCCACTTCTCTGATTTACGATCCGTGCATTGAGTTTCATTCACTTCCGAAATTGTGAAACTTGTGAAAGCGCATCCGCCGCGAGCACTAGGCTCTATGAAATGTACTGATTTGTACTGATCAGTATGACGCGAATATTTGTTTCAAATTATTATGCAGTTTATTTTCCAGTGTCTTGTTTGTCCGCTTGTTTTTCAGCCCGCAAACAACATTTAGGGTGTTCTCCATCAGCGTATTTAGGGTTTACGTTTTGAATGATGGTCAGAGCTTTGGGATGCTGACGGCCTCATCCATGGCACCAACACCTCGCCCTCACGAACCAACTGCATGTCAAGACGCATCCGCCGCCTGCTCGCCCCCGGCATCCCCTGCCCGCACAGCGTTCTTCTACGCGACGATCTACCTGGTGGCGCTGGCACAGGGCTTCCACAAGCCGAACGCGCAGGCCCTCGGTGCCGACCAGTTCCCCACGAGCGCCCCGGAGGGCGTCGCGTCCAGGAGCTCCTTCTTCAACTGGCTCCACTTCTCCATGTCCTGGGGCTACATCGTCGCCGTCGTCGCGCTGAGCTACATGCAGGACAATGTTGGCTGGGCCGCCGGGTTCGGCGCGTCCTGGAGCATGATGCTCGTGTCCCTGTCCGTCTTCTTGCTCGGCACGCGAATGTACCGTGCGGACCGGCCACGCGACGGCCGTGCTCTCTCGCGGCTAACCAAAACGTTCGCGGCCACGGCGCGAGCATGCGCGGACTGGATCTTTCGTCGCAGGGGCACCATGGATACTGAATGGTAAACGTTCAAATGATATGTTGGACCTCCACTTACGCTGCCACAATGCACATGCCATTACAGTCAACTGACATATTTTCTACTAATGCAGCAGTTCACCGACGCCAAAAGAGCAGGACGGCAAGAGGGTTCTCGTCAAGCTGCTTCCGATATGGACGACAAGCGTCGTGTACGGAATAGTCATAGCGCAGGTTTCCACCCTCTTCACGAAGCAGGGCAGCACCATGGACCGGCGCATCGGGGGCCTCGTCGTGCCACCCGCCGCGCTGCAGAGCTTCACCGGCCTCGCCATCATCGCCTTCGTCCCGTTGTACGACCGCGCCTTCGTGCCCCTCGCGAGGCGCGTGACCAAACACCCTTCCGGGATCACGATGCTCCAGCGGATCGGCGCCGGCATGGCCATGGCATCCGTCGCCATGGCCGTCGCGGCGCTCGTGGAAGCCGCGCGCCTCCGCGCGGCCAGTGACGCTGGCCTTGTCGACCGTCCGCAGGTGGCCGTGCCGATGAGCCTGTGGTGGATGGTGCCGCAGTACGTCCTGATCGGACTCGCAGACGTGTTCACCATCATCGGCCTCGAGGAGTTCTTCTACAGCCAGGTGCCCGAAGCGCTCCGGAGCGTCGGCCTCGCGCTCTCCCTGAGCGCCATGGGCGTAGGGAGCTACGCCAGCGGCATACTCGTCTCGGCGACCGACTGGGTAACGAAGAGGACGGGGGATAGCTGGTTTTCGGAAAATCTAAACCTTGCGCACCTCGACTACTTCTACTGGGTTCTGGCCGGGCTTGCAGCTCTCGAGGTGTTCGTTTTCTTGTATCTCGCCAAGGGATACGTCTACACTGACAGATGCGAACTCGATGACACGAGTGTCTGATAGAAATGCTAGCATAAACACTCCCATTTATCCAGCTCCAACCTGAGATAGGATATTCCTCAATTTATACTCGTTAGTTAATGTTCTAGTATCAAAGTAAAGGAGACAAAGGAGAGACATAAACTTATATATACAGGCTGAAGGGAGACGTTGTGGAAACGCCTACCTTTGGGGAGTCATCCTCACATATAATTGATCACATGTTTTATTTCTTAATATACTCCTTTTATTAATTCATCATTTGTATATACAATTCAAAACTCCTAAAAAATATATGGAGAGAAACATTATAACATTATGTCACCGAAAACTCCTTTAAAATCCCACTGGGAAAAATATAAGAGAAACCATATGACATATGTCTGGACTTGTATTCATATTGTCTTGTTAAAAACGTTGTATAAGAAACCTTATGGAAAACTCATAAAAGAAAAAAGAGTATAATATCAGTGATTGGAAGATCATCAACGAGTTATAACTTGGGGTTTTACTCCCCCTAAACATTATAGACCTCAAGGCCGTCTCATACCAATTCCACAAACTTAATTATGAAATATAACCGTTGGTAAAGACAATATGACTATCACAATATTTTGTTTGTAAGTTGTCCTCTTATATTTCTGTAATTCACGAGGATAAATATAATCCGTAAGCAATATAGGTGACATTGTCTTGGTAGATAATGATAGGTCATGCTAATGAATTTTCACATGAACTCACATATTGTCAATCATTCTGCAAAGTCATACACATCTTGTGATGCTTCATATAATTAATACAAAATGATCACCGGAAGGGCCTATTGAAGATTCCTTTTCTAAATATTCTTCCAGAGATCCAATCTTTAACATGTCATTGTTGGGTTCACATTCACATAATTAGCAACTATCATATATCACACCTTAGTCGTGAACCAAACTCGTTTTGAAGTTGATAGTGAGTTGTTTGATTACGGATTTCATAATGCACATGGAGAAAGTCTTAGAATGATGCCGATCCATCCTTGGGCTCAACCAAATCGCCCTGACCTTCCCAATCTCTCAAAAAATGACGAATACATGAATATGTCCATATAATTAATAGTGGGCTAATAATGATAGCTCCAAATTCCGTGATTTTTAGCTATGGTTTTTTCCTCGGGTTTCCATGTGCTTTCACCGATTTTTGATCGTTAAAACCTCTGGAGCTTCATCTTGCATCCTCTCTTCATCCTGGTGCGTGGAAAATTATTTAAATAAATTTTATTACTTGGAAATATCATATTATTATATAACATGATAGTCTCAATTAATATATTCATAAAGACTTGATAATTTGGTATCCTGCTAAAACAAGGATAAAAGGTGCGCGCGAGTGCCATAAAATACCAAAACCCTATGACTACTTATGCAAAAACAAGAGGTAAAAATGCTTCAAATATGGACTCGTCAATGCTTCATGCATGGCCTTCATCATGCTGGCATGGGCTTCCATCTTGGCGGCCGCCACCTTCTCCCTCTCGAGACCAATCTTGACGTCTTGCTTGTCCAACATAGCTTTCCACACGGCGGCGCCCCTCTCACCCCTATCCTTGTTCTCGGCTGCAAAAGAGGACACCATCTTCTCAATGGGTGAGTCAATGGTAGGAAATGTCAGCGCCACACTCCTCTCGGCCTTCGCCTTCTTTTTGCTAATTGGCCGCCCCATTGAGGCTGACAATGGGATCACCGTTCCTCCTTCACCGTCATCTTTCTTCTCGTTGAGGGTGAGATGGACGTTGCCCCATTTTTTGCAAGCTTCAAAATCTTTAACCAATGCATGAAGGTGAAATCTTTGCTCTTCTCCTCATGCTTGTACAAGGCGAGGGCATCGAGCATCTACCAATTCATAAATTCATAGCATGAACACGACGGTGAGCATAGAGGCATGAGCATTGAGAGATAGTGATTTACAATGTCCACCATTGACTGCTCGCTCATCTGCCGGTTGATGACTGATGCGTGTAGTTGACACGTCCGTTGGGAACCCCAAGAGGAAGGTGTGATGCGCACAGCGGCAAGTTTCCCTCAGTAAGAAACCAAGGTTTAATCGAACCAGTAGGAGTCAAGAAGCACGTTGAAGGTTGATGGCGGCGGGATGTAGTGCGGCGCAACACCGGAGATTCCGGCGCCAACGTGGAACCTGCACAACACAACCAAAGTACTTTGCCCCAACGAAACGAGTGAGGTTGTCAATCTCACCGGCTTGCTGTAACAAAGGATTAACCGTATTATGTGGAAGATGATTGTTTGCAGAGAAAACGAGTAGAACAAGTATTGCAGCAGATTTGTATTTTAGTATTAAAAGAATGGACCGGGGTCCACAGTTCACTAGAGGTGTCTCTCCCATAAGATAAAAGCATGTTGGGTGAACAAATTACGGTCGGGCAATTGACAAATAGAGAGGGCATAACAATGCACATACATGACATGATAAGTATAGTGAGATTTAATTGGGTATTACGACAAAGTACATAGACCGCCATCCAACCGCATCTATGCCTAAAAAGTCCACCTTCGGGTTATCGTCCGAACCCCTTCCAGTATTAAGTTGCAAAGCAACAGACAATTGCATTAAGTATGGTGCGTAATGTAATCAACAACTACATCCTCGAACATAGCGCCAATGTTTTATCCCTAGTGGCAACAACACAACACAACCTTAGAACTTTCTGTCACTGTCCCAGGTGTCAATGCAGGCATGAACCCACTATCGAGCATAAATGCTCCCTCTTGGAGTTAAAAGCAAAAACTTGGCCAGAGCCTCTACTAGTAACGGAGAGCATGCAAGATCATAAACAACACATATGTAATAACTTGATAATTAACATGACATGGTATTCTCTATCCATCGGATCCCGACAAACACAACATAGAGTATTACAGATAGATGATCTTGATCATGTTAGGCAGTGAAGGAGATATGCCCTAGAGGCAATAATAAAGTGGTTATTATTTATATCTTTATGTTTATGATAAATGTTTATATATCATGCTAGAATTGTATTAACCGAAACATTAGTACATGTGTGATATGTAGACAACAAGAAGTCCCTAGTATGCCTCTTAAACTAGCTTGTTGATTAATGGATGATTAGTTTCATAATCATGAACATTGGATGTTATTAATAACAAGGTTATATCATTATATGAATGATGTAATGGACACACCCAATTAAGCGTAGCATAAGATCTCGTCATTAAGTTATTTGCTATAAGCTTTCGATTCATAGTTACCTAGTCCTTATGACCATGAGATCATGTAAATCACTTATACTGGAAAGGTACTTTGATTACACCAAACACCACTGCGTAAATGGGTGGCTATAAAGGTGGGATTAAGTATCCGGAAAGTATGAGTTGAGGCATATGGATCAATAGTGGGATTTGTCCATCCCGATGACGGATAGATATACTCTGGGCCCTCTCGGTGGAATGTCGTCTAATGTCTTGCAAGCATATGAATGAGTTCATAAGAGACCACATACCACGGTACGAGTAAAGAGTACTTGTCGGAGACGAGGTTGAACAAGGTATAGAGTGATACCGAAGATCAAACCTCGGACAAGTAAAATATCGCGAGACAAAGGGAATTGGTAATGTATGTGAATGGTTCATTCGATCACTTAAGTCATCGTTGAATATGTGGGAGCCATTATGGATCTCCAGATCCCGCTATTGGTTATTGGTCAGAGTGAGTACTCAACCATGTCCGCATAGTTCTCGAACCGTAGGGTGACACACTTAAAGTTGGATGTTGAAATGGTAGTTCTTGAATATGGAATGAAGTTGGAATATTTGTTCGGAGTCCCGGATGTGATCCCGGACATCACGAGGAGTTCCGGAATGGTCCGGAGAATAAGATTCATATATAGGATGTCATTTTATGTGAATAAAATGTCGCGGAAGGTTCTATGGAAGGTTCTAGAAGGTTCTAGAAAAGTCCGGAAGAAACCACCAAGGAAGGTGGAGTCCACAAGGGACTCCACCTCCATGGCCGGCCAGCCCTAGTGGGGGTGGAGTCCCAAGTGGACTCCACCATAGGGGGCCGACCACCCCCACATGGGAGGTGGGAATCCCACCTTTGGGTGGGAGTCCTAGTTGGGCTAGGTTTGCCCCTCCTATGGAAGGTTTTGGTTTCGGGTCTTATTCGAAGACTTGGACACCAACACTTGGGATCCACCTATATAATGAGGGGCCAAGGGAGGGGGCCGGCCACCCCAAAGACCATAGCTTGGCCGCCCCCTTGAGTGGCCGGCCACCCCCTCCCAAACCCTAGCTTTGCTCCTCCACTTCATATTGCCCGGTTTGCTTAGCGAAGCTCCGCCGGACTTCTACACCGCCACCGACACCACGCCGTCGTGCTGTCGGATTCAAGAGGAGCTACTACTTCCGCTGCCCGCTGGAACGGGAGGTGGACGTCGTCTTCATCAACAACCGAACGTGTGACCGAGTACGGAGGTGCTGCCCGTTCGTGGCGCCGGAACCGATCGTGATCAAGATCTTCTACGCGCTTTTGCAAGCGGCAAGTGAACGTCTACCGCAGCAACAAGAGCCTCATCTTGTAGGCTTTGGAATCTCTTCAAGGGTGAGACTCGATACCCCCTCGTTGCTACCGTCTTCTAGATTGCATCTTGGCTTGGATTGCGTGTTCGCGGTAGGAAAATTTTTGTTTTCTATGCAACGTTATCCTACAGGTGGTATCGAGCCGTGTCTATGCATAGATGGTTGCACGAGTAGAACACAATGGTTTTGTGGGCGTTGATGCTCTTGTTATCTTTAGTTGAGTACTTTGCATCTTTATGGCATAGTGGGATGAAGCGGCTCGGACTAACTTTACATGACCGCGTTCATGAGACTTGTTCCTCGTTCGACATGCAACTTGTATTGCATAAGAGGCTTTGCGGGTGTCTGTCTCTCCTACTATAGTAAAGATTCAATTTACTCTTCTATTGACAACATTAGTATCAACGTTGTGGTTCATGTTCGTAGGTAGATTAGATCTATATCGAAAAACCCTAAACCACGTAAAATATGCAAACCAAATTAGAGAGCGTCTAACTTGTTTTTGCAGGGTTTGGTGATGTGATATGGCCATAATGTGATGATGAATATGTATGAGATGATCATTATTGTATTGTGGCAACCGGCAGGAGCCTTATGGTTGTCTTTAAATTTCATGTTGAGTAGTATTTCAAAGTAGTTGTAATAGTTGCTACATGGAGGACAATCATGAAGACGGCGCCATTGACCTTGGTGCTTCGCCGACGATGATGGAGATCATGCCCGAAGATGATGGAGATCATGTCCGTGCTTTGGAGATGAAGATCAAAGGCGCAAAGACAAAAAGGGCCATATCATATCACATATGAACTGCATGTGATGTTAATCCTTTTATGCATCTTATTTTGCTTAGATCGCGACGGTAGCATTATAAGATGATCCCTCACTAAAATCTCAAGATAATAAAGTGTTCATCCTTAGTAGCACCGTTATCAAGTCTTGTCGTTTCGAAGCATCTCGTGATGATCGGGTGTGATAGATTCAATAAGTACATACAACGGGTGCAAGACAGTTTTGCACATGCGAGATACTAAGGTGGCCTTGACGAGCCTAGCATGTACTGGACATGGTCTCGGAACACATGATACCGAAAGGTAGAGCATGAATCATATGGTTGATATGATGAACACTTTGAGTGTTCGCCAATGAAATCACACCTTTTCTCGTGATGATCGGGTTTAGGTGCGGTGGATTTGGTTCGTGTGATCACTAAGACAATGCGAGGGATATTGTTTTGAGTGGGAGTTCATCTAGATTTTTAATTATGTAGAATTAAAATTTGAACTCAATTTGTCATAAACTTAGTCTAAACTATTGCAAATATATGTTGTAGAGATGGCGTCCCCAATCAATTTTAACCAGTTCCTAGAGAAAGAAAAGCTTAAGAGCAACGGTAGCAACTTCAACGATCGGTTCCGTCATGTGAGGATCTTCCTCTGGCGGAAATCTGCAATATGTGCTTGATGCACCGCTAGGTGACCCTCCTGCAGAAACTGAAACCGATGAAGTAAAAGCTGTTTACGCAACTCGGAAAACTCGGTACTCTCAAGTTCAGTGTGCCATCTTATGCAGTCTGGAATCCGATCTTCAAAAACGTTTTGAGCACCACGATCCTCATGAGTTGATGAAAGAGTTGAAGACTATTTTTGAGACTCATGCGGCCGTGGAATGCTATGAAGCATCGAAACAATTTTTCAGCTTGTATGATGGAAGAAGGCAGCTCCGTTAGTGAGCACATGCTCGCCATGACCGGGCATGCGAAGAAACTCGGTGACTTGGGAATAGTGATTCCTAACGGACCGGGATTAATCGTGTCCTTCAATCACCGCCACCAAGTTACAAGAACTTTGTGATGAACTACAATATGCGAGAACATGAACAAGGAATTACTCGAACTCTTTGGCATGCTAAAAGCTGCTGAGATTGAGATCAAGAAAGAGCACCAAGTGTTGATGGTCAACAAGACCACCGGTTTCAAGAAACAGGGCAAGTCTAAGGGAAAATTCAAGAAGGGTGGCAAGAAAGCTGCCACGCCTCCTGTGAAACCTAAGAACGGCCCTAAGCCCGATGCTGAGTGCTATTATCGCAAGAAGAAGGGACACCTGGAAGCGTAATTGCTCCAAGTATCCGGCTGATCCGAAGAGCGGCCTTGTCAAGAAGAAGAAAGAAGGTATATATGATATACATGTTATAGATGTTCATTTCACTGGTTCTCGTTCTAGTACCGGGTATTTGATACTGGTTCGGTTGCTCATATTTGTAACTCGAAACAGGAACTAAAGAATAAACGACAACTCGCTGAAGGATGAAGTGACGATGCGCGTTGGAAACGGATCCAAGGTCAATGTGATCGCAGTCGGCACACTTCCTCTACATCTACCTTCGGGATTAGTTTTAAGCCTAAATAATTGTTATTATGTACTGCGTTGAGCATGAACATTATATCTGGATCTTGTTTAATGCAAGACGGTTATTCATTCAAGTCTGAGAATAATGGTTGTTCTATTTTTATGAATAATATCTTTTATGGTCGAGCACCACAAAAGAATGGCTTATTTCCGTTAGATCTCGATAGTAGTGATACGCATATACATAACATTGATGCTAAGCGAATTAAATTGAATGATAATTCTACTTATATGTGGCACTCGTCGTCTTGGTCATATTGGAGTGAAACGCATGAAGAAACTCCATACTCGATGGATTACTAGAATCACTTGACTTTGAGTCACTTGATAGATGCGAAGCATGTCCGATGGGAAAAATGACTAAGACTCCATTTTCACGGTATGATGGAGCGAGCTACCGACTTATTGGAAATCATACATACCGATGTGTGCGGACCAATGAGCGTAGCATCGCGCGGTGGTTATCGTTATGTTCTAACCTTCACGAGATGATCCGAGTAGATATGGGTATATCTATTTCATGAAACATAAATCCGAAACTTTCGAGAAGTTTAAGGAATTCCAAAGTGAAGTAGAAAATCAACGTAACAAGAAGATTAAATTTCTACGATCTGATCGTGGAGGTGAATATCTGAGTTATGAGTTTGGCATGCATTTAAAGAAATGCGGAATACTTTCACAATTGACACCGCCGGGAACACCACAACGAAATGGTGTGTCCGAACGTCGTAATCGAACTCTCTTAGATATGGTTCGTTCTATGATGTCTCTTACTGATTTGCCGTTATCTTTTTGGAGTTATGCATTAGAGACAGCCGCATTCACTTTAAATAGAGCACCATCAAAATCCGTAGAAACGACACCGTATGAATTATGGTTTAATAAGAAACCTAAGTCAGTCGTTCCTGAAAGTTTGGGGTTGCGAAGCCTATGTAAAAAGTTACAACCGGACAAGCTAGAACCCAAAGCGGAGAAATGCGTCTTCATAGGATACCCTAAGGAAACTATAGGGTACACTTTCTATCACAGATCCGAAGGCAAAATCTTTGTTGCTAAGAACGGAACCTTTCTTGAGAAAGAATTTCTCACTAAAGAAGTGACTGGAAGAAAAGTAGAACTCGATGAGATTGATGAATCTATACTCGTTGATCGAGTAGCGCAATGATCGGAAGTTGTACTCGTACCGCCTACACCGGCAACGAGAGGAAGCAAATGATAATGATCATGAAACTTCGAACGAGGAAACTATTGAACCTCGCAGATCGACAAGGGAACGTACCACTCCTGATTGGTTTGATCCTTGTCTAAATGTCATGATTGTGGATAACAATGATGAGGACCCTGCGACGTATGAAGAAGCGATGATGAGCCCAGATTCCAACAAATGGCAAGAAGCCATGAAATCCGAAATGGGATCCATGTATGATAACAAAGTATGGACTTTGGTAGACTTACCTGAGAGCCGAAAGGCTGTCGAGAATAAATGGATCTTCAAGAGAAAAACAGATGCTGATGGTAATATTATTGTCTATAAAGCTCGACTTGTCGCAAAGGGTTTCCGACAAATTCAAGGAGTTGACTACGATGAGACTTTCTCACCGGTAGCGAAGCTAAAATCTGTGAGGATTTTGTTAGCAATAGCTGCATTTTTCGATTATGAGATTTGGCGGATGGATGTCAAAACGGCGTTCCTTAATGGAGACATTGAGGAAGAGTTGTATATGGTACAACCCAAAGGTTTTGTCGATCCTAAAAATGCTGACAAAGTATGCAAACTTCAGCGTTCAATCTATGGACTGAAGCAAGCATCAAGAAGTTGGAACCGACGCTTTGATAAGGTGATCAAAGACTTCGGGTTTATACAGTGTCATGGAGAGGCCTGTATTTACAAGAAAGTGAGTGGGAGCTCCGTAGCATTCTTGATATTATATGTAGATGACATATTATTGATCGGGAATGATATAGAACTATTAAGCAGTGTTAAGGGTTATTTGAATAATAGTTTTTCAATGAAAGACCTTGGTGAAGCATCATATATATTAGGCATCAAGATTTATAGAGATAGATCAAGACGCCTAATAGGGCTATCACGAGTACATATCTGGACAAGATTCTAAAGAAATTTAGAATGGACGAAAGTAAGAAAGGGTTCTTACCTATGTTACCGGGCAAGGTATTGAGTAAGACTCAAGGACCGGCTACGGCAGAAGAAAGAGAAAGGATGAATAATATCCCCTATGCCTCGGCGATAGGGATCTATCATGTATGCCATGCTATGTACTAGACCGGATATAGCACATGCTGTTAGTTTGACTAGCGAGATATCAAAGTGATCCGGGAATGGAACATCTGGACAGCGGTCAAGAATATCCCGAAGTACTTGAAAAGAACTAAGGATATGTTTCTTTGTTATGGAGGTGACCAAGAGCTCGTTGTAAACGGTTACACCGATGCAAGTTGGAACACCGATCCCGATGACTCTAAGTCACAATCTGGGTACGTGTTTATATTGAATGGTGCTGCGAGTAAGCTGGGCAAGCTCGAAGCGAGTGCACGGTGGCGAAGTCTTCAACAGAATCGGAGTACATAGCGGCTTCCGGAGGCTTCATCAGAAGCGGTATGGATGAAGAGGTTCATTGTAGAGCTCGGTGTGGTTCCTAGTGCATTGGACCCATTAATCATTTACTGTGATAACATGGGTGCCATCGCCAATGCACAAGAACCAAGGTCACACAAGAGGCTGAAGCATATCAAGCTGCGTTACCACTCGATTCGCGAGTACATCGAAGATGGAGAAGTAAAGATTTGCAAAGTACACACCGATCCGAATGTAGCAGATCCGTTGACTAAAGCTCTCCCTAGGGCAAAGCATGACCAACACCAGAATGCCATGGGTGTTAGGTATATTACTATGTAATCTAGATTATTGACTCTAGTGCAAGTGGGAGATTGAAGGAGATATGCCCTAGAGGCAATAATAAAGTGGTTATTATTTATATCTTTATGTTTATGATAAATGTTTATATATCATGCTAGAATTGTATTAACCGAAACATTAGTACATGTGTGATATGTAGACAACAAGAAGTCCCTAGTATGCCTCTTAAACTAGCTTGTTGATTAATGGATGATTAGTTTCATAATCATGAACATTGGATGTTATTAATAACAAGGTTATATCATTATATGAATGATGTAATGGACACACCCAATTAAGCGTAGCATAAGATCTCGTCATTAAGTTATTTGCTATAAGCTTTCGATTCATAGTTACCTAGTCCTTATGACCATGAGATCATGTAAATCACTTATACCTGGAAAGGTACTTTGATTACACCAAACACCACTGCGTAAATGGGTGGCTATAAAGGTGGGATTAAGTATCCGGAAAGTATGAGTTGAGGCATATGGATCAATAGTGGGATTTGTCCATCCCGATGACGGATAGATATACTCTGGGCCCTCTCGGTGGAATGTCGTCTAATGTCTTGCAAGCATATGAATGAGTTCATAAGAGACCACATACCACGGTACGAGTAAAGAGTACTTGTCGGAGACGAGGTTGAACAAGGTATAGAGTGATACCGAAGATCAAACCTCGGACAAGTAAAATATCGCGAGACAAAGGGAATTGGTAATGTATGTGAATGGTTCATTCGATCACTTAAGTCATCGTTGAATATGTGGGAGCCATTATGGATCTCCGGATCCCGCTATTGGTTATTGGTCGAGTGAGTACTCAACCATGTCCGCATAGTTCTCGAACCGTAGGGTGACACACTTAAAGTTGGATGTTGAAATGGTAGTTCTTGAATATGGAATGAAGTTGGAATATTTGTTCGGAGTCCCGGATGTGATCCCGGACATCACGAGGAGTTCCGGAATGGTCCGGAGAATAAGATTCATATATAGGATGTCATTTTATGTGAATAAAATGTCGCGGAAGGTTCTATGGAAGGTTCTAGAAGGTTCTAGAAAAGTCCGGAAGAAACCACCAAGGAAGGTGGAGTCCACAAGGGACTCCACCTCCATGGCCGGCCAGCCCTAGTGGGGGTGGAGTCCCAAGTGGACTCCACCATAGGGGGCCGACCACCCCCCACATGGGAGGTGGGAATCCCACCTTTGGGTGGGAGTCCTAGTTGGGCTAGGTTTGCCCCCTCCTATGGAAGGTTTTGGTTTCGGGTCTTATTCGAAGACTTGGACACCAACACTTGGGATCCACCTATATAATGAGGGGCCAAGGGAGGGGCCGGCCACCCCAAAGACCATAGCTTGGCCGCCCCCTTGAGTGGCCGGCCACCCCCTCCCAAACCCTAGCTTTGCTCCTCCACTTCATATTGCCCGGTTTGCTTAGCGAAGCTCCGCCGGACTTCTACACCGCCACCGACACCACGCCGTCGTGCTGTCGGATTCAAGAGGAGCTACTACTTCCGCTGCCCGCTGGAACGGGAGGTGGACGTCGTCTTCATCAACAACCGAACGTGTGACCGAGTACGGAGGTGCTGCCCGTTCGTGGCGCCGGAACCGATCGTGATCAAGATCTTCTACGCGCTTTTGCAAGCGGCAAGTGAACGTCTACCGCAGCAACAAGAGCCTCATCTTGTAGGCTTTGGAATCTCTTCAAGGGTGAGACTCGATACCCCCTCGTTGCTACCGTCTTCTAGATTGCATCTTGGCTTGGATTGCGTGTTCGCGGTAGGAAAATTTTTGTTTTCTATGCAACGTTATCCTACGGGCAGCTCACAAGATCCAACAATGAAGCACAATGAGGAGAAGACAACCATCTAGCTACTGCTATGGACCCATAGTCCAGGGGTGAACTACTCACTCATCACTCGGAGGCGACCATGGCGGTGTAGAGTCCTCCGGGAGATGAATCCCCTCTCCGGAAGGGTGCCGGAGGAGATCTCCGAGAATCCCCCGAGATGGGATCGGCGGCGGCGGCGTCTCAGTAAGGTTTTCCGTATCGTGGTTTTTCGCATCAGGGGTTTCGCGACGGAGGCTTTAAGTAGGCGGAAGGGCAGAGTCGGGGGGCTAACGAGGGGCCCACACCACAAGGCGGCGCGGGCCCCCCCTTGGCCGCGCCGCCATGTGGTGTCGCCACCTCGTGGCCCCACTTCGTATGCTCTTCGGTCTTCTGGAAGGTTCGTGGCAAAATAGGCCCCTGGGTCTTCGTTTCGTCCAATTCCGAGAATATTTCGTTACTAGGATTTCCGAAACCAAAAACGACGAGAAAACGAGAACCGGCACTTCGGCATCTTGTTAATAGGTTAGTTCCAGAAAATGCACGAGATGACATAAAGTGTGCATAAAACATGTAGGTATCATCAATAATATGGCATAGAACATAAGAAATTATCGATACGTCGGAGACGTATCAAGCATCCCCAAGCTTAGTTCTGCTCGTCCCGAGCAGGTAAAACGATAACAAAGATAATTTCTGAAGTGATATGCCATCATAACCTTGATCATACTATTTGTAAACATATGTAGTGAATGCAGCGATCAAAACAATGGTAGTGACATGAGTAAACAAGTGAATCATAAAGCAAAGACTTTTCATGAATAGTACTTCAAGACAAGTATTAATAAGTCTTGCATAAGAGTTAACTCATAAAGCAATAAATCAAAGTAAAGGCATTGAAGCAACACAAAGGAAGATTAAGTTTCAGCGGTTGCTTTCAACTTGTAACATGTATATCTCATGGATAATTGTCAACATAGAGTAATATAACAAGTACAATATGCAAATATGTAAGAATCAATGCACGATTAATCACAAGTGTTTGCTTCTTGAGGTGGAGAGAGATAGGTGAACTGACTCAACATAAAAGTAAAGAGAATGGTCCTTCAAAGAGGAAAGCATCGATTGCTATATTTGTGCTAGAGCTTTTATTTTGAAAACATGAAACAATTTTGTCAACGGTAGTAATAAAGCATATGAGTTATGTACATTATATCTTACAAGTTGCAAGTCTCATGCATAGTATACTAATAGTGCCCGCACCTTGTCCTAATTAACTTGGACTACCGGATCTTTGCAATGCACATGTTTTGACCAAGTGTCACAATGGGGTACCTCCATGCCGCTCTGTACAAAGGTCTAAGGAGAAAGCTCGCATTTTGGATTTCTCGCTTTTGATTATTCTCAACTTAGACATCCATACCGGGACAACATGGACAACGAGATAATGGACTCCTCTTTAATGCATAAGCATGTGGCAACAATTATTATTCTCATATGAGATTGAGGATATATGTCCAAACTGAAACTTCCACCATGAATCATGGCTTTAGTTAGCGGCCCAAAGTTCTTCTCTAACAATATGCATGCTCCAACCATGAAGGTGGTAGATCTCTCTTGCTTCGAGACAAGACGGACATGCATAGCAACTCACATGATATTCAATAAAGAATAGTTGATGGCGTCCCCTGAAGCATGGTTATCGCACAACAAGCAACTTAATAAGAGATAAAGTGCATAAGTACATATTCAATACCACAATAGTTTTTAAGCTATTTGTCCCATGAGCTATATATTGCAAAGGTGAATGATGGAATTTTAAAGGTAGCACTCAAGCAATTTACTTTGGAATGGCGGATAAATACCATGTAGTAGGTAGGTATGGTGGACACAAATGGCATAGTGGTTGGCTCAAGGATTTTGGATGCATGAGAAGTATTCCCTCTCGATACAAGGTTTAGGCTACCAAGGTTATTTGAAACAAACACAAGGATGAACGGTACAGCAAAACTCACATAAAAGACATATTGTAAACATTATAAGACTCCATACCGTCTTCCTTGTTGTTCAAAACTCAATACTAGATGTTATCTAGACTCTAGAGAAACCAAATGTGCAACCAAATTAGCAAGCTCTAAGTATTTCTTCATTAATGGGTGCAAAGTATATGATGCAAGAGCTTAAACATGAGCACAACAATTGCCAAGTATCAAATTATCCAAGACATTTTAGAGTTACTACATGTAGCATTTTCCAATTCCAACCATATAACAATTTAACGAAGAAGAAACTTCGCCATGAATACTATGAGTAGAGCCTAAGGACATATTTGTCCATATGCTACAGCGGAGCGTGTCTCTCTCCCATAAAGTGAATGCTAGGATCCATTTTATTCAAACAAAACAAAAACAAACCGACGCTCCAAGCAAAGTACATAAGATGTGACAGAATAAAAATATAGTTTCAGGGGAGGAACCTGATAATTGTTGTCGGTGAAGAAGGGGATGCCTTGGGCATCCCCAAGCTTAGACGCTTGAGTCTTCTTAATATATGCAGGGGTGAACCACCGGGGCATCCCCAAGCTTAGAGCTTTCACTCTCCTTGATCATATTGCATCATACTCCTCTCTTGATCCTTGAAAACTTCCTCCACACCAAACTCGAAACAACTCATTAGAGGGTTAGTGCATAATAAAAATTCACATGTTCAGAGGTGACACAATCATTCTTAACACTTCTGGACATTGCATAAAGCTACTGGACATTAATGGATCAAAGAAATTCATCCAACATAGCAAAAGAGGCAATGCGAAATAAAAGACAGAATCTATCAAAACAGAACAGTCCGCAAAGATGGATTTTATTAGGCCACCAGACTTGCTCAAACGAAAATGCTCAAATTGAATGAAAGTTGCGTACATATCTGAGGATCATGCACGTAAATTGGCTTAATTTTCTGAGCTTCCTACAGGGAGGTAGACCCAGATTCGTGACAGCAAAGAAATCTGTAACTGCGCAGTAATCCAAATCTAGTACTTACTTTACTATCAAAGACTTTACTTGGCACAACAAAACTCAAAACTAAGATAAGGAGAGGTTTCTACAGTATTAAACAACTTCCAAGACACAAATATAAAACAAAAATACTGGAGTAAAAACATGGGTTGTCTCCCATAAGCGCGTTTCTTTAACGCCTTTCAGCTAGGCGCAGAAAGTGTATCTCAAGTGTTATCGCGAGACGGAGCATTGATATCATAAGCTCCCCCATTTGTGGTGGTACTAGGGGCTTTGTCAATTTTAGGCCTATAATAATATTTCTTTGGTTTAGGCATTTTAGAGACATACATAAACTTTTGCTCCTTTCCCACATAAGCTTTCTCTCTAAACTGTAAAGATGAAAAGGTTGAACCCAAGGTTCCCATAGCTTTTTCAAGTTCGCCAATCCTATTAATTTGATTATCATGGTCAACACAAGTTCCTAGGACACTAATTCTTTCATCAATTCCTCCTAAGGATTTATCAAGTTCATCGGTTTTATCAAGTAATATCTCCAACTTAGTTTCAACACTCGGAAAATTTTTCTCTATGGTTTCCAATTTTTTCATAACATCCTCAAGGGAGGTTTCAATTTTAGTTTCATTAACAGGTGGTGTTCCAAATAAACTCTCAATAATGCAGCTAGCTTCTAAAGCGGGAGCGCCTAGGAAGTTACCTCCCGCGAGACAATCAAGAACATATCTATTCCAGCTAGAGATACCAACATAAAAATTCCTGAGTAGGATAGTGGTGGAGTGTTTCTTAGTGCACCTATTATGGGCATCACTAATTCTATACCAAGCATCTTTTAAACATTCTCCCCCTTGTTGCTTAAATGAACGAACTTCAACTTCAGGATTACTCATTCTAACAGTAGTAAATAAAACAAACTAGATAAAATAAATGCAAGTAAACTAATTTTTTTTTGTGTTTTTGATATAGAGTGCAAGACAGTAAATAAAGTAAAGCTAGCAACTAATTTTTTTGTGTTTTGATATGATGCAGCAAACAAAGTAGTAAATAAAATAAAGCAAGACAAAAACAAAGTAAAGAGATTGGGAAGTGGAGACTCCCCTTGCAGCGTGTCTTGATCTCCCCGGCAACGGCGCCGAGAAATTTGTTGCTTGGCGCGGAGTTGACGTGGGAGTTAGAAATCTTTGTGGAGTAACTTTTCTTCGGTTCCCCGGCAACGGCGCCAGAAATTTGCTTGATGCGTGTAGTTGACACGTCCGTTGGGAACCCCAAGAGGAAGGTGTGATGCGCACAGCGGTAAGTTTCCCTCGGTAAGAAACCAAGGTTTAATCGAACCGAGTAGGAGTCAAGAAGCACGTTGAAGGTTGATGGCGGCGGGATGTAGTGCGGCGCAACACCGGAGATTCCGGCGCCAACGTGGAACCTGCACAACACAACCAAAGTACTTTGCCCCAACGAAACAGTGAGGTTGTCAATCTCACCGGCTTGCTGTAACAAAGGATTAACCGTATTATGTGGAAGATGATTGTTTGCAGAGAAAACAGTAGAACAAGTATTGCAGCAGATTTGTATTTCAGTATTAAAAGAATGGACCGGGGTCCACAGTTCACTAGAGGTGTCTCTCCCATAAGATAAAAGCATGTTGGGTGAACAAATTACAGTCGGGCAATTGACAAATAGAGAGGGCATAACAATGCACATACATGACATGATAAGTATAGTGAGATTTAATTGGGCATTACGACAAAGTACATAGACCGCCATCCAATCGCATCTATGCCTAAAAAGTCCACCTTCAGGTTATCGTCCGAACCCCTTCCAGTATTAAGTTGCAAAGCAACAGACAATTGCATTAAGTATGGTGCGTAATGTAATCAACAACTACATCCTCGGACATAGCGCCAATGTTTTATCCCTAGTGGCAACAGCACAACACAACCTTAGAACTTTCTCGTCATCGTCCCGGTGTCAATGCGGGCATGAACCCACTATCGAGCATAAATACTCCCTCTTGGAGTTAAAAGCAAAAACTTGGCTAGAGCCTCTACTAGTAACGGAGAGCATGCAAGATCATAAACAACACATATGTAATAACTTGATAATTAACATGACATGGTATTCTCTATCCATCGGATCCCGACAAACACAACATAGAGTATTACGGATAGATGATCTTGATCATGTTAGGCAGCTCACAAGATCCAACAATGAAGCACAATGAGGAGAAGACAACCATCTAGCTACTGCTATGGACCCATAGTCCGGGGGTGAACTACTCACTCATCACTCCGGAGGCGACCATGGCGGTGTAGAGTCCTCCGGGAGATGAATCCCCTCTCCGGCAGGGTGCCGGAGGAGATCTCCGGAATCCCCCGAGATGGGATCGGCGGCGGCGGCGTCTCGGTAAGGTTTTCCGTATCGTGGTTTTTCGCATCGGGGGTTTCGCGACGGAGGCTTTAAGTAGGCGGAAGGGCGAGTCGGGGGGCTAACGAGGGGCCCACACCACAGGGCGGCGCGGGCCCCCCTTGGCCGCGCCGCCATGTGGTGTCGCCACCTCGTGGCCCCACTTCGTATGCTCTTCGGTCTTCCGGAAGGTTCTTGGCAAAATAGGCCCCGGGTCTTCGTTTCGTCCAATTCCGAGAATATTTCGTTACTAGGATTTCGAAACCAAAAACAGCAGAAAACGAGAACCGGCACTTCGACATCTTGTTAATAGGTTAGTTCCAGAAAATGCACGAATATGACATAAAGTGTGCATAAAACATGTAGGTATCATCAATAATATGGCATAGAACATAAGAAATTATCGATACGTCGGAGACGTATCAATGACGTTGGGACTCCAAGTGCAGAGTATTGTCTCAGAGTATTTTCCTCAAAATGGTGACTCAAGGATTTATATCGAACTCTAGGGAATGGGTAAAAAGGTATCTCTCTCTCTTTCTCTTCTTCTAGCAATCCTGCAAATTAAAATAAAGCCTTGTATCCCCAACTCCACCGTGTGGTTGTCAAGCACAAGGTTTCGTGTAAGTAAATGTAAAATAAAGTAGCAAATAAAGTAAAGCAAACTAAACAAATAGAGTAAACTAAGTAAAAGTGGTAAAGGCTTGTTTGTTTTGGGGTTTTGTGTCCAAATAAGATAACTAAATATTTTTGTATTTTCGATTAAAATAGTGCTGCAAATAAAAAGTAAGATAAATGCAATGGAAATGTGTTTCTTATGATTAAAATTAGACCGAGGTTCATGGGATCGCTTGATTATTCTCTCTTTTAAGTTGTAGTGGATAATAATAATTCATCAATGAGATATAATGAATATTACTTCAATATGTTTAAGATACACATTCATATGGGTATCACGTTCTAACATGGAGATGATGCAACACATCTCTCTTATACTCCACAAGACAGGAAAAACTTAATTCAATCTTGTATTAAGAATTAACAAAGTATAGCCATAAGTATTTTGACATGATGTTTGAATATCAAATATTCTACCTTGAACAAACATAGCACATGCATTTACTTTATTCCTAGTGAGAAACCAAAAGAAAAGGCAAAACCAACCATGAATTTGTTGTCACTATACAATCACTAAAACCATGTTATTCCCTCTAACACACACATCACCCCACATATGTTCTTGCATACAAGTTGGATTAGAACCAATATTTTAGAACGGGGTACATAATATGCATCTATCAATACATCTTTCACAATGTAGAGTCAAATATCATAGCATAGTATCATAGAATAATGATTCACCATATAGGTGTTACATATATGGCTATAATCATGTTGGGTAGCTCATATGGTACTAAGAACTATGAAGAACATGATAGAAATAGATCAAGTTACTGCCAGACAGCTGTAGTATATAGGCGGACTACTCCCTCTTAATCATGGTGATGATGATGAAGATGCTAGCGAAGGTGGATCCCTCCAGCGGCGGCTCCAACGGAGTTTCCCCTTCCAATCTTCTCAACCGCAGCCGTTTTCGTGTACGTGTTTCTGCGGCGCTCTCCTCCAGAGGACCCTCAGGGGTCATATATAGAGTGGTTCGTGAAAGAATCAAGCTGGACGATCGGCGGCTGAAAGAGCCTGGGTGACGCGCCCACCCTGCCTAGGCGCGCCACCTGGTCTTTTTTGGGCCTCCAAGGCCCCCACGTGAGGTGCAAGTGCTTCAGGTCGTTCTTTCGGTGAAAAAATGGTGTTCCCGAAATCCTAGCTCAACTTCACTCTGTATAGGTCTCTGAAATTTAAAAATACACAAAAGAAGATTTTCTGTTCTGCAGAGTTATAACCCAAATAAAGGGGATCATTAGAAAATCCCCATAAATAAATATAAAACATGCTATCATCATATATGTTGCAAATATGCGATAATTCATGATAATAAAGTGCAAAGTTCATGTATGCATTTTACATGCATCACCGGTTCACCGCCTTCGTGTAGCATCCATGGAATTTACTACATGCCTTGTTGATGACGTTCCATCGTTGCGACATGAATGAATCATTGTGGATCACGCGGATGGTGGCGCAGTCACCGAAGTTCTTCCGCTATTTGAATTGATCGTAGATGCACTTGTAGTACTTGCCGCCGTTTTGGTTGGCACCGGTGATGGGGCAGAACCTCACCAACTTCCAAGCATCGATGAGGCACTCATCCTCCAAGGTCTTCTAGTTTGGCCCACGGGTGTCGCCGACCTTCTTCTTCTTCGACGTGACATCGGTCTCCACATCGGGTTCCTCATCTTCTACCTCCTCGTCCTCTTTGTCGCCGTATTCATCCTCGTCCTCGTCGTTGCCAATTATAGGTTGGAGATTGAGGCCGCGGTGGATCATGTCGCTCACGATCTTGGTGCCGATCACATTCGCGGGCAAGCAAATATTCAATCTTTTGCATACAAAAAAAATTTCAAGCAATAAAACTGCAAATGTTACATCATCCTTGCCCATGCCCGCGCCAAATACATGGTGGTCCTACATGCCCTTTTTTGACACCTTTACCATCGGGGAATCCCCTATGGTGTATTATATATATACACACATATATATGTACATATGAAATAGAACAAAGTCTCAGAAATTACATCAAGGAGGGGTCCTACATGTCGTTGTCGTTGTCGCTGAGCAGGGAGCGAGGCAGCCCGGTGCCATCGGTCACGTGGCAACCGCCGCTACTGGACCCGCGATGCATGCCCGTTGATTCGGTGTAGTTGTTGTTGAGGCCCAGACCCTGAACGCGATGTCCTGGCATGGTTATCGGCGAGAACAGGGTGTTCGGATCGACGGTCACCTTGCTCTTGTCGAATTCGGGGAGTACCGAACGCGTCTGTCCATCTAGGAGAAGCGCATACGCGACAACGACAACAGTTCCGTGAACAATTCCGACGACGAGGGGGAGGAGCTCCTGTGGATGGTGGTGGCGTAGCACCCACTCGCAGCTTCGGAGTGCTGTTGCATCCCAACGAGGCTGGGGCATACCTGCGCCGCAGCTGCCTCAACCGCCGCCAGGGCCTTGTTCACCTGGCCAGCATGTAAACCCCTCTCCGGTCCATCGTCACAACGGCGCAGCGACGCCTTTCCTTAGCCCACTCCTTCTTCGGCATGTGCGACGGCTTGTCCTTCAACGTAACCTTGCGCGGCTTCGTGGGCGCCTTTGTAGTCGCCTTCTTCTTTGAAGGCATGTTGGAATCAGCAACGACGTAGCAGACGCTCGCTAGAGAGGAGGGCGGGAGCTCGAGTGGCGGGCGGGATCTGGATAGTAGGGAGGGAGAAATGAAGCGGCGGACGGGAAGGAAGATAATTGGGGAATAAAATTAGGGTTTTTGAGGCTAGTGACTGCCAGGCAGGGCCAGAGGAAAAAAAATCATATGTGGCGCCAGGCGCCGGCGCACCGTTTGGCGCCCGGCGCATAGGGGCCATCACGAGATTGCCGCCAATTCTATTAGGCTCCAAAACTAGCTGGCTACTTTTTGGGTGCGCTAGTGTGGCCCAAAAACAGCACCGGACCCCCAAATTGCTATTGGGGTCCCTATGGGGCGCGACGGTGGAGATGCTCTGAAGAAAGTAAAATACGAAGGTCTTCCTCTAGATGACATAGAGGCGATCCATCTCTTCCTTTGTCCAACGCCATTTGCAACTAGCACTGAGAAATTCGATTCTACCATGATATGCTCTTCACTCAGGTCGGAGTGAAGCGCATGCCTTCCACGCACTCTTGTATTTCCGCTTCCAACGCAGAGGAGCATTGCCGCAGATCTCTGCAATCGGAGAAGGCGATCGAGCCATTGCTACACCGTAGAATCATACCAGTGCCCGCTATTGAAGATTGGGCACAAAAGCTATATCGACATTCAGCTTCAAAAGTCCTCCAGGCGGCTGCAACCAACGTACCAGTTGCAAAGGAGGGGATGATACATGCATCGTCGTGACAACCAAGCCCATCACATGTTTCCCCTTCACGATGTGCTCCGGCGCCATACGTTGGACATTCTCCAAAGATTTCATATATATCTGCACATGAAATGCGTTGGTAATTCCTTGTTATGAGTAACCTCATTTCGTGCAAACCAAACTCTCCATGCGATCATAAGCACACAATTGTACATTTCCTCCGATAGAGACATCATCCACTGCCACAACCAATCATCACGATGATAACATCTCCACAAAGGAATTTCCTACATCTCCTTCATTGCGGACCAAAGTGTCGGTGCATGGGGACATTAGAATTCCTCCAACCCATGGTCGTAAATTTGACACTCACCTGAGACAGGAATATGTCTTTGTTTCTTATTTCCTTCCATGGCCAATGCACCCGACCGAACCTTCTCAGATACATTGCACTTCCACAACTTCTACCAGATAGATTTATCACCCAAAAACGTTGAGCTAGTAGTCGCTTGCTGTCTAACAGATTGTGCCAGCCTAAGCCCCAATCGGTAAGCACTCCTCATAGAAAAGACTCCATTCGTCGCCAGTTGCCAAGAAAGAAAATATGCCAGCCTTCTCTGAGATAACTTTATCTTTAATATAACCCGTTGTGTCAATAGGAGGAAACATTTTCCGAACAAAAGCTTCATCCCAGCAGCCATGTCTGTCAATCAAACTTGAGACTCGGATCAACCTAGATCGTCCTTTGTCTCCAATCACCTTAAGCTCCTCTCCCCTTGGTAGGCATTTATCACGCCATATTCTCACTGAGCATCCATCACCAATACGGCATATCATACCCTCCTTTAGAAGCTTCAACCCATAGGATATAGCATTCCACGTAGGGGAAGGGTTTCCCATAAACACCATGTCAACCAAATTACCTTGGGGGTACTATTTGGCACATTGAACTCGCGCACATAAGCTATCCGACCTTTGTATCAATCTGCATGCTTGGTGTGCTAATCATGCTTGACTAAAAACACGATAATCCCACACCTACGGACAAGTGATTACGGACTAAAGTTACGGACAGACGTGGCTGAATACAGTTGGTGTAATCCTGTGGGTGGTTCCGGAAATTGCTCAGCCCGATTCACCGCCTGCTTGCCACATCAGTCAGTAGGTGCGATCCATAGAGAATCTGCGCATATGTGTAGCATTACTCTTAAAACACGCATGTCCCTAAACTCCATACCGTCTTGGGGTTTAGATGAGACAAGAATATCCCAACTAATCTAGTGCAACTTTCTCTTCCCTTTCTCAGCTCCCCACCAGAAAAATCTCTAATCAACTTTGTTAAGACATCACAAAGTGATAAAGATAGTTTATTTTCCTCCTTGTGATCAAAATATAAATTGCTCGCTATTTGTTGGGCTGTGTTCATCTTTTTTACAGGGGTTCATCCCCAGAATGACGGTGTAGCACGCACAGACCGCCTGCTATAATGCTGCGCACGATATGCCAAGATTGTTCGTTTTTTTACAGACAACAACAATCTGAAAATTTTGCACTGACTACCTACACGTAACATCCAGAATTACGAGCTACACCAATGCAGCATCCGCATCACCTCCCCTGTAATCACCATTGCCCTCACCATCGCCGCCCTTTTTCTTGTAGACATAAGCCCGCGAGAAGAAGAAGAAGGCGAGCAGCTCCAGGACGCACAGTCCGGCGAGCAGCCAGTAGAAGTAGTCGAGGTGCGCGCGGTTCAAGTTATTGGAGAACCAGCTGGCCCCGCGCTTGGCCGTGGCCCTGTCGATGACAGAGATGAGGAAGCTGCTGAGGAGGTGGCCGACGCCGAAGATGCTGAGGAAGAGCGCGAGGCCGAGGCTGCGCACCGCGTCGGGCACCTGGTCGTAGAAGAACTCCTGCAGGCCGATCATGGCGAAGACGTCGGAGACGCCGATGAGGACGTACTGCGGCACCATCCACCACAGCGTCATCGGAAGCTGCGCCTTGGGGGAGTTCACCAGGCCGGCGTCCCTCGCCACCTGGAGCCGCTTCATCTCCACGAGGGCGGAGAGCACGACGGCGACGAGGGAGAGGCACAGCCCGGCGCCCACCCTCTGCAGCATGGTGATGCCCGTGGGCCGCCCAGTGTATCGCCGGGCCAGCGGAACGAAGAGGCGGTCGTAGACCGGGATGAAGACCACGATGCTGACGCTGATGAAGGTCTGCAGCGCCGCGGGCGGCACCTTGAATTTCGGCCCGATCCGCCGGTCCATGGTCGCGGCCTGCTTGGTGAAGAAGGTGGACGTCTGGGAGAAGATGATGGCGTAGATAATGCAGGACGCCCAGATCGGGAGCAGGCGGAAGACGCTCTTCACCTCCTCGACGAGGTCCTCGGAGTTCTCCTTGCCCTCCACTTTGCCGCCCGCCGGGCTGCAAGAACAGTCATATCAGAGGCTGCACAAACGGTACAGTAACAGTTGCAGAGTTGAAGAACTGGATTCCGTCGATCGGTACATACTTGGTCCGGTGCTTTGATCTCCAGCTCTTGATGAGCACCAAGAAGGCCTTGCCGACGCGGGCGACGGGGCTGGGCTCCTTGGTGGTATAGTAGCGGTACGTCGGAGTGCCGATGAGGAAGAGGGCCAGGGAAACGGCGATGACGATGCAGGGGATGCCGAAACCGAGGCCCCAGCCGACGTTGTCCTGGACGTAGCTGGAGACCATGGTGGTGACGGCGGTGCCGGCGCACATGCCGAAGTACCACCAGTTGAAGAATGAGCTCCGCGCCACGTTCTCCTTGGGGTCCTTCTCGTCGAACTGGTCCGCCGCGAAGGCCTGAGCGCACGGCTTGTGCGCACCCTCGCCCAGCGCCACCAGGTACAGCGCCACGTAGAAGACGGCCACGTGCCCGCCGGACCGGAAGATGTGGAACGCCGACGAGAGCGACAGTGTGCCCATGCTCTGGAGTGCACGGAAGGAGAATTTCAGAGTTCAAGATCAATACGACTACATCTCCTTGACTCTGACGACGGGAATTGTGACTGACCAGGACGAAGATGATGGAGGCGAGTATGATGGCCCGGTAGCGCCCGAGCCAGGCGTCGGCGATGCAGGCCACCGGCAGCGGCAGCATCTGCGAGACGCCCTTCCACGCGTCGATGGACGCCGCCGCACTCGCCATCGGCTGCCCCAGCGGCCCCGTCAGGTACGTGATCAGGTTCGCCGCAACGCCCTTGTACGCGAACCTCTCCGCAATCTCCATTGCTGCGTGTAAAACAAACCAACGTATCAGTCGCGTGCAAGAATCGATTCCGCCGGTCACCATGATAGCACAAGAGATGGGCGCGCGTACCCATGACGAAGATCGAAGATTTCCAGCCGCCGGTGGCGGCACGGGAGGCGGGCAGGCCGCGGTAGTTGGCGGCGCCAGCGACGGTGTCCCCCATGGCAGCGGCCTCGAAGTGGGGGGAGTCAAGCAGGCTCCGGTGAGGCATGGTCTGTCTGTCAGCTTACGGCTATATGTAGGCGGAATCGATCGAGACGGCGACAGGCGTTGCGTGCGGCAGCTGATCGCGAACAGTGCCCAAATCGATGAACAGCATTTATGATCCGATTTGCTCAAAGGTACTAACTCCTTTCTCTCGAGATTTTTGAACCAAATTTGAACTATCGATTTTATGTCTTGCCTTCTTTGACGCGACGCAGGCGCGCTCGTGGGCGCCCACCCTGCGCACGAGCGAGCGTGCGAACGCCACGGGCGCCGAAAGCCCGAAACTCTTGCCTGCACGCGCGAGTGCGCATGGGCACGCACAGCCGGTTCCTGTTTGATCACCAGATGGACGGCTGAGATTTACCCAGCTCGAAAAGGGGATCGGTACGTCGACAGTGCACCGCACGCACCTTCCGCTTCCTCGATTCCAAACCGATGGTAACTAGGCTAGGCGTGCAATTCTGACTTCCTGGGAGCTTTTGGAAAAGCAGCGGACAGGAGACTATTGGCAATCGGATCACGGTATGGGCTCTCCCGGGAATGTTATACTCCACCACGCCTCAATTTGTACCGGTATCAATCTCCGCGTCTATTTTACAGGCTAGAGGAAAATGACAGCAGTAGCTTGAGGTCCCTATTTTATACTCTACGTACTTATCTAGGCCGCAAATATTTCATAAATTACGAAATACACATTATTTGGCTTGGAGTTTAGTAGTTTGGACATGGTATCAGCCGACCACGATATCCCGTATGTCGGGTCGTCTATGTGGTGCCAAAAAAATAAGGGTGTGTCTTTACTTCAGTCGACCGATATTTCCTACAGTCTTAGGGCATCTCCGGGCGCGACGCATTTCGGACGTCCAAATTGTCCGCGGGGGTCTGTTTCCGTCGCCAGGCGGACGTCAAAATGACCGCGAGGGGCAAAATGACCGCGGCGCATTTTGGAGTTTAGTAGTTTGGACATGGTATTAGCCGACGATGATATCTCGTATGTCGGGTCCTCTGTGTGGTGCGAAAAAATAAGGAGGTCTTTGTACCTTGGTCGACTGAGATTCCCTAGAGTCTCACTCGATGGTCTTGGATAATATCTCACGTGAAGTAAGAATCGAACGGTCACTATATTGGATCGTGTAAGCAACATATGTACGAACATGACAACCTTTTGTTATCACCAGAATTTGACCGAGTCAGAGGTGGGCCGCGATCAAGATGGACTTGAAGAATGTATATAGAGGAAATACGTGAATCGGCCTGTTATACCAAGTTGGGCTTGTTTGCCCGTGTATCTGTAACATATTAGATCGCATCTTAGTTTAGAAGTTAGAATCTTACTCGTGCACGGTTTGGTGCACGCCCCACATTAGAAAGTCCCCTGGACTATAAATATGTATCTAGGGTTTATGGAATAAACAAAAACCAACGTTCAACCACAAACAAATCTCGGCGCATCGCCAACTCCTTCGTCTCGAGGGTTTCTACCGGTAAGCATCATGCTGCCTAGATCGCATCTTGCGATCTAGGCAGCACAAGCCTGCCCACGTTGTTCATGCGTTGCTCATACTGAAGCCTTTTTGATGGCGAGCAACGTAGTTATCTTAGACATGTTAGGGTTAGCATTGTTCTTCATATTACATGCTTTCGTAGTGCAACCCTTGCATGTCTAGCCGCCCTTACACCTATCTTAGGTGTAGGGGCGGCACCCCGCTTGATCATAGTTTAGTAGATTTGATCCGTTACGATTGCTCCTTGTTCTACAAGGATTAGTTTAATATCTGCAATAGTTAGGCCTTACAAAGGGGGGGAGGATCCAGCGGCACGTAGGGTGTCGTTCGTTGGCCCTAAGCAGGATGTTCCGGGGATCAACCTCGTGTTGGTTTTTAGGCCTTGTTTAGGATCGGCTTACGATCACCGTGCGTGGCCGCGAGGCCCAATCTGGAGTAGGACGATCCGATTATGCGGTGAAAACCCTAGATCGTCGTAGATCTCATTAGCTTTACCTTGATCAAGCAGGACCGCCATATATTCGGACACCTCGTCTGAATCATGGGTGGATCGGCTCTTTGAGCCGATTCACGGGATAACCCGAGAGCCGATCGAGGCTCGTATTTAACGTTTACGTGTGTGCCCCTGCAGGAAACTAAGCGAGGCATCATCCACACCTTCCCGACCAGGTATAGGTCGGGTGGCACGCCCTTGTGATAAACATCGGCGCGTGCGACCGGGAGGCTTTGCGGGCCGTCGCTCCGAGGGACCGGGGCCAGCCGCAGCCCTAGTTGTTCCCGGCTCTACCGTGTTGACCGTCTCCGCCCGCCGGGGGTTTCCGACGTCAACACATTCTCGGCACGCCCGGTGGGACCGCCTTCGACATCCACAACATCGACATCTACATCCGAGATGGCGGAAGACACTCCGGTCACGTACGAGGATCTGCCTGATGAGCTCAAGAAGAAACATGACGAGATCAAGGCAAACCTTGAAGCCGAACTCATCGGCTCCTTCCACCGAACCCGCTCCCATGGCGTCAGGTGGAAGGGCTTCACACCTGAAGACGCACTCGATGGAGTGGATCTGTCCGCCCCGTCAGAAGAACGCACCAGGTCGCTACGGCAGGAGATCAACTACATGGTGGCTCATTCGCTGCACCAACACTCTGAGAGCCTGGTGAACACTTTGGAGCGTGTCGCTCTGCGCGTCGTCCAGGAAATCATGAGCCACCGGTATTCTCCATCGGGACCAGCTCTGGGGACTTTCAAGGGAGAGATGCCGCTCCAGCCCCAGCCGTTCGCTTGGGCAGCACCGGAACTGCCGAACTCATCGGCGTATGTCGTCTACAAGATGGGTGGTGATCCTAGTGACTACCAAGTCCTACCTGAGGCACCCAAGGAGATCCCGCACGGATACGCGTGCACATACGTACCGGACTGCAACGCCTGGGCACTCTCGAACCAGGCTGCAATAACAGCGGCCTCTGGAACGGCAGGAGGAACGTCGAGAGCCGATCCCGAGAAGCAATCGTGGCTGGCTAAGTACGCCACCCCGACAAACCTCCAAAGCCCAGCTCCTGCAGCTTGGCTTAGAACCGGAAAAGCAAGCATGGCTGGTTAAGTATGCCACCCCGGCGAATCTTCGGGGTTCGACACCTTCAGCCATCACAGCGGATCAGATTTGTGCAATTCGAAAGATCGGTTCGGTATGATGCCGAAAAGGAAGGCGTTCGGCTACACCAAGCCGTACCCCAACAGCTACGAACTGATCCCGCTGCCACCCAAATATCGGCTCCCGGACTTCACGAAGTTTAGTGGATCGGATGGGTCCAGCTCCATCGAGCATGTGAGCCGATATTTGGCACAGCTGGGCACGATCTCAGCGTCAGACGAGTTGCGCGTGAGGTTCTTCGCACGAGTCCCTCACAGGATCGGCTTTCGGGTGGTACACATCGCTACCACCGAACTCCATCCAGACTTGGAAGCAGTTGGAAGAGCAGTTCCATGAGCAGTATCACTCAGAAGCTTCCGATGTTGGCATTGCCGATCTAGCGCAAGTACGACAGAAGCGCGGGGAAACAGTGTCAGAATACGTCCAGCGCTTCAGGACCATTAGGAACCGATGCTTTTCGGCTCATATAAGTGAAAAAGAAGCGATCGAGTTGGCGGTGGTGGGTCTCTCATCATCAATCAAGGACGTGGCCTCCCAAGCGGACTACCCTTCGTTGGCGCACATGGTGCGAAGCTGTCGGCATATGAACAGCGCCACCCGGATGTTTACCGGGACAAATTCAAGCGTGCGGTGACCCCGGTTGAGGCGGACGAGGATGAAGGTGCTGCGGGAGATCGGGAGATAGCGAGTGGCTGAATGGACTCGAGCGACGGGCCCCGTGACCTGCAAATGGGTGAAGCCACAAGGCCCTCCAAAAGGGTTCGACTTCGACGTGACCAAGACGGAGCAGATCTTTGATCTCTTACTCACGGAGAAGCATATAAAGGTACCCGAAGGCCACAAGTTCCCCACGGTGCAAGAGCTGAACGGAAAGCCATACTGCAAATGGCATAACACGTTCTCCCACACCACCAACGACTGCAGGGTGTGGCGGCAGCAGATCCAAATGGCGATAGAAAACGGACGGTTGATTTTCAACCAATACGCCATGAAGGTCGACACACACCCCTTCCCCGCCGTAAACATGGTGGAGTATACTTACCATGGAGGGTGCCGGCCGGATTTCTCGTGCCAAATCAATATGGTAGATCTTGGACACCACGCCGGCAAGGATGGAGATGAGGGCAGCTGCTCTCATAACGAGGATACGAAGAAGCCGCTCCACGCGATCGGCTCCGCCAAGATGGCAAGCGCTACGTAACAGAGGGAGAAGTGAAAAACATAAGATATCAGCGACCTCTCTCTGATCACCTCCTCAACAAGTATGTGAGTCAGTATGACCAACGCCGACGGTCCAGCGATGATGATGAAAGAGATTGTCTGGCTAGAGAAGCCAGAAGACATCGTCGACATAATCGCGATGAGGAGGAGCACGAGCGTTGTGCCAAGGAAAAGGCAAGGGAGCAAGACGACGAGGACAGGCATCGGGATTGTCCCTTCTTCGAGCACTCGCTGGGATTCGGGAATGAGCCGATTACCAACAATCGGCAATTGCCCGGAATGCAACCGGAAGAAGAAGGAGGCAGCCAACGTGTCCGTGTTCGAGCGCTTAGGACCTCTCCCGCCACGAGCAAACGGGCTGAGTCCCTCGGTTGAAAAATCTCGAAGATTCGAAGACGAGGGAGAAGAAGAAGACAGGTATCACCGGCCAAGGTGGTGCCCCGATGGACTCAGCCGTTCCCTGAAACGCAGGGTTCAACGATTGCGCGGCCCGGAAGAAGCCGAGAGGTTATACTTGCATACATTGAGGAAGGCAAGGCCTGATCTGGCTGCGAAGGTTCAGCGAACCCTGGATGAAGAGGGTCGTCCACGGAAAATGGAGTGGCGCCCCAAGCAGAGGAAAGCCGATGATGAAACATCGGCTGGCACAAACATGGTGCTCGTTCTTCCGACAAAGCTTAGCGCTCCACGATCACATGATGCACTCAAGGTGGGCGACGACAAGCGCACCAACATGATAAAGTCAGAGATTGGGCTGGTTTTATCTACCGGCCTGAACGAGTAGCAAGAACACGTCAATGAGCAAACATGGCGAGGCTGATCCTTGTGATCGGCCCCAAAAATTTATGAAGGGACATTACAAAACCTTCACCGAACAAGCAACATGGAGGCCGATTCCAGCAATCGGCCAAAATTATCCTCACCATCCATTTTGTCTGGGTTCGACATGTTATCCAACAGAGCCGATACCATCAATTCTCTTGACAGAATCGGCTCGGGGGCACCCAGGTGGATAAAACACGAGGATATGCAGTAGAAATAGCTCATCCTTTGGTGATGGGTATTGGAGTATGGGGGCCGATGCACAAGTCGGCCGTAAAAAAAAAATTCTGAAAATTCGAAAATTTTCGAGCACAGCCGATGCAGCAGACATCGACTTAAGGATATGTAACTGTTACGATCAGAGGGTCAATGGAGCACGAAGGGAGATTTTAATGGAAGAACTCCTCAATGGAGTAGTTTAAGGGCTCGGATCAGTTTAAGGGCTCGGATCCTCTCTTCTAGAACAATGCCAAGAGCAGCCTGGACGTGCAGATCAGGTCAAGGATGGATTGCATAAGATCCACCAAAGGAAAAGAGCCGATCTAGCTGGCAAGGCGCAGGAAGAACTGAAGAAGCTCGGAGGGCAGCTCACCTTGAAGGTTCTCTGTTTGGGGCTACGTCATGAGTTAAGGCTAATGTCGGCACATGTGGCTGATTCGCCTTCATTAAGGCTCGGGGGGCAGCTCGCCCTAAAGGTCGTTGCTCTTGGGAGCCGATTTGGTTGGAATCGGCTAGCCCTATGACACAACTGGTTTGGAGAGCGGTGTTCTGTTACAGAGTCATCAGTTTGAGCATCCAAGGCAGTTCCAGGGCTCTTTTAAAGTCGCCTGCTCAAAGATCAAGTCGCCAGCTTACTAAGATCGGCTGTGCCATCGTCATCGGCAGAGCCAGCTAGCCTGGAGGGATGGCTAAATTGGCCTGTCTCGCAGATTATCATGAAACTGATGCGTTGCCATCAGTCACTAAGCATGGATTAGGCCAACAGTCGACAAACTCAGCATGAAAGAAATCGGCGAAATCAAGCTAAGGGAATTCTTCGTTAGTATTGGGATTTCTTACAATGGGGAGCCGATTGCTCAAGGAAGGAAGAACAAAAGAAGGGTCTATTGACCAATCTACTACTGCTAGGCCTATACTATTAGATCCTAATCTATGGGCCATCACTGCCCTCATCGTCATCCTCAGAACTCTCATCGGCACTGCTGCCGATGGGCTCCTCGTCGCTACTCCCGTAGCCCTCCACGGGGGCTTCATCCCCGTCTTCGTCGTCGCCGCCGTCGTCGTCCCACCACATGCGGAGGCGCTTCGCCGGCGGGTAGCCCTCGAGGGAGTCGTCGTCGTCGTCGTCTTCTTCTCCCCTTCTTCGGAGGTGGGGCAGCCGTCCCAGGAGAACCGGTCGTCCTCGCTTTTTGGCTCCAGTTCCCCATCGGCGAGGAACTGAAGATCTTCATCCCCGCTGGTCAAGGATTTGTCGTCCTCAGACCAAATGGAGGAGGCATGGCTCTCCTCGTCCCAGTCTTCCGGGGCACGAACTTCTGGCGGCGTCTCGCGGGAGGAGTCGGACCCGTAGGAAAACTCGGAGGAAGAGGAAGAAGACATGGCGGCACAGAGGATTTTTGGTGCTAATGCGAGGAGGACGAAGGAGACGCAAGCTGTTTAGAACGGTTAAATAAAGGGGATATGAGAGAAATTCAATGCCACAGCAGCTTCCGAGGAGATGTAGCCCAATAGGAAAATTTTGCGGCCACGTGGAGAAGTGGAAGGGGCAAGGCATCATGATGGGGATTCTGCGGCAGCTGCAGCTCCGCCACGACATGACCCGACGAAAGAAAGCGTAATGATTTTGGAAATGTCATTTCCAAAACCAGGGGGCATGTGTTATCACCAGAATTTGACCGAGTCAGAGGTGGGCCGCGATCAAGATGGACTTGAAGAATGTATATAGAGGAAATACGTGAATCGGCCTGTTATACCAAGTTGGGCTTGTTTGCCCGTGTATCTGTAACATATAAGATCGCATCTTAGTTTAGAAGTTAGAATCTTACTCGTGCACGGTTTGGTGCACGCCCCACATTAGAAAGTCCGCTCGGACTATAAATATGTATCTAGGGTTTATGGAATAAACAACAACCAACGTTCAACCACAAACAAATCTCGGCGCATCGCCAACTCCTTCGTCTCGAGGGTTTCTACCGGTAAGCATCATGCTGCCTAGATCGCATCTTGCGATCTAGGCAGCACAAGCCTGCCCACGTTGTTCATGCGTTGCTCGTATCGAAGCCTTTTTGATGGCGAGCAACGTAGTTATCTTAGACATGTTAGGGTTAGCATTGTTCTTCATATTACATGCTTTCGTAGTGCAACCCTTGCATGTCTAGCCGCCCTTACACCTATCTTAGGTGTAGGGCGGCACCCCGCTTGATCATAGTTTAGTAGATTTGATCCGTTACGATTGCTCCTTGTTCTACAAGGATTAGTTTAATATCCGCAATAGTTAGGCCTTACAAAGGGGGAGGATCCAGCGGCACGTAGGGTGTCGTTCGTTGGCCCTAAGCAGGATGTTCCGGGATCAACCTCGTGTTGGTTTTTAGGCCTTGTTTAGGATCGGCTTACGATCACCGTGCGTGGCCGCGAGGCCCAACCTGAAGTAGGACGATCCGATTATGCGGTGAAAACCCTAGATCGTCGTAGATCTCATTAGCTTTACCTTGATCAAGCAGGACCGCCATATATTCGGACACCTCGTCCGAATCATGGGTGGATCGGCTCTTTGAGCCGATTCACAGGATAACCTGAGAGCCGATCGAGGCTAGTATTTAACGTTTACGTGTGTGCCCTGCAGGAAACTAAGCGAGGCATCATCCACACCTTCCTGACCAGGTATAGGTCAGGTGGCACGCCCTTGTGATAAACATCGGCGCGTGCGACCAGGAGGCTTTGCGGGCCGTCGCTCCGAGGGACTGGGGCCAGCCGCAGCCCTAGTTGTTCCCGGCTCTACCGTGTTGACCGTCTCTGCCCGCCAGGGGGTTTCTGACGTCAACACCTTTATATTCGACCTTGTGAGCAAAACAAAAAGACAGAAACAACTTGTATTGGTATGAAGACATGCTCTAAAAAACCACCATGTTGAATGGGTCGTGCAAGCGTGACAAAACTAAGTAAAAAAGGTTTTGTGTATAAGGAAAAGAAAAAAACATAAATAATTAGACAAAAAATGAAAATACATGTAGAGGCCATGGTTGCACTTGCTAATTACACGTATCTTGAGAGTTGAGACAAATGCTACACGGGTTACTTTTTTAGACAAGTGCAACTATTATCAAACCAGCTTATTACATGCACGTTCATTGAAGAAAGTGTAACTTGTTTGGAAAACAAGTTGCTAATTGCATGTTTCTCAAAAAAAATGTATCTTAAATTTGAAACCATGCTGATACTTGCACATTTCATGAGAAGAGTGACTCGCTCCAAAAATGGTTTACAATTGCATATTTTTTGAAAAAATGCAAGTCATACCGAGAACTGTTTGGACATTTTTAAATAAAAGTGCGGCTCGTTTAGAAAACATTGGAGTGCAACCCATATTGAGAACTACGCCATTTCAAAAATCGTTTGGAGCTGCAGATTTCATGAGGAAAAGTGAACTCATATCTCAAACCATTGCAACTTTCTTGAGAAGGGTGCTACTTATTTGAAAAACGGTTTGAGTTACATATTTCTTGATAAAAGCATAACTCGTATCAAGTTGCATGTTTTGTGAAAGAAAAAGTACAACTCATTTTAAAAATCGGTTGGAGTTGCACATTTTTTTAGAGAAAGTGCAACTTGATGTATAGAGTACCGATTAGAGTTGCTCATTTCTTAAGAAAAAGGTCAAATCGTAAAGTAACAAGATGACGAAGTAGAAAAAATATTGTATAACCTTGGTTGCGTTTTTTCGATAAAAGTGCAACTACGATTTGGCGAAAATTGCAACCTATATAACTAACCAAAAATAGAAAGTACAATTAACATAAATAATCAAAAATGTATATACATATAAATCCATGGTCGCACTTTTTTATAAAGGTGTAGTCACTTCGCAAGTTTGAGCCTACACATTTTTTTTCTCGTCTAGGTAGTTGCACGAAGTAAAATCCAACGGTTATCAGATCAACTGAGATATAAGAAAATCTGGGTCGCCTAATACTTAAGAAAATCCAACAAAAAATGTAAATATTAGTGTGCACGTGCGGTGTATCCTTTTTTTTTTTTAAATCATGCTTCGTTGGGATTGTCATTTCACTAGCGGTTTTCGTTAAAATCAACAAATGGTTCATCTAGGGATGTTTCCTTCCAAGTTTGGGTCTTTCTAGGAGCCCCGCTGCGCCAAATTGCAGAGTTGGGCGCACCACTGAAAATAGAAATTCTGTTTCTCCGCGTTGACAGAAAAGGAAAGAAGATAAAAACTAACGTAACAGCCCACGTGGTACACTAATTGACTGCCCACGGTTCCTGCACATGCGCGAAGAAGGGTGATGTTAGTCAATTAATTCATTTTTTTGAGAAAAATCAAAATGCTACTACCTCCATCTAAAATTAGATGTCTTACTTTTATCTAGATACAGATGTATTTAGATGCATTTTTGTTAGAGATACATCCGTATGTAGATAAAGTTAAGACACCTATTTTTAGACGGAGCGAGTGCAACTTTTGAACTGCGCTTGGAATTACGATCCGTTTACATTTTCGAAATCATTGCGGCGAGATCTTCGAAACAAGATCATATTTTCATAGGTTTCGATTTTTTTATAAACAAGCCACTTTTGTCCGTGACAGAGCAACTTTCGTGCATAATGAAGCAACTTTTGTCCGCGATAGAGCATTGCATTGTCGGCGCCAAATTTGCTCCGTTGGGCATCAAATTTATGCTTTCGGCCACCAAAGTTGCCCCATCTAATGGTAGAAGTTGATTATTGCTCACCAAAATTGCTCCGGGCATCAAAATTGCTCTAACATGATCAATGTTGCTCTGCCACGGATTAGAGTTGCTATGTTGAGATTTGCGGTTGCGTCGGAAGGCACTAAAGTTGCTATAGCACGAGGCACACAAGGGGTGGGCCTGGAGGGATTAGCCAGCTTTCTTCCCTCATATTTTCTTTTGAGATGGATTGCTCGTTGGGGAATGGATGGTAGAAAATAAGGACAAAAGAAAAGAGCAAATAAATTGTCTAGTTATACTCACGATCTGTCGGCTACACAATTTTGCACAAGAATTACCGGTAGGCACCGGAGTTGCTCTATTAGTACCAAACTTTCTTTGTCACGTACCAGAGTTGCGTCATTAGACACGAAAGTTGCTTCAAAGCTACTCTGTTGGAGACCAAAGGTGCCTAAAGTTGCTCTAACGAACATCAAAGTTGCTCTATCGGATACCAATGTTGCACCGTCAGGCAACAATTTTGTGCCGACAAGCACCAAAGTTGTGTCGTCCGACATCGAAGTTGTGCCTTCAGCACTAAATTTACTCTAGTGCACCTAAGTTGATTTTTAAGCACCAAAGTTGCCCTATCAGACGCTAAACTTTGATTTGTCGCGAACAAAAAATATTGACATTGGACACAAAAAAAAACTTTCTTTGTCAGGGCACCAATGTTTACTTCATCAGTTAGAAAAGTTAAACATAAGGCCTAAGACCCGGCTTTATAAATAAAGCTCCAATGCCAAGCGAACCATCATTCATAGTACAAACCCAACGTAACACCACATAAGCTGGTAGATTACAAATACACCCCACAACAGTTTGCTCCCCTGAGCCAAGTGCACCGAGATAAGAGATACAAGCCAAGGGCACCCTAAGCAGAAGCCCGATGCCTGCAAGTCTTCGTCCTCGCGTAGAGTCTCCTAACCTCGTCAAGCGTCACGTCCAGCAAGTCCATGTCCCTCTGTTTGACCAGAACCCTCAGCTCTGCATGTAGATAGACATTTTGAAAATTGAGTTAGCCGGGTTAGCGATCAGAGTACCCGGCCTTAATAGCTAGTTTATTCCTAACCATAGTGTCCAGCACTGAGCCGTAAAGGTAAAACAAGCTACTCTCTTAAGGGGCCCCGAAAGACCATGGACAATGGCTATGAACTCCCTAGCCCTTGCCGGGTTCCAGTCGTTGGATAGGAGTTCCCTAACTCCATCCCACATGAACTTAGCTAAAGGGTGGGTAAAGAAGATGTGATCGCAGCCTCCTCATCGCCGTAGAGAGAACACCTCCCATCGCCCGACCCATTTCTCTTGACAAGTTGATCACCAGCTGGCAGTCTTTCCCTGATAAGCTGCCAGAGGAAAACCTTGATTTTTAGAGGGACACACGCACGCAACACCTCCTTAATGTGAGTTAGCGCCACCCCGTGATAAAGTCGGAGGTACAACGATCTCGTGGAATAGCTACCTGAAGCTTCCAGCGCCCAGGCCACCTCGTCCGGTCCCTCCGACTGAGGTGTCAGGTCGGTCAGAAAAGTGACACCATGAGCACCAAAATTTGCATCAACTTGGCAGCAACGTGAGGGATCTTGGACGAGCTCCAACGCGCATGGCATGTCCCCATGCGCGGCCGCCCCCTGCGCGAGCTCCTCCCCCGGGCGGCCCCGACATGAGCTACTCCCTCGGGCTGTCGCACCGCACGAGATCCCCCATGCGCTTGGACCGTGTAGCCACGCGAGATCCCCCTGCACGTGGACCACATCCTTGCGAGAGTTCCGTCCCCTGCTGTAGCTCACGGCCCCTGCAGTATGGCCATGGCGTTCGCTTGATGGGGTCGATATGCGATTATTTCAGTCTTCATTTGTGCGAGGTTTGGGGCTAGAGGTGGTTGGCACTGGCGTGCGGAGAGGACGTGAATTAACAGATTCAATCTCGCTGTGGAGGACGGCGGTAGCCCCGTCTGGCGGCGGCTCGAATGCCCAATCCAGAGGCAACACATGAACCATGGCCACAGCGGCAGTGCGTGTATCGAGGGTCAGCAGCGGTAAGCTAGGAAGTGGGCGATGCAGGGACATGTGGACTGCCGCCGGACCAGAGGATGAGGGGAAGGGCGGATCCACGTGATGTAGGGAGGGTGAGCCACACTATCGAACAGGGGTGTGTTATCACCAGAATTTGACCGGATCAGAGGTGGGCCGCGATTGGAGATGGGCTTGAAGAATATACATAGAAGAAATACATGAATCGGCCTTCTATACCAAGTTTGGGTTAGTTTGCCCGTGTATCTGTAACATAGTAGGATACGTGTCGTTTAGAAGTTAGAGTTTAACCCGTGCACGGTTAGGTGCACGCCTGAATTAGAAAGTCCCCCGGACTATAAATATGTATCTAGGGTTTATGAAATAAACAACAATCACGTTTACCACAAACCAATCTAGGCGCATCGCCAACTCCCCCGTCTCGAGGGTTTCTTCCGGGTAAGCACCATGCTGCCTAGATCGCATCTTGCGATCTAGGCAGCACACGTTTATTCGTCGTTCATGCGTTGCTCGTATCGAAGCCTTTTTGATGGCGAGCAACGTAGTTATCATAGATGTTTTAGGGTTAGCATTGTTCATCATATCATATGCTATCATCGTGCAACCCTTAGGCATCTAGCCGCCCTTACACCTATCTTGGGTGTAAGGGCGGCACCCGCTTGATCATTATCTAGTAGATCCGATCCGTTATGATTGCTCCTTGTTCTTCAAGGATTAGTTTAATATCTGCATTGTTAGGCCTTACAAACGGGTCGAAGGATCCAATGGCGCGTAGGGTGTAGTTTGCTAGCCCTAGACAGGATGTTCCGAGGATCAACTTCGTGTTGGTTTTTAGGCCTTGTCTAGGGTCGGTTTACGATCACCGTGCGTGGCCGCCGTGCTCGATCACGAGTAGGATGTTCCGATTATGCGGTGAAAACCCCAAATCGTAGTAGGTCGCTTTAGCTTTATCTTGATCAAGCAGGACCACCATCTGATCGTACACCTCGTACGCATCATGGGTAGATCGGCTCCTTGAGCCGATTCACAGGATAACCTGAGAGCCGATCGAGGCTCGTATTTAACGTTTACGTGTATGCCATGCAGGAAACTAAGCGAGGCATCATCCAACACCTTCCTGACCAGGTATAGGTCAGGTGGCACGCCTTGCATCAGCATCGGACGTGCGTGCCGAAGGCTTTGCGGGCCTTCGCTCGGAGGGACCAGGGCCAGCCGCAGTCCTGGGAGATTCCCGGCTCTACGGTGTTGCCCGTCGCTGCCCGCCGGTGGGTTTCCGACCGCAACACATTCCGGCACGCCCGGTGGGACAATCTTCGACATCAACCGCATCGCCATCTACATCTGAGATGGCGGAAGGCACTCCGGTCAAGTACGAGGATCTGACTGAGGAGCTCAAGAAGAAGCATGACGAGATCAAGGCGGTCCTCAAAGCCGACCTCATCGGCTCTTTTCACAGAACCCGCTCACATGGCATCAGGTGGAAAGGGTTCTCACCTGAAGGCGCGCTCGATGGAGTGGACCTGTCCACCCCGTCGAAGAACGCACCGGGTCGATGCGTCGGGAGATCAACTTCATGGTGGCTCATTCGCCGCACCGCCATTCTGAGAGCCTGGTGAACACTTTGGAGCGTGTCGCTCTGCGCGTGATCCGGGAAATCATGAGCCATCAGTATTCTCCGTCAGGACCAGCTCTGGGGACTTACCAAGGAGAGATGCCACTCCAGTCCCGTCCACCGCTGCCGTTCGCGTTGGCAGCACCAGAAGTGCCGAGTTCATCGGCATACGTCGTCTACAAGACCGGTGGTGACCCTAGTGACTACCAATTCTTGCATGAGGCGCCCAAGGAGATCCCCCATGGATACACGTGCGCATACGTGTCAGACTGCAGTAACTGGGCACTCTCGAACCAGGCTGCAACAGCAGGGACTTCTAGAACAGCAGGAGGGACGTCGGGAATAGATCTTGAGAAGCAGACGTGGCTAGCTAAGTACGCCACTCCGACAAACCTCCAGAGCTCAGCTCCTGCAGTTGGCTCAGAGCTGGAAAAGCAAGCATGGCTGGCTAAGTATGCCACCCCGGCGAATCTTCAGAGTTTGACGCCTGCAGCCATCACCGCGGATCAGATTTGTACAATTCTGAAAGACCAGTTCGGCATGATGCCGAAAAGGAGGACAATCGGCTATTCCAAGCCGTACCCCAATGAGTACGAGTTGATCCCGCTACCACCCAAATATCGGTTCCCTGATTTCACCAAGTTTAATGGATCAGATGGTTCCAGCTCCATCGAGCATGTGAGCCGATATTTGGCACAGCTGGGCACGATCTCAGCATCAGACGAGCTGCGTGTGAGGTTCTTCGCACAGTCCCTCACAGGATCGGCTTTCGGGTGGTACACATCGCTGCCACCAAACTCAATCCGGACTTGGAAGCAGTTGGAAGAACAGTTCCACGTGCGGTATCACTCGGAGGCTTCCGAGGCTGGCATTGCCGATCTAGCACAAGTACGACGAAGCGCGGGGAAACAAGTGGCGGAATACGTCCAGCGCTTCAGGACCGTTAGGAACCGATGCTATTCGGTTCATGTAAGTGAAAAAGAAGCAGTCGAGTTGGCGGTGGTGGGTCTCTCATCATCGATCAAGGACGTGGCCTCCCAAGCGTGACTACCCTTCACCGGCGCACATGGTGCGAAGGCTGTTAGCATATGAACGACGCCACCCGGATGTTTACCAGGACAAATTCAAGCGTGCGGTGGTCCTGGTTGAGGCAGATGAAGATGAAGGTGCTGCGGGAGATCAAGAGGTAGCAGTGGCTGAATGGACTCGGGGGGCAAGCCCCGTGTCCTGTAAATGGGTTAAGCCGCAAGGTCCTCCAAAAGGGTTTGACTTCGACGTGACCAAAGCTGAGCAGATTTTCGACCTCTTACTCAAGAAGAAGCAGCTAAAGTTACCCGAAGGCCACAAGATCCCCACGGTGCAGGAGCTGAACGGAAAACCATACTGCAAATGGCATAACACGTTCACCCACGCCACCAACGACTGCAGGGTGTGGCGTCAGCAGGTCCAAATGGCGATAGAACAAGGGCGTCTAATTTTCAGCCAGTACGCCATGAAGGTCGACACACACCCCTTCCCCGCCGTTAACATGGTGGAGTGCACTTACCATGGAGGGTGCCAGCCAGATTTCTCGTGCAATATCAACATGGTAGGGCCTGGGCACCACTCTGGTAAGGACGGAGATGGGGGCAGCTGCTCTCATAGCAAGGACACAGAGGAAGCCGCTCCACGCGATCGGCTCCGTCACGATGGCAAGCGCTACATCACAGAGGGAGAAGTGAGGAACGTAAGATATCAGCGACCTCTCTCTGATCACCTCCTCAACAAGTATGTGGGTCAATATGACCAACGCCGGCGATACAACGACGATGATGAAAAAGATCGTCTGGCTAGGGACGACAGGAGACGTCGTCGGCATGATCGCGACGAGGAGCGATATGAGCGCCACGCCAAGGAAAAGTCGAGAGAGCAAGATGACGTGGATAGGCACTGGGACTGCCCCTTCTTCAGACACTGCTGGGATTCAGGAATAAGCCGATTGCCCACAATCGGCAATTGCCCAGAATGTAAACAAAAGAAGAAGGATGCAGCTAACGTGTCCGTGTTCAAACGTCTAGGGCCTCTCCCGCCTCGGAACAAGCATGCTGAGTCCGCTCGGGTGGAAGATCTCGAGGAACTAGAGGACGATGATGAAGAAGAAGACAAGTATCATCGCCCAAGGTGGTGCCCTGATGGGCTCAGCCGTTCCCAAAAGCGAAGGGTTCAGCGTCTACGTGGGTTGGAGGAAGCCGAAAGGTTATACCTGCACACGTTGAGGAAGGCGCGGCCTGATCTGGCCGCTAAAATTCAGCGAACCCTGGACGAAGAAGGTCGGCCACAAAGGAAAGAGTGGCGCCCCAGACAAAAGAAAGCCGATGATGAGACATCGGCTGGCACAAACATGGTGTTCATCCTTCCAACGGAGTTTAGTGCTCCAGGAGTAGACGAAGCACCTGTGGCACAACTTGATCTGCGGCCCACGGCCGGTCATCTTTGAGAAGCCACGAGAAAGAAGCTACGGGCATCCGAAGGCCCTGTACTTGCAAGGTTACATCAATGGGCAGCTCTGTCAACAAGATGTTGGTGGACACCGGAGCGGCAGTCAACATTATGCCTTACTCCATGCTATGTCGGTTGGGACGCTCTAGCTCGGATCTGATCAAGACCAATGTGACGCTGAGCGATTTCAACGGCCAAGCGTCTGACGCACAAGGTGTTCTGAACGTGGATCTGACCGTAGGAAGGAAAACTGTCCCTACGACGTTCTTTATTGTCGACAGCAAGAGCACCTATGCTGTCCTACTAGGGAGAGATTGGATCCACGCCAATTGTTGCATTCCATCCACGATGCACCAATGCCTAATACAGTGGGATGGAGATGAAGTAGAAGTCGTCCACGCAGATAATTCAGCCGAGATTTCAACGGATGGCATGAATGTTTGGGAGACATCAGGCCAAGAGCCACTCTCAGGCATCAATATGGACGACTGCGAGCGCATCGACGTGACAAAGGACGGGGTTAGGATGGTTTTATCCACCGGCCTGACCGTGTAACAAGAGCAACATCTATGGATAAACATGGCGATGCCGATCCATGTGATCGGCCCCAAGGATCTATGGAGGAACATTGCACAACCTTCATCGAGCAAGCAACATGGAGGCCGATTCCAGCAATCGGCCAAAATTATCCTCACCATTCATTCTGCCTGGGTTCAACGTCGATCTAATGGGCAATGGGTTTACGTCGGCTGATGAGTTAAGAAGAAGTCAACACTGGTCCTAACAGGACCGACGTTCACATATAGTGCCTTGGCTAACCACAGAGCCGATATCAGCAGATACCTGGCAGAATCGGCTCGGGGGGCACCTAATCAGATAAACATGTGCGACACCGATACATGTGCGAACAAATATTGGGGCCAATGAAAGATCGGTCAGTAAAAAAAAATCGAAAAAATCAGTATATATAAAAAGCCGATGCACGGCCATCGACTTTAGACAAGTTCAGCGAAACAAGTTCAGCAAAACATTCGTCAGTTTGCACAAAGAGGCTCTACTGAAGAAAAGCGTCGAGGGCGTGAAGGGCATCGGCACGGATTCGATCCACCTCGGCGATCTCAGCCTCGTCGTCCTCGTCTCTCCCCATCACCAGCCGATCGCTCAGGGCACGAATTTCAGCCAGATCGGTCTTCAGATCGGCTGTGAGGCCTTTTGCTTCCTCTTGAGAGCGAGCAATGAGGGTTTCCTTGTCTTGGATAAGCTGTTTGGTCTCCCTGACCCTCTTTTCAAGGTCCTCCAGTTCCTGGCGCAAGGTCTCGAGTTCGACACTATGGGTAGAAGTGTCGGTTTTGGCGTCTAAAGCTGCCTTCTTCTCGTTGAGCCGTTGACATTTGTCCGCAATATCGGCTCTCAACGGGAGCTGGGCGTGGCGAAGAGTAATTCTTTGACGAGCCGATTGCACCCTTGACCTGAAAACCGACAAAGTCACAGCCGGCCAAAGCTTAACATGCAGCGTCACCGGGAGATGGGGCTGGATGTCTTCGAGGATGCCTTTGATTGCCTCGGGGTTTTCGACCAGGGTTTCGACCGAGGAGGAGAGCAAAACCTTGATACGCTCGAGCAGGCCATGGACCGCGCTAGGGCTTGGCTCTTCACCTGCTTTGGAAGTAGCTGGCTCGATGAAGTCGGGATCGAACGTCAGCAAGCTTGAAGGATCACAACCCTGACAGACGAACAGGAGCAGTATGAGCATACAACAAAGGAAAAGGGTAGGCCCGAGAGAGTGGAGCGTACCTCTCCCAAAGAAGGAAGGGCAGCCGATGTTGTGACGATCGGCTTTGCGGTGGACTGAGCCAGGTTAGCCACTTGGTCAGCCACGCTCGGTGAGTTGGTTAGGCCGGGTGTGGCAGATGGCATCGGTACCTCTTCAACGTCCCCGCTAGAGGTCCCATTAGTCTGCAAAGGAAATGGTGAGCCAATCCAATTAGCAACGGGACGGTGTGGGGTATGAGCTGTTGAGGTAATTACATTTGAAACTTCCTGGCTCGGCGAGGAGACTCGTGAGTCTTTGCGGGCCCTTTTGACGCATCGACGCTTCATGCGTGACCCCGTTTTGATCGGAGCTTGAAGGTCAGCAGGCTCGGGAGTCGACCTTTTCCTAGAAGCCGACGCTGGCGAGGCCGTCTGGCTCTGTGTGGTGGATCTCTCTGAATCACCCGGGGAGGAGTCCCTTGGGCTGGACTGTGCTCCCTCACTGGAGTTCTCTTCAGTGGAAGTCTGAAAGAAGAGGTACAACCATGTTACAAAGATTGGGAAGGCAAATGTGTTTGGTCAAGACACGAGTCAGCTTACATGCAAGTTTGCTTGGACAGGAGCTTTGCGCTTCAGGGTTTTTCTGACAGCTACTTTCCTCACTGCCTTCCTCGCCTGGGTTGAGGCTCGGGGGGCAACTGACCCCGAGGATGCTTTACTCTTGGGAGCCGATTTCGGTGAAATCGGTTGGCTCTGCATTATGACCTTCTTCAAGGGCGGTGAGCTCTGACAGAAGAGAACTACCGGAGCTGGTGGAAGGAACTCGAACGGGGAACCGTCGGCTTGTGTGGGCTTTGGGCCATCCTGTTGCTGCCAAGGAATAAAGTGAAGTTACAGACAATCATCATGAGCCATTGCAGGTAATTTATATGTAATGGTACCTGATGTGCAGGAACGTCATATTCAGCATCAAGTTGCTTCAGCAACGGTCCTAGAGCTCTTCTGAAGGCGTGAGTCTTCCACATCGACCACCAGGTCTCGAAGCCATCGGTAGTGGCGGTAAAACGGAGGTTATGAGGAATTGGAATGGCCAGAGCGTCAAAGAAGGTATAGCACCTTTGGCCAGTAATAATGTCAGGCAATTCAGCCCTGCTTGCTGTCAGGTGATGGAGAAAGAAGTGTGGGGGCACTTGCCCGAGGCCAAGCTGCCGGGCTACTACCACCGGTTGGTAGGACTCGTAACCAGGCTTTATGATCCTGTTTGAGGTACTCATGCCAACTGGGAGAAAGCAAGGACGGATCATGATAGAGTACAGGTGCTGAGTGCTGGCGTCATCGGCAAGGCTGTCTAATCGGAAGGAGACTGGATTCTCAAAGATTTCCGATTCAGTATAGGGGAAGAACAAGGGGTTGTCCAGGCCTTGGAAGAAAATCCTGAACCACTCCGCTGCTTCCTTGGGGATCAGCCTGCTGCCTGGGAGACTGTACAGAGCTTGGCCATAGCTAGTGCATCGGATTTCCTTTCCATTCGCATCTGGGAAGGTGCAGGTGGCCAGAGGTGGGAAATTTGGGATTTGATTTTGAAAGTACAATTGAGCCCATAACTGAATAAACCACCAGGGGCCTCCTGTTTTGACTGTCCTTTGGGAGAACAGTTTGACGGACATCAGTTGAAGAGATCGATAGACTTCTCCAAGGAGCAGTTTTCCAAGGCCAAGTTGGGTACCTTTGGCTAGCTCATAGGCCAGGGAGAGGTAGTTCTTGGTTGGGGCGAGTGAAGGACCACAAAATATGAAGTGCTCCAGCCAGAAGTTCAAGAAAGCCGTGTGCTCTCTTTCTGTCACAGGGCCTTTGGTTTTCATATAACGCCTGAGGTAGGCACTGATACGTCTCCGACGTATCGATAATTTCTTATGTTCTATGCCATATTATTGATGATACCTACATGTTTTATGCACACTTTATGTCATATTCGTGCATTTTCTGGAACTAACCTATTAACAAGATGCCGAAGTGCCGATTCTGTTGTTCTCGCTGTTTTTGGTTTCGAAATCCTAGTAACGAAATATTCTCGGAATTGGACGAAATCAAGACCCGTGGGCCTATTTTGCCACGAACCTTCCGAGAAGACCGAAGAGCATACGAAGTGGGGCCACGAGGTGGCCGGACCACAAGGCGGCGCGGCCAAGGGGGCCCGCGCCGCCCTGTGGTGTGGGCCCCTCGTCAGCCCTCCGACTCGCCCTTCCGCCTACTTAAAGCCTCCGTCGCGAAACCCCCGATGCGAAAAACCACGATACGGAAAACCTTCATCGAGACGCCGCCGCCGCCAATCCCATCTCGGGGGATTCGGAGATCTCCTCCGGCACCTCGCCGGAGAGGGGATTCATCTCCCGGAGGACTCTACACCGCCATGGTCGCCTCCGGAGTGATGAGTGAGTAGTTCACCCCTGGACTATGGGTCCATAGCAGTAGCTAGATGGTTGTCTTATCCTCATTGTGCTTCATTGTTGGATCTTGTGAGCTGCCTAACATGATCAAGATCATCTATCCGTAATACTCTATGTTGTGTTTGTCGGGATCCGATGGATAGAGAATACCATGTTATGTTAATTATCAAGTTATTGCATATGTGTTGTTTATGATCTTGCATGCTCTCCGTTATTAGTAGAGGCTCGGCCAAGTTGATGCTAGTAACTCCAAGAGGGAGTATTTATGCTCGATAGTGGGTTCATGCTCGCATTGACACCTGGGACAGGTGACAAAAAGTTCTAAGGTTGTGCTTTGTCTTGTTGCCACTAGGGATAAAACATTGATGCTATGTCCGAGGATGTAGTTATTGATTACATTACGCACCATACTTAATGCAATTGTACTGTTGCTTTGCAACTTAATACTCGGAAGGGGTTCGGACGATAACCCGAAGGTGGACTTTTTAGGCATAGATGCGGTTGGATGGCGGTCTATGTACTTTGTCGTAATGCCCAATTAAATCTCACTGTACTTATCATGACATGTATGTGCATTGTTATGCCCTCTCTATTTGTCAATTGCCCGACTGTAATTTGTTCACCCAACATGCTTTTATCTTATGGGAGAGACACCTCTAGTGAACTGTGGACCCCGGTCCATTCTTTTAATACTGAAATACAAATCTGCTGCAATACTTGTTTTTACTGTTTTCTCTGCAAACAATCATCTTCCACACAATTCGGTTAATCCTTTGTTACAGCAAGCCGGTGAGATTGACAACCTCACTGTATCATTGGAGCAAAGTACTTTGGTTGTGTTGTGCCGGTTCCACGTTGGCGCCGGAATCTCTGGTGTTGCGCCGCACTACATCCCGCCGCCATCAACCTTCAACGTGCTTCTTGGCTCCTCCTGGTTCGATAAACCTTGGTTTCTTTCTGAGGGAAAACTTGCTACTGTGCGCATCATACCTTCCTCTTGGGGTTGCCCAACGAACGTGTGAAATACACGCCATCAAGCATATTTTCTGGCGCCGTTGCCGGGGAGATCAAGACACGCCGCAAGGGAGTCTCCACTTCCCAATCTCTTTACTTTGTTTTTGTCTTGCTTTATTTTATCTACTACTTTGTTTGCTGCATTATATCAAAACACAAAAAAATTAGTTGCTAGTTTTACTTTATTTACTGTCTTGTTTGCTATATCAAAAACACACAAAAATTAGTTTACTTGCATTTAGTTTACTTTTGTTATCATGTCTAGCTCTGTACCTGCTACTTCTTCACCTGAGGAATTAGTTTTTACTTTTAAACAAGGGGATGAGGAAAGTTTTAAGGATGCTTGGTCTAGAATTTTTACTTCTTATCGTAAAACTGAACCTCAAATGACTCTAAGTTTGCTCCTTAGTAATTTTTATTTTGGTCTTATGATTCGCTACAGATATGCTTTGGATACTTTAGTGGGAGGAGATTTCCTTCATTGCAATGGGGATCAAGCTTTTAATGCCATAAAGAAGTTGGTTGCATCACATGATTCAGCTAATAACTTTGATTCAGCCCTTATTAGCATTTATAATAGATTAAACAATCTCGAGATAAGTACATCTCGCCTGGATGACAACTATCACCATGTTCGTAATCGTCTTGAACAAGTTTTAGTGAACTCTAAACCTTCATTATGGGATCCTACTTGTTAAAATTGTTATCGGTGATCAAACTCTTCGTGCCAACCGTGATATTATGTCTGAATTTTGCCTTATACCGGAGAGCATTTATAAATCTTTGAAACTTTGGGGAGTTGATGAAGGAGGAGAAGAAATAACTCTCATTGATAACTCTGTTATAATTCCTAAGGGAATAGCCGCAGGTGTGCATACAACCATTCTTGGAAGAACAATATCCATTGATTATCTTGTTATTGAATGTGTAGGGACAGGAAAAATCACACTCGGAAGATCCCTGCTAAAACTATTGGGAGCGGTCATAGATGTGGGAGAAGGCATCCTGGATTTCACCTCTATACCGGGGGGATCATACATTTCCTAAATCAAAGAGAAAGAAAAACAACAAGAAAGGTAAGGGTAAAGCCCAAGGTAAGGATGATGCACCACTCTCCGATAATACTTGAGTTACACTTTCGCGCCTAGGCTGAAAGGCGTTAAAGAAAAGCGCTTATGGGAGACAACCCATGTTTTTACTACAGTATTTTTGTTTTATATTTGAGTCTTGGAAGTTGTTTACTACTGTAGCAACCTCTTCTTATCTTAGTTTTGAGTTTTGTTGTGCCAAGTAAAGTCTTTGATAGTAAAGTAAGTACTAGATTTGGATTACTGCGCAGTTCCAGATTTCTTTGCTGTCACGAATCTGGGTCTACCTCCCTGTAGGTAGCTCAGAAAATTAAGCCAATTTACGTGCATGATCCTCAGATATGTACGCAACTTTCATTCAATTTGAGCATTTTCATTTGAGCAAGTCTGGTGGCCTAATAAAATCCATCTTTACGGACTGTTCTGTTTTGACAGATTCTGCCTTTTATTTCGCATTGCCTCTTTTGCTATGTTGGATGAATTTCTTTGATCCATTAATGTCCAGTAGCTTTATGCAATGTCCAGAAGTGTTAAGAATGATTGTGTCACCTCTGAACATGTTAATTTTTATTGTGCACTAACCCTCTAATGAGTTGTTTCGAGTTTGGTGTGGAGGAAGTTTTCAAGGATCAAGAGAGGAGTATGATGCAATATGATCAAGAAGAGTGAAAGGTCTAAGCTTGGGGATGCCCCGGTGGTTCACCCCTGCATATTCTAAGAAGACTCAAGCGTCTAAGCTTGGGGATGCCCAAGGCATCCCCTTCTTCATCGACAACATTATCAGGTTCCTCCCCTGAAACTATATTTTTATTCCGTCACATCTTATGCACTTTGCTTGGAGCGTCGGTTTGTTTTTGTTTTTGTTTTGTTTGAATAAAATGGATCCTAGCATTCACCTTATGGGAGAGAGACACGCTCCGCTGTATCATATGGACAAGTATGTCCTTAGGCTCTACTCATAGTATTCATGGCGAAGTTTCTTCTTCGTTAAATTGTTATATGGTTGGAATTGGAAAATACTACATGTAGTAACTCTAAAATGTCTTGGATAATTTGATACTTGGCAATTTTTGTGCTCATGTTTAAGCTCTTGCATCATATACTTTGCACCCATTAATGAAGAAACACTTAGAGCTTGCTAATTTGGTTTGCATATTTGGTTTCTCTAGAGTCTAGATAACTTCTAGTATTGAGTTTTGAACAACAAGGAAGACGGTGTGGAGTCTTATAATATTTACAATATGTCTTTTATGTGAGTTTTGCTGCACCGTTCATCCTTGTGTTTGTTTCAAATAACCTTGCTAGCCTAAACCTTGTATCGAGAGGGAATACTTCTCATGCATCCAAAATCCTTGAGCCAACCACTATGCCATTTGTGTCCATCATACCTACCTACTACATGGTATTTCTCCGCCATTCCAAAGTAAATTGCTTGAGTGCTACCTTTAAAATTCCATCATTCACCTTTGCAATATATAGCTCATGGGACAAATAGCTTAAAAACTATTGTGGTATTGAATATGTACTTATGCACTTTATCTCTTATTAAGTTGCTTGTTGTGCGATAACCATGTTTTCACGGGGACGCCATCAACTATTCTTTGTTGAATATCATGTGAGTTGCTATGCATGTCCGTCTTGTCTGAAGTAAGAGAGATCTACCACCTTTATGGTTGGAGCATGCATATTGTTAGAGAAGAACATTGGGCCGCTAACTAAAGCCATGAATCATGGTGGAAGTTTCAGTTTTGGACATATATCCTCAATCTCATATGAGAATAACAATTGTTGCCACATGCTTATGCATTAAAGAGGAGTCCATTATCTGTTGTCCATGTTGTCCCGGTATGGATGTCTAAGTTGAGAATAATCAAAAGCGAGAAATCCAAAATGCGAGCTTTCTCCTTAGACCTTTGTACAGGCGGCATGGAGGTACCCCATTGTGATACTTGGTTAAAACATGTGCATTGCAAAGATCCGGTAGTCCAAGCTAATTAGGACAAGGTGCGGGCACTATTAGTATACTATGCATGAGGCTTGCAACTTGTAAGATATAACTTTCATAACTCATATGCTTTATTACTACCGTTGACAAAATTGTTTCATGTTTTCAAAATAAAAGCTCTAGCACAAATATAGCAATCGATGCTTTCCTCTTTGAAGGACCATTCTCTTTACTTTTATGTTGAGTCAGTTCACCTATCTCTCTCCACCTCAAGAAGCAAACACTTGTGTGAACTATGCATTGATTCCTACATACTTGCATATTGTACTTGTTATATTACTCTATGTTGACAATTATCCATGAGATATACATGTTACAAGTTGAAAGCAACCGCTGAAACTTAATCTTCCTTTGTGTTGCTTCAATACCTTTACTTTGATTTATTGCTTTATGAGTTAACTCTTATGCAAGACTTATTGATGCTTGTCTTGAAGTACTATTCATGAAAAGTCTTTGCTTTATGGTTCACTTGTTTACTCATGTCATTACCATTGTTTTGATCGCTGCATTCATTACATATGTTTACAAATAGTATGATCAAGGTTATGATGGCATGTCACTTCAGAAATTATCTTTGTTATCGTTTTACCTGCTCGGGACGAGCAGAACTAAGCTTGGGGATGCTTGATACGTCTCCGACGTATCGATAATTTCTTATGTTCTATGCCATATTATTGATGATACCTACATGTTTTATGCACACTTTATGTCATATTCGTGCATTTTCTCGGAACTAACCTATTAACAAGATGCCGAAGTGCCGGTTGTTGTTTTCTACGCTGTTTTTGGTTTCAGAAATCCTAGTAACGAAATATTCTCGGAATTGGACGAAATCAAGACCCGGGGGCCTATTTTGCCACGAACCTTCCAGAAGACCGAAGAGCATACGAAGTGGGGCCACGAGGTGGCCGGACCACAAGGCGGCGCGGCCAAGGGGGGCCCGCGCCGCCACGTGGTGTGGGCCCCTCGTCAGCCCTCCGACTCGCCCTTCCGCCTACTTAAAGCCTCCGTCGCGAAACCCCGATGCGAAAAACCACGATACGGAAAACCTTGCGAGACGCCGCCGCCGCCAATCCCATCTCGGGGGATTCGGAGATCTCCTCCGGCACCCTGCCGGAGAGGGGATTCATCTCCCGGAGGACTCTACACCGCCATGGTCGCCTCCGGAGTGATGAGTGAGTAGTTCACCCCTGGACTATGGGTCCATAGCTGTAGCTAGATGGTTGTCTTCTCCTCATTGTGCTTCATTGTTGGATCTTGTGAGCTGCCTAACATGATCAAGATCATCTATCTGTAATACTCTATGTTCTGTTTGTCGAGATCCGATGGATAGAGAATACCATGTTATGTTAATTATCAAGTTATTGCATATGTGTTGTTTATGATCTTGCATGCTCTCCGTTATTAGTAGAGGCTCTGGCCAAGTTGATGCTAGTAACTCCAAGAGGGAGTATTTATGCTCGATAGTGGGTTCATGCCTGCATTGACACATGGGACAGTGACAGAAAGTTCTAAGGTTGTGTTGTGCTGTTGCCACTAGGGATAAAACATTGATGCTATGTCCGAGGATGTAGTTATTGATTACATTACGCACCATACTTAATGCAATTGTATGTTGCTTTGCAACTTAATACTGGAAGGGGTTCGGACGATAACCTGAAGGTGGACTTTTTAGGCATAGATGCGGTTGGATGGCGGTCTATGTACTTTGTCGTAATGCCCAATTAAATCTCACTTGTACTTATCATGACATGTATGTGCATTGTTATGCCCTCTCTATTTGTCAATTGCCCGACTGTAATTTGTTCACCCAACATGCTTTTATCTTATGGGAGAGACACCTCTAGTGAAGCTGTGGACCCCGGTCCATTCTTTTAATACTGAAATACAAATCTGCTGCAATACTTGTTTTTACTATTTTCTCTGCAAACAATCATCTTCCACACAATTCGGTTAATCCTTTGTTACAGCAAGCCGGTGAGATTGACAACCTCACTGTATCGTTGGGGCAAAGTACTTTGGTTGTGTTGTGCAGGTTCCACGTTGGCGCCGGAATCTCTGGTGTTGCGCCGCACTACATCCCGCCGCCATCAACCTTCAACGTGCTTCTTGGCTCCTCCTGGTTCGATAAACCTTGGTTTCTTTCTGAGGGAAAACTTACTACTGTGCGCATCATACCTTCCTCTTGGGGTTGCCCAACGAACGTGTGAAATACACGCCATCAGGAACCCCAGCTTGTGCACTCTGTTTTGGAGGAAAGGGTGAAAGGGACCTTTGGCAATTTAAAGGCAGAGGGGCTTGGGGATGAAATGTCTAGGCCTGTGATCATGGCCACGTCCAGCAGAGTTGGTGTCATGGGGCCATGGCCGAACATGAAGCAGTTCAGGGCATCAGACCAAAAGTAGCCGATGGTTTTCAAGATGTTCTCGTTCTTTTCGAGAGGGGACAGTGATAATGATAAGGCATCGGCTATCCCTATCGAGTCCCAGGTAGCATAATGTGTTTTAGTCACTCTGCTGTACCATGCTACCCAACCTTCGGGAGGATTAGGCCAGGCTCGCAGGCAGTCGGCCCAGGAAGTCAGATCTAAATTCTGATTCACGAAGGGGATCCTATTGGCCTCGCATGAGATTAGGTGAGCGGGACTCTCGGAAGAACGGGGGCCGAGACACATAGAGTTTGGGAGAGAAGGGTGCGGCAGCAGGATGTCTGAAACCTAAAATTGATAATGGAATAGAACATTAATTCAGGTGTTTGCTGTTTACTCCTAACATTGATTCGCATGACGAGGAGGCTGTTGAGGATTACCTTCAGACCGGAGACCATGGCGTTGGCGTTGGATGATTCCGCCATTTGATGCGCTGAGGAATTGGGACGGCGCGGCTGAGATCTGAGATTCGTGGAGCTGCTTGGGCGGCGATTTGGGGATCTGAGTTTGCTTTCTCAGACGGAGGGCGCAGGTTACCGTTTGGAGGAGCAGTTAGGTTGGCCTCACTCTTGTTTTATCGTAGAGGCCGATGTGATACCATCGGCTCTTTTGGGGAGTGCTTGGTTTTGACTATCGGCAAAGTTAAATGAAGACATTCCTTCATTTTAAGATGGATTTTTTAGATTGGTGATAAAGTCAAGGAGGCAAGACACCACGACATGACCCGATGAAGAAAAAGCATAATGATTTTGGAAATGTCATTTCCAAAACCAGGGGGCATGTGTTATCACCAGAATTTGACCGGATCAGAGGTGGGCCGCGATTGGAGATGGGCTTGAAGAATATACATAGAAGAAATACATGAATCGGCCTTCTATACCAAGTTTGGGCTAGTTTGCCAGTGTATCTGTAACATAATAGGATACGTGTCGTTTAGAAGTTAGAGTTTAACCCGTGCACGGTTAGGTGCACGCCTGAATTAGAAAGTCCCCCGGACTATAAATATGTATCTAGGGTTTATGAAATAAACAACAATCACGTTCACCACAAACCAATCTAGGCGCATCGCCAACTCCCCGTCTCGAGGGTTTCTTCCGGGTAAGCACCATGCTGCCTAGATCGCATCTTGCGATCTAGGCAGCACACGTTTATTCGCCGTTCATGCGTTGCTCGTACTGAAGCCTTTTTGATGGCGAGCAACATAGTTATCATAGATGTTTTAGGGTTAGCATTGTTCATCATATCATATGCTATCGTCGTGCAACCCTTAGGCATCTAGCCGCCCTTACACCTATCTTGGGTGTAAGGGCGGCACCCCGCTTGATCATTATCTAGTAGATCCGATCCGTTATGATTGCTCCTTGTTCTTCAAGGATTAGTTTAATATCTGCATTGTTAGGCCTTACAAACGGGTCGAAGGATCCGAGTGGCGCGTAGGGTGTAGTTTGCTAGCCCTAGACAGGATGTTCCGAGGATCAACTTCGTGTTGGTTTTTAGGCCTTGTCTAGGGTCGGTTTACGATCACCGTGCGTGGCCGCCGAGCTCGATCACGAGTAGGATGTTCCGATTATGCGGTGAAAACCCCAAATCGTAGTAGGTCGCTTTAGCTTTATCTTGATCAAGCAGGACCACCATCCGATCGTACACCTCGTACGCATCATGGGTGGATCGGCTCCTTGAGCCGATTCACAGGATAACCTGAGAGCCGATCGAGGCTCGTATTTAACGTTTACGTGTATGCCATGCAGGAAACTAAGCGAGGCATCATCCAACACCTTCCTGACCAGGTATAGGTCAGGTGGCACGCTCTTGCATCAGCATCGGACGTGCGTGCCGAAGGCTTTGCGGGCCGTCGCTCGGAGGGACCAGGGCTAGCCGCAGTTCTGGGAGATTCCCGGCTCTACGGTGTTGCCCGTCGCTGCCCGCCGGTGGGTTTCTGACCGCAACAGGGTGTCGGTGAGATGTAGTATGGTGGCGCGCGGAGGAAACACCATGGTGGGGCGTGCTCTCTCTGAGCAGCACTTGTCATGTAGCGCGTGCGCTCGATCGCACCGAACAGCGCAGCTGCGCTTTGAAGCAATTGAGTCCAAGTTTTGTTGTATTTCAAATATATTTCACCTTTCAATAAACGCGTGGGAAACAAGTATGATCCATGTTTCACTTTAAGAACCCAGGGCACTTTAATTTTCATTAACCATCCAACTTGTTCCTTCTGTAAAATGATCATTTTCATGCAACTGTGGGGAAATTTGAGCTACAAGATCAACGTGGATGATCATGACGGTTTCATCGCCAATGTGAGGGCACGTGCGGTGGCTCTCCGACGGATGCCAATGTCCTTCCGAATACTAAATGATCCTCTTGAGGACTAAGGCCATGGCTTGGTCTGCCAAAAAAAGGCAGTGAGTTATTTTGGTCCATCAGATTCAAATTTAGTCGGGCCTTAAATTATAGAGAAAAGATAGCCATCTAGCTCAAGTCGTCCAGAATCCTTCCTGGCAATCGAGGGATCAGTTCCTCGCGTGAGTCAATTCCTTCTTCGTTGGGTAGCCTTAATCTTAACACGATTTTCATGGTACTGCTCCCTCTCAATTCTAGAATGCTCGATTTTTTCTGCTCTTCCTCTCCGGACTGCTCTAATCACATCGGCTTTCCGCTACCGTCATTTTCTATTAACTCTGTAATATTTCAGCTAATTAATTAGGAAAAAGATGGCAATCCCCCGGAATACAAATAAATGATAAATGAACATTCAGTCAACATCACCTTCACCATCATCTTTAACATCTCTAATACTAACATTTAATTCATCTTCTTGTGAAACTTTGGATGCGTGTGTGTGAGTAGGTGGTATGAATCGGAGATGGTATAAACCCATCATTCATAGTAGGCATAAAAGTCATAGGAGAAGATCCCATGAAAGCCATGAATCCACCCGGAGGAGCTCTCATGCCACCCATTGGTCCAACAATGTCCATACGCGACGAAGAGGTTGCTAGGGTTTCTCGCGGCGCCCACAGGATTGGATACGGATGGCGGGGAGAGTACATCTATGCCGGCGGGATTGGGTTGGGGAGGGGCAGCGTGACCGTCCATCGCTGGTAGATTGCCTGCGCCGGCACGGGGAAGGGGAAAAGCGAGTGTTCGGGAGAGAAACGGGTTGGCGGTTGCGTTTCGCGCACGACAAGTCATTTTTCCACGCACTAGAACGAATGCGCCAAATATGCCGTGTGCAATGCCGCAATATCGCGCGCTGGATTTTTTTACCATGCCCGCTGGAGCGCCGATTTCCACCTCCCACTCCCCCAAAAAAGTAGTTTTTAGCGCGCCTAGGCTTTTTTGGGCGCATGCTAGATCCATTAGTACTCCATCTTCTTCCCCACCGTCTCCCTACACGCGCATGCGACTACCGCCCTTCGATGATGTCTGTCGGCTGTAGCAGCCGCACCGCCGTCGCGCCAAGGCGAGATTCGTCCGCTACGTCAAGCTCTTCATCCCCCTTTCCCCACCTCATCCCCGTGCAATGGCGCGTCCTCGTCCGCCCCATGCCGAGCTCTACTCCACCTCCTGCGCGTGGCCGCCGCCTCTCTCGTCCCACCTCCTGTTGCAAGCTAGGCGTCGCCCCTTGAGGTGCTGCAAACAAGGGCGCCACATGTTGCCAGTGGCAAGCATAGTGTCTTCCGGTGGAAGTCGGAGTTGATGCCATGGACGGTCGGAGTTGCTATAGGGATACGTTGCATAGAAAACAAAAAAATTCCTACCGCGAGAACGCAAACCAAGCCAAGATGCAATCTAGAAGATGAGAGCAACGAGGAGATGATCGAGACTCACCCTTGAAGATTTCCAAAGCCTACAAGATGAGGCTCTTGTTGCTGCGGTAGACGATCACTTGCCGCTTTCAAAAGCGCGTAGAAGATCTTGACGGTGCCACAATCGGGCAGCACCTCCGTACTCGGTCACACGTTCGGTGTTGATGAAGACGACGTCCTTCTCCCCGTTCCGGCGGGCAGCGGAAGTAGTAGCTCCTCCTTGAATCCGGCAGCACGACGGCGTGGTGGCGGTGGCGATGGAGAACTCCGGCGGAGCTTCGCTAAGCGTTTGCGGGAGAGGTGGAGGAGGTGGGGCGGCTAGAGTTTGGGAGAGGGGGCGCCGGCCACTATAGGGTGCGGCCACCTTGTGGTCTTTGGGGTGGCCGGCCCCCTCCCCTTGTCCCTCATTATATAGGTGGAACACCCAAAAGTTGGTCTACAAGTCTTCGAATAAGACCCCAAACCAAAACCTTCCATATGACATGAAACCTACCCAAGGTGGGCTTCCCACTTGAGGTGGGACTCCCACCTTTCCTTGGGAGGGGGTGGCCGGCCACCTTAGGTGGAGTCCACTTGGGACTCCACCCCTAGGGTTGGCCGGCCATGGGTGGTGGAGTCCCTCCGGGACTCCGCCTTCCAAAGTGATTTCTTCCGGACTTTTCTAGAACCTTCCATAAATGCACCGGATCATTTTCAAACTTATAAAATGACTTCCTATATATGAATCTTATTCACCGGACCATTCCGGAACTCCTCGTGATGTCCGGGATCCCATCCGAGACTTCGAACAATACTTCGAACTCCATTCCATATTCAAGTTCTACTATTACAATATCAAACCTTAAGTGTGTCACCCTACGGTTCGTGAACTGTGTGGACATGGGTGAGAACTCTCTCCGACCAATAACCAATAGCGGGATCTGGAGATCCATAATGGCTCCCACATATTCAACGATGACTTAGTGATCGAATGAACCATTCACATACGATACCAATTCCCTTTGTCACGCGATATTTTACTTGTCCGAGGTTTGATCATCGGTATCACTCTATACTTTGTTCAACCTCGTCTCCTGACAAGTACTCTTTACTCGTACCGTGGTATGTAGTCTCTTATGAACTTATTCATATGCTTGCAAGACATTAGACAACATTCCACCGAGAGGGCCCAGAGTATATCTATCCGTCATCGGGATGGACAAATCCCACTCGTTGATCCATATGCCTCAACTCATACTTTCCGGATACTTAATCCCACCTTTATAACCACCCATTTACGCAGTGGCGTTTGATGTAATCAAAGTACCTTTCCGGTATAAGTGATTTACATGATCTCATGGTCGAAAGGACTAGGTAACTATGTATCGAAAGCTTATAGCAAATAACTTAATGACGTGATCTTATGCTACGCTTAATTGGGTGTGTCCATTACATCATTCATATAATGATATAACCTTGTTATTAATAACATCCAATGTTCATGATTATGAAACTAATCATCTATTAATCAACAAGCTAGTTAAGAGGCTTACTAGGGATTCATTGTTGTTTACATATCACACATGTATCAATGTTTCGGTTAATACAATTATAGCATGGTATATAAACATTTATCATAAATATAAAGATATATAATAACCACTTTTATTATTGCCGCTTGGGCATATCTCCAACAGTCTCCCACTTGCACTAGAGTCAATAATCTAGATTACATTGTAAGGTACCTAACACCCATGGCATTCTGGTGTTGGTCATGCTTTGCCCTAGGGAGAGATTTAGTCAACGGATCCGCTACATTCAGATCAGTGTGTACTTTGCAAATCTTTACTTCTCCATCTTCGATGTACTCGCGAATCGAATGATAACGCAGCTTGATATGCTTCAGCCTCTTGTGTGACCTTGCTTCTTGTGCATTGGCGATGGCACCCATGTTGTCACAGTAGATGACTAGTGGGTCCAATGCACTAGGAACCACACCGAGCTCTACAATGAACCTCTTCATCCATACCGCTTATGATGAAGCCTCTGAAGCCGCTATGTACTCCGATTCTGTTGAAGACTTCGCCACCGTGCACTGCTTCGAGCATGCCCAGCTTACTGCAGTACCATTCAATATAAACACGTACCCGTATCGTGACTTAGAGTCATCGTGATCGGTGTTCCAACTTGCATCGGTGTAACTGGTTACAACGAGCTCTTGGTCACCTTCATAACAAAGAAACATATCCTTAGTTCTTTTCAAGTACTTCGGGATATTCTTGACCGCTGTCCAGATGTTCCATTCCCTGGATCACTTTGATATCTCGCTAGTCAAACTAACAGCATGTGCTATATCCGGTCTAGTACATAGCATGGCATACATGATAGAGCCTACTCGCCGAGGCATAGGGATCCGACTCATCATTTCTCTTTCTTCTGCCGTAGCCAGACCTTGAGTCTTACTCAAGACCTTGCCTGGTAACATAGGTAAGAATCTTTTCTTACTTTCGTCCATTCTAAACTTCTTTAGAATCTTGTCCAGGTATGTACTTTGTGATAGCCCTATTAGGCGTCTTGATCTATCTCTATAAATCTTGATGCCTAATATATATGATGCTTCACCAAGGTCTTTCATTGAAAAACTATTATTCAAATAACCTTTTACACTGCTTAATAGTTCTATATCATTCCCAATCAGTAATATGTCATCTACATATAATATCAGGAATGCTACAGAGCTCCCACTCACTTTCTTGTAAATACAAGCCTCTCCATGACACTGTATAAACCCGAAGTCTTTGATAACCTTATCAAAGCGTCGGTTCCAACTTCTCGATGCTTGCTTCAGTCCATAAATTGAACGCTGAAGTTTGCATACTTTGTCAGCATTTTTAGGATCGACAAAACCTTTGGGTTGTACCATGTACAACTCTTCCTCAATGTCTCCATTAAGGAACGCCGTTTTGACATCCATCTGCCAAATCTCATAATCGAAAAATTCAGCTATTGCTAACAAAATCCTCACAGATTTTAGCTTCGCTACAGGTGAGAAAGTCTCATCGTAGTCAACACCTTGAATTTGTCGGAAACCCTTTGCGACAAGTCGAGCTTTATAGACAGTAATATTACCATCAACATCTGTTTTTCTCTTGAAAATCCATTTATTCTCGACAGCCCCTGCGGCTATCAGGTAAGTCTACCAAAGTCCACACTTTGTTATCATACATGAATCCCATTTCGGATTTCATGGCTTCTTGCCATTTGTTGGAATCTGGGCTCATCATCGCTTCT
>NC_061513.1:67556832-67605366 GCF_022539505.1 Lolium rigidum | reverse complement strand
CAAAAGTTGCTGCCATAGGCGGGCACATGTGCTACCAAAGAAGGACACTTGTGCTACAATCGAAGGCGGCAGCACTACCATAGGCGGGCAGAGATGCTACAAAAGGAGGGCGGCGATGCTAGCATAAGCGAGAGAAGTTGCTATAAAATGACATCATCGATGGTAGTGCGGACGTTTTCTTCTTGCCGGAGTTGGGGTAATGTAAGGCGGAGGTTTCACCGGAGTTAGGGACAATGGTGCTACCAGTCCGCAGTCCACATCAATTTAAATTGGTTTTGCTGGCCATCTTCACAGTCCGCGCCAATTTAATTGGACTGAAAGGAGTAGTACATATTTGTTTTAAAAGGCTAGTTGGAGACCATCCTTTTTTTAGTTAAGTTCTATCCATGGTAACCACGTGGGATATCTTGTAAGCAAAACTCCAAAACTTTATACGATAAAGTCATCCTGATGGTGATCTTCTTGAGTTTCGAATGGATTACTCCGGAGGCCGAAAGTAGAAAGAATCTAGCTTCCCTTAGCACCAATAGTTGCTCAATGGGCTAGCTCAATACAAGCCGGCCGAGGTCACTCAGCCTCCCACCATCCCACGTCTAAACTCCTACCCCTCATTGGCATTTCCCTTTTTTGGAGATTCATTGGCGTTCTAAAAGGCTAAAAGATCAGTTCGGAGAAAAAAGGAGCAAAAGACATCGTTCATGCTTGTGGCATGTCACCCATTGTCTACTGTGCTTATCACGTGCGTACAACTAGAGAAGGATTATATCCACCCGTTCTCGAATACCAGCACTGCACACTTTTGATCAGGAGTAGTCTTGTGCTGATACTTGAACACTTGTCGAGCAATCCTGCATGCTTTCCCTCATCTGTTATCTTATTAACTATTTTATTGTTTATTGTACATGTCTTGCAGATCAGGAGCAGTCTTCATGAAGATACGAAGGCAAATGTATGACATTGCTAAGTTTTTCTTTTACCGATTTTAAGGTGGTTGTTGGGATACCGGGTTATAGGCTAGATAGTTGCATTATCAAGTGAGGCTTTCGGTTGGATAACCTGATCGCATCAGCTTAAGAAGCTCATTCTTTTGCATATTTTGCACCCCTATATTCTTGATGTTTCTCTCTGTAAGGTTCCTCTTGTTGCTAACTTTTCAATAAGCCTAAGTTCATCAAAAATGAAATCCGTATGCATCTTATATTGTGTTTTCGAGTTTGGATGTCTTTACTGTCTCTTGAGGTTGGGAGAACTCCTCTCTAAAATCATGTAAAAACATTCGGTGGGGAGTCCTAATATTTCCAACAAAATTGGTTTCATCTGAATCGGAGTTTGAGAACTCTCTCAAAGTTTAGTTCTTTCGAGAAAACGCCGTTTGAGAAAGTCTAGCGTTTTCGTCACATGTTTCGGCGGTGCCGGCCTCACCGCCGGAAAATCTCAGCTGGCCGAACCTGTACTGGTTTCGCCAAAAGGCTTTACTATGTCTGGTTCCAGCGAAACCGGAATGTTTCCGGCAGGCCGGTTTGAAACTGGTGTAGATTCCGGCTGGCCGGTCGGGTTTCGGCCTAGGTCACGAAACCGATTGACTTTCTAGCTAGCCGGTTTGTGTTTTAATCCAATCCGGCGAGAGAACCGGGATCACCGGTTTTACCGCCGGTTTGGGTCGTAGGAATTCCCCAAACGGCTAGTTTTCTCTCTTGGACTATAAATATTATTTTTTCCTCCTTGAGGAGGTAAGGTCAACCATTCTACACTACTAGGAAAAGGCCTATTGCCGGCACACCTAGTTTTCTTAGCACCGGCGCACCAGCGCCCGCCAGCTGTAACAGGCTGGTGATAACGTCTTATTGCGGGCGCACCAGCTGGTGCGCCAACGGTAACACAATTTATTGCCGACGCGCCAGTTCGTGCGCCGGCAGTAACACGATTTATTGCCGGCGCACCAGCCTGGTGCGCCGGCGATAATGTTTTTTGAAATTCAAAAATAAACCGATCTAGATTTAGATCTAGATCGGGCTCGTTTACGAAAATTGTGGCCACGGGCCGCCATTTTGTCGATGCCGCGCCAGTTTTGGAGGTGCAGGAGGAGGAGGCTGGAGGTATGTTGTAGGTGGAGAAGGAGGCTGTCGGAGGAGGAGGCCGAAGGTGGAGGAGGAGGAGGAGGACATCAGTGGAGGAGGACGCCGGTGAAGGAGGCCGGAGGTGGAGGAGTAGGAGGCGAGAGGAGGAAGAGGAGGATGCCACCGAAGGAGGAGGATGTCAGAGGAGGAGGACGCTGGAGGAGGAGGAGGCCGTCGGTGAGGAGGAGGAGGAGGAGGAGGAGCAGGGAAAAGAGGAGAAGTGAGGAGGGAAAGAGGAGAAGTGAGGAGGGAAAGAGGAGAAGTGAGGAGGGAAACATGCCATTTTCCATATATACGGGATGTTACCGCCGTTGCACCACCATGCCCGTGCGCGGGTAGTATTATTTTTCCTTTTTGAGATTTTTTCACCAAAATCTTAAACCTCAAATACTCATGTTTCTATTTTAAGTTTGACGAATCCAATTTTGGTCTAAACGATGGTAGGTATTGAATTCGGATAGGAAATTTTGCGTCGATACATTTTGATGTAAAAAAGATTTTCATCGGAGGTATGCAATAAAAAAAATCTCGTTTTACCGAAACATGACGCCATTTTGCATAAGAGAGTGAATTTGCTGCCCACGGAGGTAGCTACGCACGTGCTCGCGGCCGTTAGATCCACGCTAAGATTGGAACCCAGGCTGCCTCCCCTTTGACCGGCTTAAACGCGTTGTACAGTAAACGTTTTTCGGAGTGGGCTTAAACGCGTGGAGGGAGTTCCAAATTATTGGCGGGAGCCGTTTGCCCTTCCCGCGGCCGGACGAGTGAAGATGGAGCCCAGCAGCGCGCAACATGTGCAGTGCTTTCGCGCGCGCCCTGTACAGTGCTTTTGCACGCTCAACAGTAGAACGAAAAATTATCGATCATCTCCATCAGGAGATTCCATGGGAGGAGCCATGATGCTACACGTTATATGGTTTCTAATTACTTTTATGCATCTATCTTACATTCGTGTAGATATGTCCATCATCGAGCTGTTCTTGCCATAGTACCTACGGTTTACTATACCGCGCATTATATGTAGATGATGAAGTGTTCTGTCAATGAAAACCAATGCGGCCATGTATTGTACAACGCCCGTAACATGGTTAAGTGAGCTGGTATTTGTTACCGTCCGAGGCCTAGTTAGGTGAAATACCATCGAAAAATGATTACTGTATTGGAGCACACTACACTGTACATAAAACAGTACCTCAAGAACTGTGCAGCCCTCTTGGTTAGGTCTGTCGATACAGCACAGTGTTTTTTTGTGACCTACAGTACTACGCACGGGGGTACAGCGCAATGCCTAAGTGAACAGCGCTGCCCAATTATTGTGCGCTGCAGCGTGAAACCAGATTCTCTCCGACACTGTTGTGCTTCTTCTAGCTCCGGCCCTCTGTTTGCCCTCTGTAAACAATCGTCTTCAAGCTGCTGCCCTATGTGATCCTCTTCAAGATGGTATCTATATGACAGCCGATGTCACACTCTCAAGCTGCTGGAAGAACTTCTCTACCATGATACTTTGCCGCTGTCCACACTAAACATATCCAAATGGTTCATCAATCCACGCGGCAAAGAAGATGAACACGTGGAAGCCATTGTTGGAGGCTCGCGTCCGCTCAACCTGATCGGTCCAATGTGCATGACAACCTCAACATTCATCAAACATTCCTAAGCACGTGATAGAAGAAGCTTGCTTGGGTAGCAAATGCACTCTCATGGTAGAAGAAACTTGCAATGCGTAGCATTGGATTGTAAATGCGGTGTCATGATAGAAGAAAATTGCACGGCGGATGAAAAAGGAGGTTGCAATGCCATTTGAATATTTGAATCAGCTGGTATATATACCAGCATCCTAGCCCTAAGCGGGGCCCTTATTTGCTTTCAAATGGGTGCTAACTACCATCTAGGAAATAAGAGGGGGTACAGTAAACGGTGGGAGCTCTTAATCACCTTTGACCGAGTGTACACGTGTTGGCTACTGGAGGGGTGTGCAGCTACCCCCGTGGGTAGCGAGCTTCATCCGTTTTGCATAATATATCAAAATTCATGTTTTTCAATTTTCACTAAAACTAGGTGACATTACACATGGGCATCTCAAAGGATTTTATTTTTTTGAAACTTCTACCATTTTCTTTATTTTTTCGAAAACAATTCGGGGGGGGGGGTGTGGAGGGAAAATTAGAGCCGCACTTATTGCCGGCACCACCATGTCTAAATTTTTGGTCCGACAGTGGTATTTCGGCATCACTGACGCCCCTATATAGTGGTGCGCCAGCGGTAAATAGCACCGGTGTACCAAAACTTTAGTGCGCCGGCGGTAACCCATGTAGCTATAGGCCTTTTCCTAGTAGTGCTATTTTCTCTCTCTCTCTCTCATACTCCATTGTTGAAGCTCAAAAGCTTGCTTCCTCTCCATTCCCTCCCATGATTCTTGCATCTTCCTGAGAATTTGAAAGAGGAGATCTAGATCTACAATCTACACCAATCAATTCCTCCTCTAAGTGAGGTGACCTCTTGGGATCTAGATCTTGGAGTCATTTGTTAATTTTCCTCTTCTTCCTCTCTACTTTCTCCATAGCATTTGTTGTTTTGGTGCGATTTGAGTGTGAATCATTTGAGCACCCTTGGTGTTTTTTACTTTTGCATCCTTGCATAAGTGTTGAGATCTCCATTACAATTTGTTTGAGTGAGAGACCGTGAGCTTGTTACTCTTGCAAGAGTTACCTCCTAGTTGGCTTGGCGGTTGGGGCTTGTATGACCTCTTCATGGAAGTTTGTAAAGAGACCCGAGCTTCTCCTTCGTGGAGGGTGTGAAGTGGTTGTGGAGCTTACCATCTCCGGAGTGGAGGAAACCTAGCCATAAGAGAGTGGCCTTTGTCCTTCGATGTGGAAATCTTCTCTTTAATTATTCCCTTTCATGAATATACACTTTAAGGGTGAAATCTAGGATAATTAATGAAAAATCATGAGTTGCCAATACTTTCAAGTCGAAGGCCTCGTGGAGGAATCCAACAGAAGGCTTAACGAGCTACCATACAGGCAGATACCACCTGTATCCCCCACCGTATCAAGTGACACCGCCTCGACCAAGTCAAACCTAGCAACTTTCGTGAAGGGACCCCTATATAAATCAACCTCAAGACGCAGCAAACAAGGAGAGAGTCGTAGTCGCCATCACATCACATCTGAGGATGAGATCCGCCACCGAGCCGCCGCCATCACCATCTCCACATCCATTTCTCCACTTCCATAGCCATAAGATTAGCGGATGGCCTCAACCGGCATTCTATTTGGGGAAAATCGAAAATTATGGCTGCCCACATCCATCCTATCCTCTATATCAAAGCTAAAATCTGGCTATCCCTCATCCACCTATGGATAACCCGTGAACCAAACGCCCCCATAGTGGATGCCCTTATTAAAAATAAAAAATGCCTGTTTATGTGGGCACGCTGAAAATGCGCTTAGTATCGGGCTAGCCTAGGGCAATCTTGGCAGAAAGAAGTCTACATACCCCCTAGGTTTCACGTTTGGGACGGTTAACCCCCTCAAGTTTCAAGTGTAACACATAACCCCCTCAGGCTCGTTTACGCTGTTTTAGATGACGTGGACAGTGGTTTTGAGCCAGGTAAGTGATTACATGGACACTGGAACACTTAACCCTAGGCTTTCCTTCCTTCTTTGCAGTGCAGATGCAAGGCGCGTGAGCAGGGAAGGCGTCCGAGCAGGACATGCACTCCTCGTTGGGCCGCTGCAGCACCGCCCAGGCTTGCTCATTTAGTGATGTCGGAGGCAAGAGGAAGTGCAGAGTTTGTCTCGGTGGAACTTGGCCCTTCAGTGATGTCAGCGGCTTCCGGTGTCGCGATGTAACCTCGGCAGTGGGATGCCCTTCGACGGCTGCCGCAACCTTCCTAGTTCGAGGCCAAGAGGATGTGCAATGACTGTCTTGGTGGAACTCTACCTTTCGGTGGTGTTGGCGGCTCTTGGTGTCTCGTCATGACCTCGGTAGTGGGATGCCTTTCGACGATGGCTGCGACGCTCCTAGTTTCTTTCAAGGTGTAGAATGATCGATGTGTAGGGATACGTTGCATAGAAAACAAAAAATTTCCTACCGCGAGAACGCAAACCAAGCCAAGATGCAATCTAGAAGATGGGAGCAACGAGGAGATGATCGAGACTCACCCTTGAAGATTTCCAAAGCCTACAAGATGAGGCTCTTGTTGCTGCGGTAGACGATCACTTGCCGCTTGCAAAAGCGCGTAGAAGATCTTGATCACGGTGCCACGATCGGGCAGCACCTCCGTACTCGGTCACACGTTCGGTGTTGATGAAGACGACGTCCTTCTCCCCGTTCCAGCAGGCAACGGAAGTAGTAGCTCCTCCTTGAATTTGGCAGCACGACGGCGTGGTGGCGGTGGCGATGGAGAACTCCGGCGGAGCTTCGCTAAGCGTTGCGGGAGAGGTGGAGGCTAGGGTTTGGGAGAGGGGTGGCCGGCCACTATGGGGTGCGGCCTCCTTGAGGGCTTGTGGTGGCCGCCCCTCCCCTTGTCCCTCATTATATAGGTGGAACACCCAAGAGTTGGTCTACAAGTCTTCGAATAAGACCCCAAACCAAAACCTTCCATATGACATGAAAGCTACCCAAGGTGGGATTCCCACTTGAGGTGGGATTCCCACCTTTCCTTGGGAGGGTGGCCGGCCACCCTAGGGGAGTCCACTTGGGACTCCTCCCCTTAGGGTTGGCCGGCCATGGGTGGTGGAGTCCCTCCGGGACTCCGCCTTCCAAAGTGATTTCTTCCAGACTTTTCTATAACCTTCTAGAACCTTCCATAAATGCACCGGATCATTTCCAAACTTGGAATATGACTTCCTATATATGAATCTTATTCTCCGGACCATTCCGGAACTCCTCGTGTGTCCGGGATCTCATCCGAGACTTCGAACAATACTTCGAACTCCATTCCATATTCAAGTTCTACTATTACAACATCAAACCTTAAGTGTGTCACCCTACGGTTCGTGAACTATGTGGACATGGGTGAGAACTCTCTCCGACCAATAACCAATAGCGGGATCCGGAGATCCATAATGGCTCCCACACATTCAACGATGACTTAGTGATCGAATGAACCATTCACATACGATACCAATTCCCTTTGTCACGCGATATTTTACTTGTCCGAGGTTTGATCATCGGTATCACTCTATACCTTGTTCAACCTCGTCTCCTGACAAGTACTCTTTACTTGTACCGTGGTATGTGGTCTCTTATGAACTTATTCATATGCTTGCAAGACATTAGACGACATTCCACCGAGAGGGCCCAGAGTATATCTATCCGTCATCGGGATGGACAAATCCCACTGTTGATCCATATGCCTCAACTCATACTTTCCGGATACTTAATCCCACCTTTATAACCACCCATTTATGCAGTGGTGTTTGATGTAATCAAAGTACCTTTCCGGTATAAGTGATTTGCATGATCTCATGGTCGAAAGGACTAGGTAACTATGTATTGAAAGCTTATAGCAAATAACTTAATGACGTGATCTTATGCTACGCTTAATTGGGTGTGTCCATTACATCATTCATATAATGATATAACCTTGTTATTAATAACATCCAATGTTCATGATTATGAAACTAATCATCTATTAATCAACAAGCTAGTTAAGAGGCTTACTAGGGACTCTTTGTTGTTTACATATCACACATGTATCAATGTTTCGGTTAATACAATTATAGCATGGTATATAAACATTTATCATAAACATAAAGATATATAATAACCACTTTTATTATTGCCTCTTGGGCATATCTCCAACAGTCTCCCACTTGCACTAGAGTCAATAATCTAGATTACATTGTAAGGTACTTAACACCCATGGCATTCTGGTGTTGGTCATGCTTTGCCCTAGGGAGAGCTTTAGTCAACGGATCTGCTACATTCGGATCGGTGTGTACTTTGCAAATCTTTACTTCTCCATCTTCGATGTACTCGCGAATCGAATGATAACGCAGCTTGATATGCTTCAGCCTCTTGTGTGACCTTGGTTCTTGTGCACTCGGCGATGGCACCCATGTTGTCACGAGTAGATGACTAGTGGGTCCAATGCACTAGGAACCACACCGAGCTCTACAATGAACCTCTTCATCCATACCGCTTCGATGAAGCCTCCGAAGCCGCTATGTACTCCGATTCCGTTGAAGACTTCGCCACCGTGCACTCGCTTCGAGCTTGCCCAGCCTATCGCAGTACCATTCAATACAAACACGTACCCAGCATTGTGACTTAGAGTCATCGGGATCGTTGTTCCAACTTGCATCGTGTAACCGGTTACAACGAGCTCTTGGTCACCTCCATAACAAAGAAACATATCCTTAGTTCTTTTCAAGTACTTTAGGATATTCTTGACCGCTGTCCAAGTGTTCCATTCCCGGATCACTTTGATATCTGCTAGTCAAACTAACAAGCATGTGCTATATCCGGTCTTGTACATAGCATGGCATACATGATAGAGCCTACTGCCGAGGCATAGGGGATCTGACTCATCCTTTCTCTTTCTTCTGCCGTAGCCGGACCTTGAGTCTTACTCAAGACCTTGCTGGTAACATAGGTAAGAATCTTTTCTTACTTTCGTCCATTCTAAACTTCTTTAGAATCTTGTCCAGGTATGTACTTTGTGATAGCCCTATTAGGCGTCTTGATCTATCTCTATAAATCTTGATGCCTAATATATACGATGCTTCACCAAGGTCTTTCATTGAAAAACTATTATTCAAATAACCTTTTACACTGCTTAATAGTTCTATATCATTCCCAATCAGTAATATGTCATCTACATATAATATCATGAATGCTACAGAGCTCCCACTCACTTTCTTGTAAATACATGCCTCTCCATGACACAAGATAAACCCGAAGTCTTTGATCACCTTATCAAAGCGTCGGTTCCAACTTCTCGATGCTTGCTTCAGTCCATAAATTAAACGCTGAAGTTTGCATACTTTGTCCAGCATTTTTAGGATCGACAAAACCTTTGGGTTGTACCATATACAACTCTTCCTCAATGTCTCCATTAAGGAACGCCGTTTTGACATCCATCTGCCAAATCTCATAATTGAAAAATGCAGCTATTGCTAACAAAACCCTCACATATTTTAGCTTCGCTACAGGTGAGAAAGTCTCATCGTAGTCAACACCTTGAATTTGTCGGAAACCCTTTGCGACAAGTCGAGCTCTATAGACAGTAATATTACCATCAGCATCTGTTTTTCTCTTGAAGATCCATTTATTCTCGACTGACCTTGCGGCTATCGGGTAAGTCTACCAAAGTCCACACTTTGTTATCATACATGGATCCCATTTCGGATTTCATGGCTTCTTGCCATTTGTTGCAATCCGGGCTCATCATCGCTTCTTCATACGTCGCAGGGTCTTCATCATTGTTGTCCACAATCATGACATTTAGACAAGGATCATACCAATCGGGAGTGGCACGTTCCCTTGTCGATCCGCGAGGTTCAGTAGCTATCTCATTTGAAGTTTCATGTTCATTATCATTAGCTTCCTCTGTTGCCGGTGTAGGTGGCACAGGAACAACTTCCGGTACTGCGCTACTCTGATCAACAAGTGAAGATTCATTAATCTCATCGAGTTCTACTTTTCTTCCAGTCACTTCTTTAGTGAGAAATTCTTTCTCAAGAAAGGTTCCGTTCTTAGCAACAAAAATTTTGCCTTCGGATTTGTGATAGAAAGTGTACCCTATAGTTTCCTTAGGGTATCCTATAAAGATGCATTTCTCCGCTTTGGGTTCTAGCTTGTCCGGTTGTAACTTTTTTACATAGGCTTCGCAACCCCAAACTTTTAGGAACGACAGCTTAGGTTTCTTATTAAACCATAATTCATACGGTGTCGTTTTAACGAATTTTGATGGTGCTCTATTTAAAGTGAATGCGGCTGTCTCTAATGCATAACTCCAAAATGATAAAGGTAAATCAGTAAGAGACATCATAGAACGAACCATATCTAAGAGAGTTCGATTACGACGTTCGGACACACCGTTTCGTTGAGGTGTTCCCGTGGTGTCAATTGTGAAAGTATTCTGCATTTCTTTAAATGCATGCCAAACTCATAACTCAGATATTCACCTCCGCGATCAGATCGTAGAAATTTAATCTTCTTGTTACGTTGATTTTCTACTTCACTTTGGAATTCCTTAAACTTCTCGAAAGTTTCGGATTCATGTTTCATGAAATAGATATATCCATATCTACTCAGATCATATGTGAAGGTTAGAACATAACGATAACCACCGCGCGATGCTACACTCATTGGTCCGCATACATCGGTATGTATGATTTCCAATAAGTCTATAGCTCGCTCCATAATACCAGAGAATGGAGTCTTAGTCATTTTTCCCATTAGACATGCTTCGCATCTATCAAGTGACTCAAAGTCAAGTGATTCAAGTAATCCATCGGTATGGAGTTTCTTCATGCGTTTCACTCCAATATGACCAAGACGACAGTTGCCACATATAAGTAGAATTATCATTCAATTTAATTCGCTTAGCATCAATGTTATGTATATGTGTATCACTACTATCGAGATCTAACGTAAATAAGCCATTCTTTTCGTGTGCTCGACCATAAAAAATATTATTCATAAAAATAGAACAGCCATTATTCTCGGACTTGAATGAATAACCGTCTTGCATTAAACAAGATCCAGATATAATGTTCATGCTCAACGCGGGTACAAAATAACAATTATTGAGGCTTAAAACTAATCCCGAAGGTAGATGTAGAGGAAGTGTGCCGACAGCGATCACATCGACTTTGGATCCATTTCCAACGCGCATCATCACTTCATCCTTTAGTAGTCTTCTTTTATTCTTTAGTTCCTGTTTCGAGTTACAAATATGAGCAACCGAACCAGTATCAAATACCCAGGTACTAGTACGAGAACCAGTAAGATAAACATCTATAACATGTATATCAGATATACCTTCTTTCTTCTTCTTGACAAGGCCGCTCTTCAGATTCGCCAAATACTTGGAGCAATTATGCTTCCAGTGTCCCTTCTCCTTGCAGTAATAACACTCAGCATTAGGCTTAGGGCCAGTCTTAGGTTTCACAGGAGGCGTGGCAGCTTTCTTGCCACCCTTCTTGAATTTTCCCTTAGACTTGCCCTGTTTCTTGAAACTGGTGGTCTTGTTGACCATCAAAACTTGGTCCGTGCTCTTTCTTGATCTCAATCTCAGCAGATTTCAGCATGGCGAAGAGTTCAGGTAACTCTTTGTTCATGTTCTGCATATTGTAGTTCATCACAAAGTTCTTGTAACTAGGTGGTAGTGATTGAAGGACACGATTAATCCCCAGTCTGTTAGGAATCACTATTCCCAAGTCACTGAGTTTCTTCGCATGCCCAGTCATGGTGAGCATGTGCTCACTAACGGAGCTGCCTTCTTCCATCATGCAACTGAAGAAGTGTTTCGATGCTTCATAGCATTCCACGGTCGCATGAGTTTCAAAGATAGCTTTCAGCTCATTGACCAACTCATGAGGATCGTGGTGCTCAAAACGTTTTTGAAGATCGGCTTCCAGACTGCATAGGATGGCACATTGAACTTGAGAGTACCGAGTTTTCCGAGTCGCGTAAACATTCTTTACTTCATCGGTTTCAGTTTCTGCGAGAGGGTCACCTAGCGGTGCATCAAGCACATATTGCAGGTTTCCACCATTGAGGAAGATCCTCACATGACTGAACTCTGTCGGTGAAGTTGCTACCGTTGTTCTTAAGCTTTTGTTTCTCTAGGAACCGGTTAAAATTGATTGGGGACGCCATATCTACAACATATATTTGCAATAGTTTAGACTAATGTTTATGACAAATTGAGTTCAAATTTTAATTCAACAAAATTAAAAATCTAGGTGAACTCCCACTCAAAACAATATCCCTCGCATTGTCTTAGTGATCACACGAACCAAATCAACTACATCAAGTCCGATCATCACGAGACAAGATGTAATTTCAATGGCGAACACTCAAAGTGTTCATCATATCAATCATATGATTCATGCTCTACCTTTCGGTATCACGTGTTCCAAGACCATGTCTGTACATGCTAGGCTCGTCAAGGCCACCTTAGTATCCGCATGTGCAAAAGTGGCTTGCACCCGTTGTATGCACTTGTTGATTCTATCACACCCGATCATCACGAGATGCTTCGAAACGACAAGTCTTGGCAACGGTGCTACTAAGGATGAACACTTTATTATCTTGATATTTTAGTGAGAGGGATCATCTTATAATGCTACCGTCGCGATCTAAGCAAAATAAGATGCATAAAAGGATTAACATCACATGCAGTTCATATGTGATATGATATGACCCCTTTGTCTTTGCGCCTTTGATCTTCATCTTCAAAGCACGGACATGATCTCCATCATCAACAGGCATGATCTCCATCATCGTCGGCATAGCGTCAAGGTCAATGGCGCCGTCTTCATGATTGTTCTCCATGTAGCAACTATTACAACTTCTTTGAAATACTACTCAACATGAAATTTAAAGACAACCATAAGGCTTCTGCCGGTTGCCACAATACAATAATGATCATCTCATACATATTCATCATCACATTATGGCCATATCACATCACCAAACCCCGCAAAAACAAGTTAGACGTCTCTAATTTGGTTTGCATATTTTACGTGGTTTAGGGTTTTCAAGTAAGATCTAATCTACCTACGAACATGAACCACAACGGTGATACTAGTGTTGTCAATAGAAGAGTAAATTGAATCTTCACTATAGTAGGAGAGACAGACACCCGCAAAGCCATTTATGCAATACAAGTTGCATGTTGAGCGTGGAGCAAATCTCATGAATGCGGTCATGTAAAGTTAGCCCGAGCCGCTTCATCCCACTATGCCACAAAGATGCAAAGTACTCAAACTAAAGACAACATAAGCATCAACGCCCACAAAACCATTGTGTTCTACTCGTGCAACCATCTATGCATAGACACGGCTCGATACCACTCGTAGGGATACGTTGCATAGAAAACAAAAATTTCCTACCGCGAGAACGCAAACCAATCCAAGATGCAATCTAGAAGATGGGAGCAACGAGGAGATGATCGAGACTCACCCTTGAAGATTTCCAAAGCCTACAAGATGAGGCTCTTGTTGCTGCGGTAGACGATCACTTGCCGCTTGCAAAAGCGCGTAGAAGATCTTGATCACGGTGCCACGATCGGGCAGCACCTCCGTACTCGGTCACACGTTCGGTGTTGATGAAGACGACGTCCTTCTCCCCGTTCCAGCAGGCAACGGAAGTAGTAGCTCCTCCTTGAATTCGGCAGCACGACGGCGTGGTGGCGGTGGCGATGGAGAACTCCGGCGGAGCTTCGCTAAGCGTTGCGGGAGAGGTGGAGGCTAGGGTTTGGGAGAGGGGGTGGCCGGCCACTATGGGGTGCGGCCTCCTTGAGGGCTTGTGGTGGCCGCCCCCTCCCCTTGTCCCTCATTATATAGGTGGAACACCCAAGAGTTGGTCTACAAGTCTTCGAATAAGACCCCAAACCAAAACCTTCCATATGACATGAAAGCTACCCAAGGTGGGATTCCCACTTGAGGTGGGATTCCCACCTTTCCTTGGGAGGGTGGCCGGCCACCCTAGGGGAGTCCACTTGGGACTCCTCCCCCTTAGGGTTGGCCGGCCATGGGTGGTGGAGTCCCTCCGGGACTCCGCCTTCCAAAGTGATTTCTTCCGGACTTTTCTATAACCTTCTAGAACCTTCCATAAATGCACCGGATCATTTCCAAACTTGGAATATGACTTCCTATATATGAATCTTATTCTCCGGACCATTCCGGAACTCCTCGTGATGTCCGGGATCTCATCCGAGACTTCGAACAATACTTCGAACTCCATTCCATATTCAAGTTCTACTATTACAACATCAAACCTTAAGTGTGTCACCCTACGGTTCGTGAACTATGTGGACATGGGTGAGAACTCTCTCCGACCAATAACCAATAGCGGGATCTGGAGATCCATAATGGATCCCACACATTCAACGATGACTTGGTGATCGAATGAACCATTCACATACGATACCAATTCCCTTTGTCACGCGATATTTTACTTGTCCGAGGTTTGATCATTGGTATCACTCTATACCTTGTTCAACCTCGTCTCCTGACAAGTACTCTTTACTCGTACCGTGGTATGTGGTCTCTTATGAACTTATTCATATGCTTGCAAGACATTAGACGACATTCCACCGAGAGGGCCCAGAGTATATCTATCCGTCATCGGGATGGACAAATCCCACTGTTGATCCATATGCCTCAACTCATGTTTTCCGGATACTTAATCCCACCTTTATAACCACCCATTTACGCAGTGGTGTTTGATGTAATCAAAGTACCTTTCCGGTATAAGTGATTTACATGATCTCATGGTCGAAAGGACTAGGTAACTATGTATTGAAAGCTTATAGCAAATAACTTAATGACGTGATCTTATGCTACGCTTAATTGGGTGTGTCCATTACATCATTCATATAATAATATAACCTTGTTATTAATAACATCCAATGTTCATGATTATGAAACTAATCATCTATTAATCAACAAGCTAGTTAAGAGGCTTACTAGGGACTCTTTGTTGTTTACATATCACACATGTATCAATGTTTCGGTTAACAATTATAGCATGGTATATAAACATTTATCATAAACATAAAGATATATAATAACCACTTTTATTATTGCCTCTTGGGCATATCTCCAACACGATGGGCAAGAGTTTCGTACCTTTGCGCTGCCTCGACTTCAAGATTCTTTCGACTTATCCTTCAACACTCCTTCCTGCTCTTCTAGATCTGTTTCATTGTTATTGGATGCTTAGTTGCTAGGCTTGGCAGTGTCGTTTCTATTTTCTCCTTTCTCTTTCAGACTTGTAATTTGACTCTGTACTTGAGACTTGGCTGAATATTTTGTTCAGGCTGGCTTATGCCAGCCGTAGTTAGAATAAAAAAAACAAAAACCCACCTCAAATCCAATCCTCTGATTTTCATACCCAAGTCAACCCGTCCTCTTCCAATCCGTCCTCGAGTCCTCTATGACATGTGGGTCATATAAATAGTAAAGTATGGCAGCTGCAAAATGTGACAAGAAACAAACACATATCAAATTGTCAAATTTTGACTTTGGTACCCAAACAACCCCCCATCTGTCAATCATGGAGAGACGAGCGGAGCGGAAGAGCAGAGACGAACGGAGCGGCTTGACCACGGCCAACTTCCCAAAAGCATTGCCTACATGTGGACTAAAACCGCACTTTAAACAGCCATTAGCCTCAAAAAACCGCTTGGAGGGGGTAATTTAACCGGTAAGTCATACTTGAGTAGGGTTGAAAACGGAACGGAAACGGACGGAAATATGTCTTATCGTTTTTGTTTCCGCCTATCTTGACGGAATCGAAAACGAAATCGGAAACCCCGGAAACGAATATGGAAACGAAAATCATCGGAGATGAATATAGAGCGGATACGGGACGAATACATTACGAAAATGAATATTTATCACAGTAAAATGGCGGCATATTACCTTGGTCTGTATACCAAAAAGGCACGTATAACGAAGTAGACAATAAGACTAGGAATATCACTCAACTTCAACAAGCGGCAGTTCAACATAAGTACTACCTCCGTCACTAAAAGGGTGTCTCAACTTTGTCCAAATTTGGATGTATCTAGACCCAATTTAGTATCTAGATACATCTAAAATTTGACAAAGTTAAGACACCCTTTTAGTGACGGAGGGAGTAACAGACATAGTTTAACACTTAGACAAGCGCAAGTTCACATAAATATTTTTGCGTCGACACTAAGACTGTTCGTGGGCAGTCGCTTGGCCGCCTGATCGCTCATCTTGTAGGAAGAAGCCGCGATCGCTGCGATCACTTGGGAGTTGGGACTAGGTCTTGTGGAATCGTCCCAAACAGAGATGAGTCGTCGGGACTGTAGGCGGCTGGCTATAATTAGTAGGTGGCCTGCACGCCTAGTTTCATGTGTAAATGTAGGCCTACCAAGAACATGGGCCTCTCTAGGTTACATTTGCGGAAACTTTTCATATTTGTTTATCCGGAATTTCCTTTGCCGTTTTCGTTTCGTCGGAAACAGCTCCCTCGTTTTCATTTCCGTTTCCTTTTATGATTCTTCCGTTTTCTTTCGTTTTCCGCAAAATGCCATTTCCTTTTTCCTTTTATTGCTCTTCATTTCCTTTTTCTTCGAAAATAGACGGAAAGTTTCCCTTTCATTTTCGACCCTATACTTGAGGGGTTATGTGCTCTACCTTAAATTTGAGGGGGTTAAACGTTCTAAACCTCAAACCTGAGGGGGTTATGTCGACTTCTTTCGATCTTGGCACGAACCAAACATACCCTAAACATACCCGTGGACCCGATAATACTCGCCGTCTCTAATCCAGCGCTCGACCGAAGCGCCACAGCGGCGTGGGTATGGCGAGCACCAACAGCGGTGAGCCGAGCTCTGCGCCGCAAGCGAACCGGTGGTACGAGCTCCGACTAGGGTCCTCCTGCAGCCACCCCTCCCCTACCGCCAAGTACTGCACGCTCCGCTGTAAGATCTCGATTGCCCCCTCTGTTATCTTTGGTGGTTATCACCAATCGCATCGGCGGCTCCTCAAAGTTTCATGGTTAGTAGCCCCACTACCTTAGAATACGATCTGTATCCGCGATTAATCCATGTGTACCTCGTTGAGGGGGGTAGCGGTTTTCGTCAACCAGAGGTATGGTTTGGGATCTGTGCTTTGGTATTCGAGTTCTGGAATATCGTCGAGATGTTCGGTTTGTGATTATCGTCGAGATGTTTAATTGTTAGAAGAAAATATCAACTTTAGCAAATCCATATATAAATCAGCCTTATTTTATTTAGCATCTCGTATTCTTTGCTCTGGTTCAGTGCTCCGGTATAAAGATGCAGAAAATTTGTGCTTTCTTTAATATCGCACTTTGTTGCTGTCAAAACTCGTTGTTAGCTTGAACTTCTCCCCTTCAGATCAGGCTCGGTTACTCACTTTTGGCATCAAGCTCTGCTACATTTTACATTTTCGTTCATAGCATGATCCATATTGTTGTACAAGGTTTGCATAATTGAGATATGACATAGGCATATGGTGGACGAAATATCCCAGTTTCACTCTGAATGAGGAGCCACCGGTATAGAAATGATAGATGAACAGTAATAGTGAGAACAAACTGGATTCTTGTGATTTTCTAAACCGTGATTTACAGGGGGATAACAAGGCATGACTACAGGGAATTAGACATAATTAAGTTAAGATGAGGGAGAATAAATCAATTCTTCTTTTTTCGAGAAAACGCAAAGAATTTCCCTAATTTTCTCTACTAGCAAGGGAACTGAAGGCTGATCTTTGTCGGAGGACGCAGGCATTGCGCCATTTCCAAACCAATCCAAGCTGTCAGCAACGTTGCGGAGGCGAGGCCTGAAGACTGATCGATTCTTCTTGCTTTATTGATCATCAAATGCATAGGGTCTTTATATAGTGGACGCATCAGCCCTTAGGCCTTAAATAACACAATACTATTCCTAACAGATTAGACTCCAATCCAAAACTTCCTAATACAATACTATTCAAAGTCACTCTTCTTTGGATTACCCATTGTTCTCCATGATATTACACCCCTCCAGGTCTCGACGCTTGTCCTCAAGATGCGTGGTGATGGAGTGATGGAGACAGTTCTAGCCCTAGACCTCCCCATGTATATTTGGTCGAGGGCCTATGTCATTTCTTAGGCATGGACAAATAGGACGAACTTGAACCTTAATACCTGATATCTTGCCATGGATGATCTTGCTTCCTTTTGTTTCAGAGGCTTCTACGTGGAAACATGGTGTGGTAAGATTCATCCTCAACCACATTGCATCACCAAATCAAAAGTGGTTTCATCCCTCTTCTATCTCCAATCAAATAGGGAAAACACATATTTTGAACCTTGATTCACAATTGGATAACTGCGGTGCTGAAGAGGCATGGCTGCACAGCATTGAGTAGTCATAGTTTATTAGGAAACTTATAGCAGGAGTGGCTCCTACGACTCCACATTAAAGAAAATAATATGCACATGTACGACAGGGGACCATTTTGGCCTCAAGGGCCAAACCAAGCGTAACTCTGGACATGGTTCAAAAAGCGGAAATAAGCGCTGAGCGATGGCAATAAGCGGCTGACCTCTTGATAAGGTCCACTAGCACAATAAGGGCGTAAGAGACTCGTGCTAATGGTCTCTTTCCTGCTACAGAGCTGGCCCAGTAAGGCCCATTATCGAACCCTAGTCCGCTAACCCAATGTGAGCCATTTATCATTTCTAATCTAAGCCGTCCATCTACTTTGCTTATCTCTTTCTCTGACTTCTTCACTTTCATGCACACATGCACAAAAACAATGGCGGCGCTACTAGCGTAGACCCTTCCCTGCCTCCGCCGCCTCTCCTTCCCCGGAGCAAGCACCACTCTCCTCTACCTCTTTGCTCCTAGATGCCCAGAATTGCTTCCCTGTTTTCTGTCGGTACGGTTCCATACAAAGCTTAAGCTTCAGTTCCTCTAAGCGGTGCTTTACCGCGTGCTTAGCGCTTTTTTGAACCTTGACTCTGGATAAAATTAAGTAAATGATCTGGGTATTCAGAACACACCCAACATTCTATGACTACTAACTCCTCAATTAGATGGTGAAGCTATGATTGCCTGCTTGGCTGGATATTATTAGAATACTCAGCATCTTGAATATTGTATATAATAGATTGATTCTTCTCACTTGGTTGGTTACGAAATACGTATCATCTTTATGTAATGATTGCATAACCCTTAGATCTTTAGGACTCCTAACAGATTAGGGCCTTTGATTTGTAGGATTTGTATAAGAATTGTGTAGGATTTGGATCCTATGGGAAAATTTCCTACACAAGTTGTTTGATTCATAGGAACATATCCTATAGGAATCTTGTAGGGCTTGTTTGATTCATGGGATAGGAGAAGTGGAGGAATAGGAAAAATGGAGGATTGCTATGACCTGCTTCCTTGAATCCTATGAGAAAAACCTATGGGAATTGGTACAACTAGTTGTTTGATGGCAGCGTAGGAAAGCCATAGGAAATTTCTATCGAGATTGAGTGCATAGCATAGTTGTCATAGACACATAGGAATTTTTCCAAGAGATCTAACCTCTTGTTAGAAATCCTATAGGATTGTAGTATAGGAAAGCAATCCATAGGAATTTTGGAGGGTTCAATCCTTTGAACCAAACGGGCCCTATAGGAAAAATATTCCTATGGTTAAAAATCCAACAAGATTCCTTTGAAAGTCCTTTGAATCAAACAAGCCCATCCTATAGGAAAACAGCATTAGGTCATACCTCATGGAAAATTCTTTTGTTACAATCAAACACACTTCATCTTCCCATAGGATTCAAGTAGGCATGGCATCCCAATCCTATGCTTTTCCTATCTTATGAATCAAAGGAGCCCTATATGTTTTTATCCTATATTTCCTAGTACTATTCCCTGAAGGACTCATAATCTTTCTCTGTTTGGACTTCCCACTGGTAGTCCACAACAGGTGAAAGATTTATCCTTTGTACTCTCTTTGTAAGTACCTGGGAGTTACTTTTTTTTCTCGGTGTATCTACTCCCTGCTGTCTTCCGTTTCCAAATTTTGGCGTTCTTAATGTCATGGTTTTCGTCAGGTATAATCTCCCTTCCAATGGGAGATTCTGAGCGGGCACCCTTTTTTTTGGTTTGTACTACCAGGCCTTATTAATGACCTTTTTTCTTCTTCTACTTTTCACTAATCCCCAGGATATCATTCAATTGATTACCCGAAATAGTGTAATTTGTGTTCTAACACTTCGTGGGATTGTTTTTCTGTGAAAAAATCCTCATTTTTTATTGGTTGATAAGGTGTCCATTATCGGGTTGTAGAGTAGCCAGAGTAGCAAATTGCTTTCCTATGCAATGCTTATCATTCTGCAGTGTGCACCATCAAGTCCTTCATTGAAAATTTAGTGCAATGACCTTTTTGTTTTTGCTGTCTGATTTCCATGTGACAGTCAAACTTTCACAACTGAGTTATATCACACTTTTCTTCCCTAAAGGTCACAATCCAGGGATATATGTAATGCTTTGGGCCATTCGTATTGATCTCAGAACCGTCTTTGGTTCTTCTTGCTTCATGTGTAATCTTTCCAATTGTTACTATATGCTACTGGAAGCTATTCTTTTATGCATTTTATGTAAATCTCGTACTACACAACTTATCAAGGTAAGCATAACTCATAATTGACTAGGAAGCAAACAAAGCTACCTCCTATATACCATCTAACAGAAGTGAATACCCTTTTTGATTCGTGAAAGCTCATATGTTCTTATTAGGCACAAACCAAATTTGGTTTTGCATTAAATCATTTTATTTCGATGTTGCAGATGAATTTAAGCCAGCATCCATTGATAAGACTCAAGCTGGCTCTCTGCAGAAAAACAAAGATAATCGGGTAACTGTAGAATTTCATAACAATCTGCCTGGCAAACCAAAAGTAACATTTGAAGGAAACCAAGAAGAGTATAAGGATAATGATGGTGTCTTGTTTTTCGACGGTGAGACCTTTCGCTTGGAGCGATTGCATCGAGCTGTCAAGAGATTAAGACATGTCCGTGTTCCGGGAGAGTCTGCAACAACTTCCATGGCAGCTACAACTAATGGAATGGGTGAATCTCATTCTCCTCCATCAGCGAAAGCTGTCAAGTTGCCTGCGATGAACAAGCCTTCTATGCACTCAGTTCCGGTAAGTTCGCCCGTTTCTTTCCTGTTCCTGTGTTCTTCTGCTGTTTTTCAATCCTCTGTTTTACACCTCGATTCCTTTTTCGTTCCCGTTCTTTCTGGATGTGTTTTCTATTACTAGTGCAACAGTTATTCCCAGCCTCTTATCAGTTACCACTCCAGAGCAACAGTGATTCACAAAACTGTTGCTGCTGCTTCTGCTCATCGTCGTGACATTTCGCTCTCGCCCTCCAACAATGCCATCCTCCTGTATCGTCTATCGTGCATAGATCCCCCTTTCTCTGGAGATGTGCATCATAGTACCGTGCCGGTTCACCTGACTAAGTTTATTTTCAAACTGCATGAGTGGCAAGTGCACCTGCACAATATATGACACAATATCGCATTGTGACTAGATTTATTTACAAGTATGCATCAGTTCTTGCCCTAAAGTCATAGTTAAAATTGTCAGATGACATCGATATGGTTATACAAGTATTATATGGAATCTTTGCCAGCCTTCATGATTTGATGTTGTACAAGCAGTCTAATGTTTGGTATTGCAAGAGGCACTTGTATCTAACCGTGATTCTGAATATCCTGTAGGTTGAGGTTGAGCGCATTGAGATTGGTGAACCTGAAAATCCAGGTAACTTGACACCTATGTGCTTTCTTTTCTTTAATCTGCTTCTTCTTGTATATGTCATGAGGTAGCAAAGTCATCTCGTGTATTTCACTGCTTTGACTCTAGAAAAATTTCTGAGGATTTTTTCTACGATTATAATCCTTAGCGCTTTAATTTGAACGGAGTTAAATATGTCACACATTGTGATTCACAATCCTGTTTTTCAGGTGTTACTTTGCTCAGATAGACATTCACCTTTTTTTGGGGTCCTACTTACATTTGGAACTTGCTTGGCTGTAAAATTTTGTTTCATATTCTCCTATCGTCCAGTGGCGGAGCCAGCATGTAACCATAGGGTTCACATGAACCCAATGTCCCAATGAAATTAGCTTAACATCTTTACAATCACTACATATTTACTGCTTATATCTACTTAGAACCTAGTCTTAAAAAGCAAGTGAACCCAATAAAAATATGCTTTTATTGTCCCTGAAATGTTTTGGTATAACCAAAAGAACCATGTCAGGGCCGAACAGTTGTGCATAAGAATGGATAAGTATCATCCGTTTCAAAAGCTGAATTTGCGCTTGAGGGATATTCACATAGTTATTGCTTGCTGGCTGCATGATATTTCCCAACCTTGCTAGCGGCTCTCATCCTAAGCGAGGCCTCACAGGCTTTTGTTCCTTGCTTTTGATCTCAAAGGGTGGGCATGCTAGCCCATTATATGCAGAAACCACTCTTGGCTTGTTCAACAATTGTATTCAAACTCAAAACTCTCGATCCTAACCTAACTTATGGTATATCAACTATAACACTACTAAGAGATAGCTAGCTCCTGTTTCAATGGTGCCTTATGAGTTGGTCCTTCACCCATAACCTCACAGATGCTACCAGCTAGCCATGGTTGCAGGCTTGCAGCCAAAAGAGGCCGCATGACGACAAAAGGAAACATGCCTATTTTCGGTAGCCATGGTTGTAGGCTTGCTGTGTTTCTTAGGATATGCTGAACTTCTTGATTTCTGTGACAAGATTGTAATATATGCTCATCTGCTTCCTTGCCCATGACAGAACCAAGAAGCAACAACAGGAGCTCTACATATCAACCAGTCACTGCAGACCCATTTTCCTTTTCACCTGATCCAAATGACCAAGATGAAAACCTAGATATACTTGGTGATGATGACAATGGCTCACCCAATAATATGGCCACAGCACAAGGGACATCTTATCGCGGTTTTGACATCAACTTACCAAATCAGCTCGACATGGATGATGAGGTTGCTGATGTAGATGTAAATGATGAAGCTGACGAGGGACTTAACGCAGCTGAGGCCCTGCGGGCTCAAGTCAATGCAGAAGGCCAGCAGGTGGAGCACGCCTCCTCTAGCTCTAGCGGGAGCGGGAGCAGCAGCAGCAGCAGTGGGAGTGGGAGCGGAAGTGGGAGCAGCAGTAGTGATAGTGACGGCAGCGATGGCGATTCAGCCAGCTCGGGAGGGGATGTTGATATATGAGTTTCAGGCTGCCGAACTTACTTGCTGTGTATGGTTCGCAGTTTTTACAGCATTACAAAATGAGCTGCTAGTTGATGCTTCACTAAGATGATACTACTAGTGACGATAACTAAATCTGAATTGTACTACAACTGTTGTGAACAACTATGTTATAATTTATCTGTAACCTCAACGTGTAGTTTTTTCCTTATCATACAATGCATCTGAAAATTCACATTTTATAAGAAATGAGATGAGTCATATACACGTTGAGTCCCACAACTTGTTGTATACGTGCAAATTAGTCCCACAACTTGCAAAGCGTGAACGTACACTAAGTTGTACCGAGGAAGCAAATAGGTTCAAATTAGTAAAATTTTCTTAGGCTAATGTGACAATGGTTCTACCTTATAGGTGGGTCCCACCTATCAGTGGTAGAAGAAACCATTAAAATTAAAACACGGTTGGCGGGGAATTGGACTTTGGATCTTCTTAGGCAAATGTGACAATGATTCTACCTTATTGGTTGTCATTTATATTTGTCGATGAGTACGCGATGGGGAGACACAAGTTACCCATCTTAGATGTCACGATGGTGACGAGACTCTACTGCTGCTGCTATAAATCACTATAAGAGTAACATGTGTGTGGTTATAATGATAAGATTGTGATGTTCCAAGGGCTTCCAGGATCCAGATTATAAAGGTGGCATGATTTAGAGTTTACATGGAAGAGTTTTACCTCGACACTACAAGTCCTATTCTAAGACAGAATACATCTTGCCCTAGACGTAAAGGATTCCGCCTGGTGTATGTCGATATGGATTCGCCTAGAGTTCTCCAGGCTGGATTTTTCACCTTGGTTAATCATCAGCTGGGAAATAAAGTGCCACTAGGATTTCCCTGAAAACATCTACGAAAAGGCTTATTGCTGCAAAAAGGTTCACCACGCTATTAAAAAATGTGTAAATGCGTTTGCGCAAAAAGAATGCCGCCACATGTATTTGGACCAAGTTTGCACATCGGCGCAAGTTTCTGTACCACTCCATCCCATTCTATAGGACGTGGCTATGTCTCTGAGATTTTTTTAAGTCTCAGTCACCTCAGAAAAGTGCAACTCGGTTCAGTTGCGTATTTTTGGTAGAAAAGTGCAATTGCACTTTTTTAGCAAAAAACGGCAACTCAAGTATTTTTTTTTGTAAGTGATTTAGACTTAAGAAAATCTAGACATAGCAAAACCACATTTTATAAGTTGGTGTATGAAGGAGCTAATGCCTCTTTTTTTAACTGTTTGCAACAATTGATGCAATGTCCAGTTTTTGTACAAAGTGGTCATTTGATTCATTTGGATATGTGCACGAAACACATGAGGGCGGTACAGATTTCTGTAGGTGTAACGCTATATACGTCTATACATACTCCTACATCACAAGGAATTACTAACACCTTACAAAAGCTCTATGTATGAAATCTGTAATCTACATGACAGCAACATTATTGTCATGATGAGATACCCTCTTCTTGTACACATAAACGCGCGAGACGACGACGAACGCGACGAGCTCCACGGCGCAGAGCCCGGCGAGGAGCCAGTAGAAGTAGTCGAGGTGCGCGCGGTTGAGGTTGTTGGCGAACCAGCTCTCGCCGCCGCTCTTCTGGGTGGCGCCGTCGATGGCGGAGATGAGGAAGCTGCTGAGGAAGTGGCCCACCCCGAAGATGCTGAGGAAGAAGGCGAGGCCGATGCTGCGCAGCGCGTCGGGGACCTGGTCGTAGAAGAACTCCTGCAGCCCGATCATGGCGAAGACGTCGGAGAGGCCGAACAGCACGTACTGCGGCACCATCCACCACAGGCTCATCGGCAGCGGCACCTTGGGCTGGTCCACGAGCCCGGCGTCCCTCGCCACGCCGAGCCGCTTCGCCTCGACGAGCGCGGCCACGGCCATGGCCACCATCGCGAGGACGAGGCCGGTCCCGATCCTCTGCAGCATGGTGATGCCGGAGGAGAGGCGCGTGAACCGGCGCGCGGCGGGGACGAAGAGCCGGTCGTAGACCGGGATGAAGGTCATGATGGTGAGGCTGATGAACGTCTGCAGCGCCGCCGGCGGCACCTGGAACGTGGCCCCGATCCTCCGGTCCAGCGTGCCGGCCTGCTTCGTGAAGAACGTGGAGGACTGGGAGAAGATGACGGCGTAGATGATGCAGGTCGCCCAGATGGGGAAGAGCCGCAGCAGGCCGCTGACCTCCTCCCGGTGCTCGGCGCTGAACTCGGCGTCGTCGTGGCCGGACTTGGAGCCTGTGAGGAGCGCGACGAAGGCCCTGGCGAGGCGCGCGAAGGGGCTGGACTGCGTGGAGGTGTAGTAGCGGTACCTGCGCGTGCCGAGCAGGAACATGGCGAGCGCGACGACCATGACGAGGCAGGGGATGCCGAAGCCGAGGCCCCAGCCGATGTTGTCCTGGATGTAGCTGGAGATGACGGTGGTGGCGGCGGTGCCGGAGCACATCCCGAAGTACCACCAGTTGAAGAAGGAGCTCCGGGCAACGGACTCCTCGCGGTGGCCCTGGTCGAACTGGTCCGCGCCGAACGCCTGCGCGCAGGGCTTGTGCCCGGCCTCCGCCAGCGCCACCAGGTAGAGGGAGACGTAGAAGATGGCCACCTGCACCGGGGACGGGGTGCAGTTGGCCGCGTGCGTGGTGAAGAAGCTGCCGCAGCCGTCGGAGTGGAACGCCGGGAGCGACGAGGAGAGGGTCAGCATGCCCATGCTCTGCATTCACATTTTAGTGTACACTGGCATCAGTACCCAAATCAATGTCAGTGACGAAATTTTACTTGACCCATGAAATCGTCGGTCCTACTGTACTTTTACGTCAGCCAATCTGCTCGATTGGGGGCGGACAGAAAGGAGGAATTCATGCAAAGGGGAAGCACTTTCTTCCCTTTTGGGTGAAAAAAGGGATGAACTGACGAGGTTGGGGAGTGGGAGGAACAAGAAATTGGACTGACCAGGACGAAGAGGATGGAGGCGAGCACGATGGTGCGGAACCTCCCGAGCCAGGCGTCGGCGACGCACGCCACCAGCAGCGGCAGCATCGTGGCGACGCCGCTCCACGCGTTGATGGCCGCCGCCGCGCCGGCCGTCGACTCCCCCAGCGGGCCCGTCAGGTAGCTGATGAGGTTCGCCGACACGCCGTGGTACGCGAACCTCTCGGCGATCTCCACACCTTCAAATTCCAACAACGAAGATCTATCACAAGTTAAAACCACACCTCCATCGATCAGTACTCATGGATCGACTTCACCAAATGGTTCTTAGGTGAGGCCGTACCGAGAACAAACATCGCGGCCGACCATCGGCCGGTGGAGGCGCGCGACGCGGGGCCGCCGCGGAAGTCCACGACGCCGGGGACGACGCCGTCGGACCGCGGAAGGAGGAGGGGCTGGGTACTGTCCATTCTTGTTCTTTGTGTGTTGCGTGTGTGTGGCGGCGAAATCGGAGGAGTTGAAGAAATGCGATGGGGGCGAGGCGATCATGATATACTGTCGCGTCGGGTACAGAATCGGGTTCAGCACGCAAAAACACACGACACGAGGCCCCGCGCCCTTTTCCCTTACTTTTCGCGTACAAAATTCGCTTCCTTCCTTTTCAGGTAAATCTACTCGTGGGCAGGAGTAGTGAACTTTACCACTTTAGACTTTACATCGATGTTTACATGATAGTAATATAATGTTTTGTATCTTTGGCTCCTAGGACAGAGATTTTTGGCTCCTCGACACCAATGTTTTAAAAAAATAGAAAAAATCACACTTATGTGTTTCAAAAAAGTTAGAAAAAAAAATTCATGGTGTAGCTAATGAATTATACCATAAACATGCCAAATTTCAATTTCAAACTCAAAATATTTTAGGCTACACAAAAATGATTAACGTGTGGATTGGGTATGCATATTTCAAATCTCCAAATTTCAACCGATTTTGTCTTTTTTGTGTAGCCTAAAATATAAATAATGTCAGATTAAATTTTTGCACGCTTGTAGGTTACATCATTTACTATGTTCGGATTTATTATTAGTTTTTTTAAAACAAATATGTATTATTTTCCATTTTTTTTTGAAAACAGCAGTGCCCAAGAGACACTTTTCGCGTATCTTTTCACAAATCTAACTTTTTAGCAAGCTTAATGCCTCATCTGACTCCTCCGTGAAACTATTTTGAAATCTGACGACTATGTTTGGCACGAGCAGATGGAGCCGTGAATTTATGCACGTCGGGGCAAAGTTTTTTCCATCGCCGAAGCAGGGTCAAGTCAAGCCATCGGCCCCAGACTAGTTAGGGCTTCTTGGAATCATAGGATTGATATATGAATTGTGTAGGATTTAGATCTTATAGGAAAATGTCCTACACTAGTTGCTTGATTGATAGGAACATATTCGATAGAAATTAATCATATAGAAATCATGTAGTGCAAATCCTATAGAAATAAACATTAGGTGATACCTCATGTAAAAATTCATCTGACACAGTCAAATATAACTCATCTTTCTATAGGATTTAACTAGCCATGATATCCATATCATATGGTTTTTCTATTTCTATTATCTTCCTATCCTATGATAGCCCTTCGAACCTTTTTTTCGTTCAAACTACTTAGAATTTTTTTCGTCAAACTTAATCGGCACCGAGTCCAATTTCTTTGATTCGATCTGTATAGATTAAGCTCTATTCTCTTTGGTACCAAATTCAGGAATCATATTTTGAAATTGTTTCATCGGGTGAGATGAGATATTAGTTTTGCCAAGACTTAGATTTATCAAAATAAAAATACAATATTGTATGTCTGTCACAGCACGGCGAGAGCACAAAGCTAGATGACAGATCCGCTGCGGCAAGGCAGCCGCACGATCAGGACGATGCGGCTGGGGGTGTTCTTTGTCCTAAATAGCTACTTTTCAAACTTTAGATCATATTTGGCTCCTATAAAACTTTAAAACTTAGATGGCCCCTGGGAGTGGTGTTTTGGCACATAAGCATATAGTCCTTATATTTTAAAATATATCTTAGATAGATTTTGAAATGTTAATAAAACTAAAACTAAAAATCCACACGTACATCTTCACGTGCTACGCGTCAACAAAGTTATTTCATGAAAAATCAACTTGGGAAAACATATGCACCCACGAGCCGAATTAATTCCCAAATGGCCTCTTGCAATCACATCCTGTTAGATGGTTAATTAATATGAAGGACCCACCAATTTAGTTGGAAAGTGTCTTTAAAATTTGTGCAAAAATGACTAAGTCATTTCAATCTAGTTATATCAAATCCCTTGTAATAAAGTTGCGGACGCTCTAGCGACGTACGGTGCAAATTTAGGTGACCGATCCCCAGCCGTATGGCCGGATGGTGCACCTGATTTTGTTCATGGTTTAGTGGCCAGCGATCTTGCTGTGCTCACCAGTTAATGGAATTCTGGTTTCCATCTCAAAAAAAAAAAAAAAAACATCCCATGACCTACGTGTCTTCTTACCTAGATGATCTGAAAATATTATCAGAGAACAGAGGGTTCATGATGTTTACAAACTAGCCAGCCTAAATAGCGTGACCGACATGTTTTATAGGACCATAAACGGACCAAGAACAACAAACTCATTTGGTGTATCATGAAGTTCAGTTAAATATTCTAGCGCACGTTTGACAAAGGCCATGCCTCCAGCGGGCTGATCCATTTGGTGCTCGCGCGTTCGAAAGAGCCCGCACGGACACACGGACTGACCGTGCATTCTCTAACGGAAAGATCCAAACAGATCAACACGTCCGGCGTGACCCATTGGGTCACTAAATTTGGGGTGCCGATGTGTCGGCGACTGCAGCCATGGCCATCAAAACGCGATCGCTGACCACTGCCACCGTCGCTCGCACTACTGGGTCGGCTCCTTCATCAATGTCGACGGCTCGCGCTCCGTGCCGGTATCCAATGCTTCGGTCTTTTTAAACGCGGCCTCCGCCGTGGTCACCACCAAACTCCTCCCCCCAACGCAGCATCGCAGTGTAGCCAACATGCCTTCCCGCGGGGCCACCACCTACTCTATGTTGGGCTGCAATGGGTGCATGAAGCCAGCACCTACAAAGTTGGAGCCCGTCAGACATTTTCAATGCTGGCCTCAGGGAGGCTGACATAGCATAGTCTGTCCTCCACTCTGAGATTGACGCGGAGCGCGAAGCGAAAGAGGAGGAGCAGGAGCTAGTGGCCGATCCGGAGCAGGCGGCGATACCCGAGTCTTTTTTGCTGGCGCACAACCGGACGAACGCCACCCGCAACCTAGATCAGGTGGTCTCCCGCAAATGGTCGCGTACCGAGGAGGCTGGGCGGCTCTTCATGGAGGCCGAGTGACAGAGGATCCCGCCGAGGAAACCTGTCGCGAAGATGAGCGATTTGCCATGAACACCGAGTTCACCATGAGGCGGTGGTTCGCGATGATCCATCGAGCCACCTCTGCTCGGGCCTCACCGTTGACTCCCAGTATCGCCCCGGGCAAGAGAGCATGCCTCGGGCGAAGAACGAAGACGAAGTTGGGCTGTCCTGCCCACTTAACAACGGCAGGTAGGATTATTTGTATTTTAAGTTAATTTACTTTTCATTCAAACATGTAACAAAATTAGAATGAAAATCTCAATTTATGGTGTTCTTTTATTTTTGGCTAACGAGCGGAAATGGTCAGCGTAGATCAAATAAGTCAAACATTGAACGCGTTGGCTGGCTGTCCGGACCGCCTCCTAAATTTTGTGCGCTTACCAAACTAAGAGCATCTCTAGCAGAGCCCGTATATCACGAAACCGAAAACGTACAGTTCGGTCTCCCGAACTATTGAAAAAAGTTGGATTTTTTCACGGCGCAGAACAAAAACCGAACTCACGAACCGAAAACGCGGAAATCAAAACGTCGCGAGGAAATCAAACTCGCGATTGAACCCGATTTGCTCCGATCAAGGTGAATTCATCGATAATTTACATTAATCTACGCAAAATACATGATAATTCGACCTACATTCGGTAATTAGGGACCTAAAACGACTAGATTAGTCATGGGGCGCTTCCCGTCGGTGGCGGAGGGTTTTTGCTCGCCGGCGTTTCTTAAGCGACGATGAGCGCCATCATCTCGAAGATCGTCGCCTCGGAGGTGCTCCCGCAGGCTAGTGGTTGCCGCGCTGTAGTAGGGTAGCTCTTTACTTGATGAATGCAAAATATTACTATTAAAAATAAAAAAATGCTTGTGACCACTTCTGAGTATCCGATATGTGTCAGTGAGTGGGAGATGTCCTGAGCGGCAGCGGCGACGAGCGATGGGTCCTAGGCTCCTAGCCTATGCGATGACGCGAATGAAGTAGTAGGAGCAGCAGGACCGAAGAATCACGGCACATTGCGTGAGATAGGAAGCGACATGCGTGTGGGGGAGGCTGCATGATCCTGGAGTTGTTGCGACGCCCTTTGGCCGGTTGCGGCGCTGCGGAATCGCTTGTGCCTCCACGGGATCTCCTGCGGCCTGCGGGAGAGGCGATGTCAACCATCAAGACATCGCAGCAGAGTTATTATACGTCGTACTATTCTTTTCGGACGTCCGAAATGTCCGTTTGTGTCGCGCGGCGGACGCGAGATAGACCGTTTTTGTCCGCGCGTCCGTTTGCACCCTGGGGTGCTCCAACGGCGCGACGCATTTCCGCGTTTGCATCAAATATGAAGTTTTGAAACAACAAATATGATTTCAACGAAGTCATAGTTATAACATTTAAATTTTTAAAAGTCTACATGAAAATAGGAGGCGTCTTGTATCCTCAACAGTTGGCTCCCTACAGTAATACTGTCCGAACACGGCAATCACGGCTCGGCAAAACCTGTACATGGACTCAAGGCAGGTGCTCTCACCCATTCGAAGATACTCATCAAATATATCAGCAGCCATTCCATATGAGAGCATGCGAATAGCCGCAGAGCATTTTTAGTAGGAGGTGAAGCCTAGCGCACCTGTTGCATCGGGCCTGCATTGGAAGTAGGGGTCGTAGTTCCTGACGCCCCGTAGAATGACCAAGAACATGTCCCTTGACATCCTGTATCGGCGCCGGAACAATTTTTCCGGATAGATCGGATTGGTAAGGTGGAAGTAGTCCTTGTGGAGGCGGGCCTGCCCTGCCACTCTGTTGCGCGGCAGGTTTTTCGAGCGCCCCTTCACAGAGCCCCGGTCGCTGCGGCCCGGGTTTGAGGTGAACTCGTGGATCATGGAGGCCGCAGTAGTTGTCAATGTGTGCGCCGAATGATCGGACTCGTCGTCCGAAGAGGAGTCAACGATCTCCGCGCGGAACTTCTCCACCATATGTCACGCGTCCATCTGCGTCGATACGAACTCTTGATCAATGGCCGCGCACAAATCGCGCCGAAAAAACGAGAAGAAACCTACCGGCGCAATAGGTCGAACAGGTCGTGGGCGGCGCGGAAGGGCGGCGCAACCGGCAACGTTTCGCCCAAAAACAGCCGGCAGGTTCGCGCCGGAGCCCCAACCCCGAGTACGATCCTCGCTCTCCGCGCGGCGACAACGGTGCCGGCGGCGAGTACTGCGGCGCTGCGGCGGACGGCGGGGATTGGGGCGGGGCCGTCGCACTAGGACACCAACGAGGGTGAAAAAAGAAATCAGGTCGAAGCGGTTGATTTTGCTCTCGCTGACTTGCGGGACCGGGTAAGAAATGGAGGACGCTCGCCGCGTCCGCCAAGAGTCCGTGGAGACGCAAACCTGGCGCATATTTGGACCAGGTTTGCGTCTCCGCGGACGGGCCGGTCACTTTGCGTCGCCCCGCTGGAGCAGGGCCCAGACGCATTTCCGGTCACGGCGGACGAAAACGGTCGGTCAGCAACCATTTGCGCCGCTGGAGATGCCCTGACATTATTCTGTGTCTGACAAGGATAGTGCCCGCCCGGGCACAATTATTCTGTACCATGCGACTGCGACACGGCTTTTTCTTTTTTCCTTCTTGCGAATATCGTGACATGGATTTGATCCACTGGCACGGTCGGCGCAGGGTCGCTGTTCATCGTTCGTGTAGAACTGGCGGGCGAAAGGCGCAGAGAAGAGAATCTACAGTTCTGTTTTGGGGAGAATGTACTGCCGTCTGAATTTTCTGTTCGATTCAGGCGTAGGTTCCAGACTCCGATTCCAAAGTGACCGAAATTTGGTGAGAAGAAGCAGAACGAATGGCAGGGTGAAGCTGTGAGCCACAATGATCGGGCGAGCGTAGCAGATCCATGGCGCGTGCCGACGGGGCAGGAGCACACGCCCGCACGCGCTCTGCCCGTGTCCTGCCTGCGCAAAAGGGTAGCTGCGTCCTCCCTGCACGGGCTCGCTCGCGCCACCTCGGACGCCTACCTTTTTTTTCCCTTCCCCCTTGCCTTCTCGTGAAAAAGTCAAACAAACAAACAAATTGCACCAAGTTGTAACACCAATCATATGCCCAGTCCACGTCAAAATAAATATCCGTAAAAATCGTGTGCGCCCAGCTCCATATTTAGCTCTCGGTAACCTGTCGCTCTATTCAGGTCTTCAGGCATAATTCTGAGCATGAATGGAGAGGACCCACAGACCCCCAACATTATTCGGAGTACACACGTTGGTTCAAACAACTTTTTGATCCAACCCGGTTTTGCAAAACATGTAGGAGAGTTGCATGTGTATTCACTAAAAAAGAGGAGATGGTGTGCAATTTTTGCGATTTCTTCAAAACACTAGGGAGACTTAATTAGCAGATTTTTTTTATATGTAGTAGTGTTATTGCTCTGAAAATTCACTGAGAATCAGACCCTCTTTCTTTCGAATGTTCATATACACTCCCGTTAGAATTGGTAAATTCAAGAATGAATGGTGCTATTTTTGTTTTCTCTTCAGATGGTCTGTATAGCTGCTTTACTGTAATCAGGCAACTGGTTTTGAGTTATGTGCTACAGTATTCGTATGTTTTGAATTACAGTTTATAATATCGGTGAAAGTTTCGCGAACTTTCGTGTGTTTCGTGAGTTATTTGCAAGGCTACGACCAGTAAAAGTCGTCAATGGACACAAAACTCTGATTTGGTTCGGTTTCACTTTTCTGCTAAAATATTTAGCTATGCCAAGAATCAAACCTGACGTTCAGGATGCCTATAATGGTTATAAATTTTTACTCCATTGTATAGCGTACACTCCACTGCATTAGTTTTCCCTCTAAATCCTTTTTTTCTCAGTTTATTTTGTCTAACTGTTCTTTTTCCAGTACACTTAAGTTTTAACACAGCATCTTTCCTCTTATTCCTTCAGGAGCACAAGAAAGTAGCTGACGGACTGGTGGAACTATGCCTGGCTTCAGGAGCACAAAGAAATATCTTGTGGGCTTGTGGCCGGGATGGTGAAGTACTAGTGGTTCGGGTATTGGAGAACCATGATAGTGGTCTCATGGTGCACTGTTATTATTCACTAATTACTAGTACATTAGCTTCAGGCCAAACATTTAATCTTTAATCCCTCAACTAGTGCCTTCGGTCATCCCCGTTCAAGTCCCAGTGGACTGTTGTATTTCTACAATTATTTATGTCTTTTTGGTGTATTCATGTTGCAGGTATTACTTCACTTTCTCTGAAATTCCTTGCCTGCTCATTAGTTATTCTGATTTTTCTATGGTGTGCTACAGAGTACACAAGTTTACCTAACACTCTTAAGGAAGCTGGTGTACTTGTGCGTTGAAACTAAGCTCGATTTCCCTGCGCATTTGTGTCAATGAGTTTCTTATCCCTGTTTTGAAACAATTTGAATTACAATCAAATCCTACGTTGCGGAAAAATATTAACCGTCCATGTGCGATATCCAGCCAGTTTAGCCTGCAACAAGTCATCTAAAAACAGCATGTGGAATGAGGCCCATATAGAAAATAGACTCACGGCAAATAAAGTAGACGGGCTGTAGCCCAGCTCGGTCGAAAGAGGCAGCCGAAGGCCCAAACAACATGTATTTTTTGGCCTGAGCAGGGAAGAAAACCTGCTCACGGCAAATTGAGGGAACCGTTCTACGCCCGGTTCAGCTTAACGGTGGAGATACGTGGCCACAAATTTGCCGAGAGGATTTGTTTGCCGTGAGTTTTCTTTGTATTTTGTTGAGTGCCTTGTTAGGCCGTCAGTTTTTCCAAAAAATCACCTTGGGTCTCGTTTTGCCGTGTGGATTTCGGTAGAGTTGCCGTGAGTTGGCCGTGAGGTTTTTGGAGGGCGGACGGGAATTCCAATGCTCCTCAACTAACCCTAATCCCGTAGTGAGATCTTGCCAGCCCTCTATGCGTGATGCGATTGACACGTGGCATGCGAATGCTCCTCAACTAACCCCAATCTCAAAGTTTTACACCGACCCCTCCAACAGACGCGTTCTTCTCAGTGTATTTATCGTCGACGAGGGCCTGTTTAACCCTACCATAGCCCAGTGAGAGGAGCTAAGCAAACGCTGGCAATGGCGGGGCAGCAGCAGGAGCTCGCTGATGCCATCAGGGATCAGGCCGCCCTCTCCCTGCGACTCCTCGGCCACTTCAGCCTCCATCGCAATGACCAGAACCTCGCCTTCTCTCCCGCATCCTTCCATACAATCCTCTCCCTCCTCGCGTCCGGCGCCACGGGCGCCCACCGCGACCAGATCGCTTCCTTCCTCGGCCCCGCCGGTGCGGACGCGCACGCAGCCCTCGCCTGCCACATCGCCGCGACCGCAAGCGCAACTAGCGAAACTCAAGCACCACCCAGCAGCTGCCGCGACGAGGAAGATGATGATGAGCCAGACTTGAGCCCAGAACTCGTGTACGCCACGGGCATCTGGGTCGACTCCTCGCTCCGCCTAAAACCCTCCTTCGTGGCTGCGGCGGCGTCCACGTACGACGCGGCGGCGCGATCCGTCTGCTTCAGCTCAAACCCCGATCACGCCAGATCGGAGATCAATGCCTGGCTAGAGGCCAAGACCGGCGGCCGGTGGAAGGAGCTCCTCCACGAGGGCTCCATCGGCGCCACCACGGCCATCGTCCTCGCCAACGCGCTCTACTTCCGAGCCTACTGGTACGACCCCTTCGAGCAGAACCTCACCGAGGACGGCGACTTCTACGTCTCGCCGGGGCAGGTCGTGCGCACGCCCTTCATGACTGGGGGCGCCCTGCACGCGCACATGTGCATCGGCGTCCACCCAGGATTCAAGGTACTGCGAATGCCCTACGCCGGGCCGTTTTCCATGTGCATCTACCTCCCGGACGACCGCGACGGGCTGCCGCGCCTTCTGGGCGCGCTCGCCGACGATCCAGCGCCGCTCCTCGACGTGCCAGAGATGCGTGTCCCCGTCGGCGAGCTGAGGATCCCAAAGTTCGAGGCGTCGCTGAGGGTGGAGGCGTCGGGGATCCTACGGGACCTCGGGCTGGACCTGCCGTTCAGACCGGCTATGGCCGGTGAGTCCTTCTCAGATATGCTGCAACTGGACGACGCGGACGGTTCTTCCATGATGCCGGTGGCCGTGTCGTCCGTCGTGCACCAGTGTTCCGTGCACGTCAACGAGAAAGGTACCGTGGCAGCTGCAGCCACCGTCGTGGAGATGCTAGGGTTTGGCCTGCCGTCAGATCCGGTCGTCGACTTCGTGGCCGATCACCCGTTCCTGTTTATCATCCGGCAGGAGAAGGGGGATAACTCCGGGGTTGTAGTTTTTGCTGGCCAAGTCGTTAATCCTCTTTTGGACTAATTGTGCAATGGTGAAATTGCAACGGGATTGCAGACAGTTGAGTGTTTGGTTTTCAAGAAATCAACTACTCTGAGATACATCAAAATTTACAAAAATTTAAGACAATTTTCATGAAACGGAGGGCGTACTATTTCACATAGAAAATCATCAACCCTTTGGGGTACTCTGGAATTAGTAGCATGATTTTTACTGGATTTCATTCCAATACAGAGAACCTATCGTGTACATTAAGATGGCACTTGTTGGATGATCTAGAAAGAGAAAGGAAAATAATGTTTCTCAAAGGAAAATGAAATAGTGTTACTTTGTGTGATATGAGCCACTCCGTCGGTGGATTTGTAAAGAAAAACACGATATTTTCACATTGCAACCAATAGTTGAAACTTCTGTAGTACAAGTGTAAACACATACATGGCCAACGAAATAAATAATACCCATCAACAAGTATCTAAGCACCGCCAATACAAAAACCCTCAACTACCTAGCTGTCTGTTTCAGCTAGGAAGTTCAGGATTTTTGTTGCTAAATGTGCATACCGCACGTTTCCACATTTCCATGGCATGTAAGTTTAAATCACAGCCAAAAAATTTAAATCACAACCACAACTCTTGCAAGAATCATCTTGCAATCCAAGCCATATACCTAAAATAGAAATGTGATGCCTTGGCTGATCCGCACGACCAAATTATATCACAACCACAACCAGTGATAGATCAAGATTTTTTTTTGAAGGCTCTGACAATAGGAAAGGCTCCTACTATCTCGTTTATAAAATTAATAAACCAGGGTGTTACATATGCACAAAGGGGCGAGGTTCACCAAAAGATCACAAGTTTTCTGTAAACTCAAAAATGAAGGGGTGGAGTCCTATGAACTAGAAGAAGAAAGTCTGTTTTGACTCTATGCTTTCAGGAATTCACATCTGGTATGACATAAATTATTTCTTTCTTTCCAAATGTTCCAGGCCGCCACTATGAAAATTTCCATGAACATTTGCTTATGCCATTGATCTTTTCCTCTTTGGATAATGTGTTACCTATTACGATTAGTCTGCCAAGCCATACAAAGCTCCAACCAGCAAAGTGAACTGAATGAGCAAAAGAATAGCATATGCTAAAGTGTTTCCTCAGGTGGGTTGTCACACATTAGACAAGCATAGCCAGAGTTTAGAGTATAATGCCTCATCTTGAGCATGTTCCTTGTGTTTAAACGATCTGACGAAATCAACCAAAAGAAGAATTTCATCTTAGGTATGCATTTGCATTTTCAAAGCCAAGAGAAAGTGACATGGGGCACAATGTGCCTAAAACAAAATTTGTAGAACTCACTAGCAGTGTATTTGGTGGTGCCCCAGGCATAAGTCCAAGTATCATCCTAGAAAAAGTTAACATGGGCAGTGTTTGCTTGCAATTCTCTAAGCTCTACCATTGCTTCAGGGAAAATTGGAAGATGGAATAAATCAGCCGTGCTATTAGAGGAGAGGAAATCTTGGACAAATATGTCCTCATCAAGCACAAAGGAGTAAGCTCTATGGTATGTGGCAATACCACTCAACCGGGTATCCTTCCAGAATAATGTTGAAGCGCCATTCCCATAATTGCTTGCAGTAATTCCTCTGAAAATGGGCATGAGTTCGTAAATATCCCTCCACCAAAAGTATCCACAATTCCCTATTGCATGTGGAACCTTACCAACATAATATGAATTCCAAACCAGGGTCACCCAAAGCGCCTATCTGTTATAAAATTTGTCGAGGCATTTCATCAGTAGACCTTGATTTGGGATTTTAAGGTTCACAATTTCCAAGACCTCCATTCTTCTTAGGTTAGAAACCATGTCCTTGGAAAATGTAAAGGTGAAAAAATGAAAATGAGTCATGTCTTCATGGGAACAAAAGTACAAATTCAAGGTTTGAGGCACACAAGCATGGTGTGATATACCTTGATGTAGACATTCTAAGGGGCATTCTCCTCCTTGATGAGAAACTTGTCGTAGGAGAATCGTAGCATGCTCCACATGACCTTTGCCGCCACCATGGCCAGGGTCCTAACGCCGCGGTCACTATCGTTGTGGAGAAAACATCAAAACAACACTAAGATAATTACATGGAGAATACTACTCCCTCTGATCCATATTACTTGATGCTAATATAGATATATCTAGCTAGACACATTTTAGTTGTAGATACATCCATTTTAGCATTAAATAATATGGATCGGAGAGAGTACCAAAAATACAATATTTTATATGAGAAACCCCGCACAGCTTACACATATCAACAACGGAACAACATGTAGGAAAAAACTACACCAAGTTCATTTTAAGGATCATTTAGCAGTATATGTTTCAAGATTTTTAACTTGTTTTTGAGCATCTCAAGATTTATAACTTACTCATGTTCACATCACAAAGGCCCAAGGCCCAAGGCCCAAGGCTAGACTACTGGTTAGTTTGATAGCATTTCTTTTTGTCAAAGTAATTAAAGATATCTGGTCTCCATCTCCTCCAAGCTGCAATATATCCGGTGCCTTTCTTTCTTGTTCCTCTCCCGAGTCCTGACCTACCCACCGCGGCCCTACATCCGCCCGCCCCGCCGCGCCGTAGGCCGTTTACCCTCACCGCCGACGCCTCGAAACTCCGTCCTCCTCCCCCTACCCCCGCCTCTCGATCGCCATCGCCGTTTCCGTTCTTCCCCATCTCAACATCGCGCCCCCGCTGTCTCCACCCCGTCCGCGATTTCTGGCCATTGGGTTTTGAGGTACGAACTTCTTTTCATCCAAATCCCACTGACATCAACGATTTCTGGGTGTGCACCCTCGCACACCATCTAGATCCACCCCTGAACTTGAGTTTCTGAATGTTCTGATTGTGATTTTTTTTTTTTCGACGGGTAATGACATTAGTTTTCTACTTTTGGTCATCGCAACGAGCAATAGTGCATTGTATACTTTCCTAACCATCTAACCTGTTTAAGTTGTTAAAATTGGGAATATTTACAAATTTGTCAGATTATTCTGTTCATGTTCTCTGAAATAATTTATGCTTTTGTCAAACAACTCTGATACTCAAACTGGATGTTGTTTGATCCTTTACTTATGGCACGTGTACCTTTTCTGTTGCTGCTAACAAAAGTGTAGACCCCCTGTCCTGTGAAGTGTATGCTTGTAAATTTGTCACTACTGTCATTTTCATCAATCTTCCAATGGTTTTAGTGTTGGGTTGCATCTGGATTGAACAATATACGGATTAGTACTGCAGTTAAACTCTTCAAAAAAATTGAACTTGCATAGCTATGATTACACACGCCTTTTCCAATGGTTGAGCTAGCGCAATCTGGAAGTATCGCTGATACTAATGACGCAACATCATGACCTATTGACTCTAATATGCATACCATAGTTGTCTTGTTTCCGGGACGAGGGACAGGAACGAGAGTCGAGGATCATGGTTGCCCAGAAATAGGGAACATCGAGGGTATACATCTCTCAAGCGTACGGTTCGATGGGTGGAATACGACCCAGACTATTTAGGGATGATGAACCCGGACGGTACAATGAATCGAGGCAGATGGGCCACGTCTTGCTATAGACCATGGTAATAGAAGGCCCACTTGTCCCCTTGCCTGTCCACATAGCATGTGTGATTTGCCTAGAAAAAAACATAGCCCATATCCACCTACCACTTGTTCTCCTTCCTTGAACTAATTATCCAACGAGTAACCTCTGTCCATGCCGCGGCCGCACGCCCTTCTCCAATTCTTCCTTGTGGCCATGCCTCAATCTCCATTATTACCAGATGCGCACCAGGCTAGGCTGCTCGCAACTAACCGCTGCCCACCTAAAACATCAAAGAGAAGCCAAATCTCCTCCCATTGTAGGTCAGGGAGTCACCTATCATCGCCCGACCTTAAGAAACCGGCGCTGCGGGAGACCGTTCCTAGGTCGGCAAGCTACTGACATGGGACGTGTTTCCGCGATCGACTCCGTCGTCCCCAACCCTCGATTCGGGTCGACGATCCCGGTTCAGGGGATGGGGCACCGTTCCCCGTTTCCTGTTACTATGATGCATATACGGACATGAAACAACAATTTTGCTAAAGGACATGCCCACACTTGTTGTTTTTGTTTGTTTCGGAGTTCATCCCAAGGTGTTGTTTGTAGTTCAGCTGAGAGGGTTTGTTCAAGCAATTCAAACAAATATTATTTAGTCATGAGATGAGAGGGCTAGTTTCAAATTAGTCACTAGATTCTAGAGAACTCAGCAAGTTAACAAGTTATGCAACTTAAAAGATAGATCACAAACCCTCCTGGGCCTCATAACAGCTCCACTAGTGTTCTTTGTGTTGCCTGTCATCAGATGCTACAACGCAAGCTTTGAATTTGATAGAATTGCGTACCTATACTAAATTATGCGTTTGATAGCGGCCTCTTCTGAGTGCAGTATTTTGGCAGTAAAAATTTTGCTAAAGGAAATGTTTCAGCTTGCTGTTTTTGGTTGGCTCTATTTGTTTCAGAGTTCATTCGAGTTGTTTTTGTACATCAGCTGAGAGATAGTTCGAGCAGTCAGAACAAATGTATTTCGTCGTGAGATGAGAGGGCTAGCTCCAGAATTCTCACTAGATTCTAGATAATTCGACAAGTTATGTGTAACGCAACTAAAAATGGAGATCACTACCCTCCTTGGCCTCATAATAGCTCCACTAGTGGTTCTTTGTTTTGCCTGTCATTAGATACTACAACACAAGCCTTGAATTTGATAGAATTTCTTACTTATACTGAAATATATTTCTGATAGTTCCCTCTTCTGTTGCAGTAATTGGCAATTTCAGCTGTACCATAATCATGAGTCTAGCTTGTCTAGTATGCCATGGCATGAGCAGCCCCTCAAACTCTTTCAGAAGCTATTCAGCCTCAAGCTCAGAGGGGGAAAACAGGTGTGGAGCTGCTGTTGCCTGCATATCGCGGCAAATTTTGGCTACGGGAACTAATAACCGCGTGGGAACGTCAAAGGTGACCCCTGCAATGGCTACTGGACAAGGCAACGAGGGTGCTCCTCGCCTTCAACGGAGCCGTGCTGTTTCAAGGGATCTTGTTAGAGACTGGAACTTCGACGAGATAGTTGTTGAGAACTAGGGTAGGGTGCCAGCAGTTCTTCCCAGGCTGGACATGGGACTATTATCTGGCAGTTTGTACATTTTCTAGTATACATCTGGATATCTATGTAGTATATCAGTACGCGTTCAATCGATCAGCAAATTATATATTAAGAGCATGGGTTACTTATAGAGACAACACCTGGCATGTTATATATAGTCACGAATCTTACATATGAATGAGGCGCTGAGTTTCTTTTAATATCTTTAGATGTCAACTGGTGTCATATCAGTTATCAAGTCAACAAACTCTCACTTGTTTTATATTGTACTGTAGCCTATTGATGCACTGATGTCAAGTGCCCATTCATGAGTCATCAGTGCCATGAGGAATCCAGGTGTATAGATTTTAGTATAAACATACATGTGTTCAATTGATGAGCAAATTATTCAGAGTATTGGTTACTTACAGAGACAGTACATATAGTTGCAAGTTTTTGTTGTTACTTGCTCCTATCCATAATGTATCGGAGGGAGTACATCAGATTTTTCAGGGTTTTTTTATTTCTGTCTGTGGCTGTTAACACAAATGAAGAATACGTTGAGTTTTTTAATATCTTCAGATGAATACTTGTGCCATATCAATTATCAAGCCGACATACTAGCACTGCTTTAGATGGTGGTGTAGCCTTTTGATGTGTTTATGAAAGCCATGAGGAATCATACGTATGGTTCAGTTTATTTTATTTCTAGCATGTTGTATGAGCGTTGTGTGTTTCATCTCTAATTCTCTATGGTGTTACTTACCCAGCTAACTACCCTGGCCGAGGATCGGCTAATGTGTTGATGCACTGCCGATGTTCTTTTCATCCAAATGTGAAGTTGAACATTTATTGTAAGCTGAAATTTATTTGCAGAGTGGAAAATCCCCACTACATGGGGACAGTTTGACTTCTTTACTAAATCCGAGTCAATTAAAAAAGAACGGAGGGAGTAGATATATCAACATGGATTTTACATTTGCTTACAGTTACATGTAACCAATCTATAACAATGCATATACGAACAAGATCAAGTCTGTCGGAACAATGTCACCATCTCTTTTCTTTCTTCAAACTGTCACAGCCCTGAGTTCTTCGGACTACCATTTCTCCCTTCGCTTCCTCCAACTTCTCCCAACATCAGGCTCTCAGGTGTGCCAAACCCAGAGACAAATACGCTGTGAGGTTAAAAGCAGAAATTCCACAGGAAACATGTGGAATTTCGACGCAGAATCAGTCAAAGGACTGAACCCAACTGTTATTGCCTTCTGTCTCATATGGTGATCTCCATCTTGGGAATTGATCAAGGAACTATGTCAGGGTATTGATTGCACAGCTACACGCAAGGCGCCAGCACAGATGAAAAAAAAAGGTGTATATATATATACCTCATATATGAGCTATTTCAAATCTATAGGGAAGTTCATTACCATTATTGATAACAACAACATAAAAGTACACTTAAGGAACATGCATGGGCCAAAATGGCTCCCTGAATAGAGGGAGAACTAGGCCAGCATCATAACATCACACAATGATTGACAAAGCAATTGTCGCTGACAGTACCTTCATCAGCTTTCTCCACTAGGCTGCCCAAAGCTACATGACCCTGGTCCCGAGGGCATAAAAGAGAATGGATCCTCAGAGATGTCGAATCCAGGGCGAGTGAAGTCATCGAGCGCGCCGAAGCATGGATCGAAGTTCAATGGCGAGAAATAGCCACGCGTATCTTCAGCAATTTTCATGTCGAGATTTTGAATACCGTCGGATGTGCTCCCAGGGAAGTTATACCCTGCGCTCCCTACCATGTCATCCATCGCAGCCTCGCTACCCTGAGGCTGCTCCGAAGCTCCTGTTGCTTTGATATCATCCATGTGAAGAGCAGGTGTGTGGCCTTGGAAAAGCGCAACATGCCCAAACAGCTTGTCCTTTCTTGAGAAGGTCGTTCCGCACGAGCAGAGCCACTTGTCGCGCCCGCAGTGCTTCTCGTGAGTCTTCAAATCCGCGATAACCGAGAACTTCTTGGTGTTGCATCGGCTGCAGGTATAGCTCTTGTCGCAGTGGCTTCTCTTGTAGTGGTTCTTCACACACAAGATTGTCTTGAGAGGCTGGAACTTCCTGTGCTCTTTGTTCCGCTTGCAACCGACAAATGGGCAAGAGTACCTTGTAACTGGTGTATGATCCAAGCCAGAATCTCTCATGGGTTTAGCAAGAGCTGCAGGAGTCTTGTACTCGTCTCCATGGCCCCTCATGTGCATCCGTAGGTTAGCATCTCTCTTGAAACCCTTTCCACATATCACACAGAAATGAGTGTGTGGTGCTAAAATCTCCTCTTTCTCCAATTGCAAAACCACATAAGAACCGGGGGGGAGATTCTCTGCCTCACCACCATCATCACTCTCCTTCACATCATGGTCTTCCATTGGAATAGGTTCAGACCCTTCCCCGCCACAAGGATTTGGGCATTTGACCAGATCATCCTTCACATCATGAGTTGTAGTTATGGTACTCATCAGCTCCTCATATTCAGAGGTCTTGGTCATGTCAGGAATTGTCTCCTCCCTGTTTGTGCTTGGCCGCTGATTCCCAACCGAGCCAAAGCCCATGGGAGAACCATAAGTGTTGAGTTGCCTGACCGCTGGATTGCTGCTAAGGAGAGGGCTCTTCATGGAAGGAAGCATAGAACCAGCTGTTGAGATAAGCTGAATTATAATAGAAGTGAGATCAGCAGTGACGAGCTGCTGCTTTGCTGCAAGCTCGCAAGAACCACCAACAACTGGTCTCCCTAGATTACTCATGGACTGCACAATATCTTTAACCTGCTTGATCTTCTGCTCAAGGAAGGTTAGGTTGCTCAGCATTGCCTGAGGATCCCAATCTGATATAGGAGTGTTCAGTGAAGGATCCGATTCAAACGGATTGCCCACTTTAGCTCCACTGTCATCAGGAACACAAAAACTGGAAGACTGAGGAGCAAAGAATGGAGGACAGCTAGGGATTGATTGGCCAGGTCTTGCAAAATAAGGCAGGTCCATGGAGTTGTAACGTACACCCTGTTGGCCAGGGTCAGTATTCCTTGATGCCTCACTTGCCATGGATGACGAAGCTTTCATGGAAATTTCCGAACTTCTTCTCATGCCACTTTTCGTTCAGATCCACCAGAGCTCAAATTCTACTTCAGTCTGCCCTTTCTTCTATCTCATAGAACGATCACACCCAAATGAGAAATTGATATATATGAAAATCCTCAAATCCTGCAGGAAAAAATTCATTAGAACAAGAAACTGAACAAGGAGGCGGGTACCAAACTAGACATGGTATAGTTGGAAAGAAACCATGATTGGTATTATCCCTTCTTTTTAAACCATGACTGGTCTACTAAAGGAACAGACCTTTCTAGTTCAAAAGAGCAAAAATCAGGAAGAACAAGCAAGCAAACAAGAAGACTATTGCCTATCTCCAATTGCACAAGATACAAGAATCCTGCCTTCTTCCACATATGACACACAAGAAAAAAGCCACAGCCTTTAACAAGAAATTTACATCCGGAAGCAGAGTGGAGAAGATAACAAGGAATTCATCTACGCAAGCAAGGGAGAGAGATATGCACAGGGGAAGAGAAGAATAGATGAATACGTGCACGTAAAAACTCAGTTGACTAGTCAGAGCAATAATCATCACGTCATCCTCTTCAATCATTTCACCTAACTTGATATGCTGCTGCTAACGAATTCCCCTTGATTGCAGCAAAATACGTTCGGCAAATAGTCATATGAAACAGATCTGCAAACAGAGGACTAGGGGCGGATCCAGATGCCAGCCAGTGGATGGAAACAAGCTCATACCTCAAAAAACCAATGGCCGAAGGTCGCGGAAGGGGTGGAGACAGGGAGCCGAGACGAGAAAGAACGGGAACGGCGATGGCGGCGAGGCGCGTGAGAGGAGTAGGGGTCGGGGGAGGCGGCGGCGGCGGGATTGAGGCGTCGCCGGTGACGCGGTGGCAGACTATACAGCACAGAAAGAGGCGAAAGAGGAAAGAATTGTACGGGGCGGCGGAGAGGAGTCTATAGGGAAGAGTAGAGTAGTAGACATGGAGAGGTGGGGACGTGGAGTTTGACTCTGGACGGCAAATATTAATTTTAAACAAAATCAGATTGTTTTCCTCAGTGTCGAATTTGCTTTTAGAAAAGAAAAAAACTTCAAATCTGTTTATCAGCGTCGGGTCCAAATTCATGATCTATTCGTTCAACATTTTTGGGCCATGGTAAGAGATAGTTTCGAGGGTCGATGTTGAGCCAAAATGCAAATTCTCCGTCTAACTACTGACGCACGGTAAAATTTTGACCTCTAAAACCTAGCAATTTGGTGCACGGCAACTTTTATTTTGCTGTATTGACAATGTACAGTGATGTACACTGCGATTTGTTGAACTGGACGATATTTAGACCACTAGACTAGTTCCCCATTTTTTGATGCTGCAGTTTGTGGTTGTCATGTTCCGAATATTTCCAATCAACATCGCACTCATGTTAGGGTTTCATCCTTGTTTTCGTCCTTGATTTGGGTTCGTCTTCCCATCTAATTGTGTGCATTCCTATCCCTTTCCATAGATGTTAAAACGAATACGGTAAAATATTATTGTCCAATTTATCGCTCCGTTCCACTCCAATTTGTGCAAACAATTTAACATCGTATGTCTGTAGCTACTAAGATAATCGGTTGTCCTTTCTTTCTAAAGATTTACACGCATAGAGTTCTGAAAAATTATTACTATATGAATTGTTTGATTTACATAATATGTACATTTTTTTGTGAATGAGTTTACATATAAATAAAATGGTTAGACCAATAATTGCCATTGATCGGAAACACGAAGAACAAAACAAACTTTGTTTTGCACTAACTTGATGTCCTAGCTAAGGAAGGAGAGATAGATGGATCTTTATGCCCAGAAATGCAAATTCCCCGTATAACTTATGGCGCACGGTAAAATTTTGACTGTTGAAACCTAGCCATTTGGCTGGTGATGGCATGATTGCACCGGCGTACTGCTTTGCATTCACCCGAAGACAATTATCGACCTTTTACATACCACTCCTTCACAGGCAAATCGTAGAAACCCTACGCCTTTGGAACTAGTGATGAATACTAGGGTTAGCAATGTGAGAATGCCTTTTTGAAACCCTTGCCCAAACACGATAGAAGATACATTAGCGGAAGACTAATCTGCATACCGTGGAGGGGAGGGGGTGCAAGTAGCGGAACCAAAGGGGTTTTCCCGGAACTTTTCCCTCCGAGCCCTAGATGTAAGGCAAAGACGTACCATGATGGGTTTTTTTTGTCTTTACTTTTATTAGTTGGACCACATAGACTAGTTCCCCTTTTGTTGTTGCTGTAGTTTGTGGTTGTCATGTTCCAAATATTTTCAATCAATGTCGCACTCATGTTTGCGTTTCATCCTTTTTTTTGGTTCTTGGCTGTCTTCCCACATCTAATGTATGCATTCCTATCCCTTTCCATATCCGACGAGATGATAAAACAAATATGGTAAAAGATTATTGCCCATTTATCGCTTTGTTCCACGGAAGCACTCCAACTTGTGCAGTGGCTACTAAGATAAAGTGTCCTTTCTTCAAAAGATTTACATGCATAGAGTTCAGAAGAATGATTATTATATGAATTATTTGATTTACATAATATGTACATAGATTTTTTATAAAGGAATTTACATATAAATAAAATGGTTTGACCAACAATTTCCAACATAAACACGAAGAACAAAACAAATTTGGCTTTGCATTGACTTGATGTCCTTTCTTAAGGAGAGATAGATGGATCTTTATGCCCGAGGACTTTGTACACGATTCTCCACCAAGGAGGAAGTAAGATCGCGCAACAATCTAAAGCTTGGGTCTTCATCTTTGTGCTCATGATCCTCCCCAACTCAGCTCATTTTGTGCAGGCTAGTTTTCGTTAATCTATTTTTTCATGCTTAAGGTGTTTGTAGCCAACAAGTAGACAACTTGTCTTTCGGAATTCCAAGATTTCTCGAGCCTATTGGGGTTAGAGTCCTTTCACACGTGGAATTTTTTTGTAAGATTTTTTATTACATTTTATGGAAAACATGTTATTGTTTTCCGTAAAATTTATAAGATTTCACCTTTTTATGGTGCGAATTCAAATATCTTTCGATGCAAGTTCCGGTAGCGTTCAGTTTAACATTTGTGCAATGCTACAAGCAAATCATGCCCGAGAAACCAAAGGCCGAGAGGTAGCGAGCGGTGCGGATCAATGCTATCCGACGGGACCGCACACAAGCGACGCCAGAGAAGAAGCACGCGAGCCACACTCCATTTGACATCATCGCTGAGATCACTCGCGGCACATGGGACAGAAACACAAGAGGAAAAAATCACACCCACTACGCAGAGCGGAGGCCCGTGGGCCAGACTCTATTTGCTGCAGTCTAAATCACCGTGGGACACCCCTGCTTAGAGCATGTCTAACAGGCCCCGTATAACCCGCCCACCCCGTAAAATTCCGGTGGGATACGGGGCAGGCGCGATTTTGGGCGTCTAGCAGGCCCCGTATTCGGGCCGGTCCGTTTTGGCGGAATACGGGGCCCAGGAAATCGGCCCCGTCGCCCCGTACTTATACTGGGCGCAGGTGCGAGTGAGGGGTTAACCCCTCACTCGCAACCCTAGCTCCGCCGTGCGCCGCCGCCTCCTCCTCCTGCTCCGGCGAGCAATTAGCACTACGGGAAAAATAGGCGTTGCCGTGCATCCTTTCTTTGCCGTGTGTTCCCGCACGGCAAAGATTTCTTTGCCGTGCGCACAGATAAAAACGCACGGCAAAGATCTTGGCAACGGGAAAGATAGACACGAGCGCACGGCAAAGATACGATTCACGGCAATGACGGAAGAGGCCGCACGGCAAAGAAATGTACACGGCAAAGGCCCAACACACCGCACGGCAAAGATTCGGTGCACGGTAAAGGCGTTAGGCATTGCCGTGTAACGTTGGCGCACGGCAAAGCGAGCCTTTGCCTAGTGTTTTTAACAAACGCACGGCAAAGCAGCCTTTGCCTAGTGTAAGCGCACGGCAAAGATGTAAAAACTGGATTTCTTCTCATCTCAAAAGATGTGGCGTGGTATAGTTATCAACAAACAAACACTTAGCCCAGTGGCAAGGTCGCATGCTTTCCTTACTATGCGTCCTAGGTTCAATTCCCGGATTGACCAACCAATTTGGACCTTTTTTTAGATAAAACATGTTTGGCACACGGCAAAGAAGCGACCTTTGCCGTGCGGCATCGCACGGCAAAGCCTTTGCCGTGCAACGTTGGCGAGTCACACGGCAAAGAAGCCTTTGCCGTCGATGGCATTGCCGTGCGATCTTTGCTGTGTGTTCCCGCACGGCAAAGCCTTTGCCGTGCATATAGTGCCCTTTGCCGTGCAAATAGTTGCACGGCAAAGACATATTTTCCCGTAGTGTAGTCGCTCCCCCGCGCCGCATTCCACCCCAGATCCGGCATGGACGCCTGTCGTTGCCTAA
>NC_061513.1:67535786-67556732 GCF_022539505.1 Lolium rigidum | reverse complement strand
AATAAGTAAGCTAGAATTTCCCACCAAAAGTAGGCATGCATCTGAATAACACATGTGCATTTTAGAAAAACAAACTTTGAAGATATCCAACAAATCCTTTATGAGTCAATATGCGCCTAATTATTTGAGACAAATAGAGTAATATATCCTATAAAATGGACCACTAGAGTATACACAACTAGAATTGCTACTGAAAGTCAGTTCGCGGCTGGCGATTGAACAGGGTGATGCTGAACTTATTTTACAATCTGTTGTGAAAAGTAGCCAGAAAATAATTGGTTAGCTAAATAGAAAAACAGATAACAACCAGTTTAAATAGCTTGATTATGGCAATCTACCTACCTTCTCCATCCAAGAAAGAGCGTAATTCTAGTTTTGTTGGAATGTCAAATTAAGTTTGACCATGCTTAAACCAACATTTATGCCATCAAATTAGTATCATTATATTCATGATGAAATATTTTCTATAGCATAGTTATTTTTCCATAAATATTATTATATTTTTGCATAAACTTGCTCATAGTTTGGATCTCCAAGAATACTAGAAGTACATAGTTTTAATGAACGGAGAGAGTAAGGACATGCTCTTGTATTAGCAAAAACTACGCAATTAAATCTAGTTCATTAGTGCCGACAACATCACTTTTGAGGAGTGGCAACTAGCTCTAAGAGGGAGTACAAGCTAGCGGATGGACATGTCATTTTTTTTTGGGTGCATATGTTCATTTTATTTCAAATGTATTTTAAACATATTATAAATGTTAAATATTCCAAAAATGTTGCATGCACATTTTCACATCCTATGTGCTCACGGAGTCGTTGAAGTAAAACTGAATTGTATGTGGCATGTGCAAAAAAAAAAATTGGTGATAAAATAAGGCTTCTTATGAGGCATGCATTTTTTTTTGTCTTTTTACGCATGTCACAGAAAATATCAGTCTTATGAAACTTTAAGCGAGCACATAGAATGTGGACATGTGCTGGACAAAACAATCTAAAAAAATTAATATTTTTAAATTTAGTTTTGGGTAAAGGGAACATATGCACCTTAGATTAAAAGTGCATTTCCGCTAGCGGATGGACTTTACAAGTCAGTGGCGGAGAGTACAAAGCATAAATAGAGACATGTGTGTGGTACCAAATTATATTTCCCCCTTCTATTAACTGATGAAAACTAATATTACCTCCGTCCTTAAAACATGCTTTTCCCCCACTTTATAAACAAAGTAACCACACATAAAATTTGAGATAAAGTTATAAAGATAAAAAAAATAGTCTATTGGAGCAGTAACACAAACAAGCCCAAATTAAAATAAATAAAAAGCTCATCGCCCCATGGGTGGGATGGTGGAGCTCAACGACTGGATGATACGGAAAGATGGCGCACCCCCTCAAGCAAATCTCATAGCATGTCACCTAGGCGCTCCCTGTCCCACTATTTACACAATGGGCACCGCTACTGCAAAAATGCCAAGAGTTTGAATGCAGAGTTAAAAACACGTCGCAAGAATACTTTCTTGATAACCATCTTATTATGAATAATCCAAAGGGTCCATAACATCGCGGAAAACAACTGCCAAAAGAGGCGTCTCCTCTTCCGTTGTTATTCGGGTGGGTCTCTAGAAACTCACCCAGGTCTTTGGCCTGCCACTCAGGACCCAAGCCTCGGTACAAAGCTCCAGAGAAACTGAGTCGTGGGATATATGAACATTATGTGGGTTCCTAACTTAGTGATCCACACAACCCGTCCTCCGGCCCATATTGCTTGGCCACTTCAACCCCTGAGGGCAGGCGATCTCGTAGCAACTTCCACTTCGACCTCCACCCCCATTTATAGGGCACATACGCTTCATAAGATTTTCTTTTAACCAAGAATTAGTACACAAGAATTAGGGTTATTTGATGAATAAATTATACCATTAGAAAGAGTTTTTCACTACTAATATAACGTTATCAATTTTGTGCAATATACTCGATATATCATTTTCTAGTCAAAGTTTGTCTTGAAAAACATGTGCTTCTTATTTAATAGAAAGTCGAGGGAGTAACATTTAAATAGATTTAGGACGGGTTCTATTAACCATCGATTAACATTTGCTTCTAACTGAACTAAACAAATTATAGGCAGACACCATAAAGGCATGTACAATGCAAGATGTCTAGGGAGGTGCTTAGATAAATAAACCTTACCTTAAGCACTAGTGCTTATTTACACTAGATAAATGCCTAGCTAGGCACCTCTCATGTATAAATAACCATTACTGCTTAAAAAATGCTTGATTTATTTTCATAAACACCCCACTAAGCACCTCACGTGTGTTTTTTTCAAGGTTTAAAATAGCGCGCTATTTCTCCGCTAATATCACGTAATAGCGTATTTGGAGGGTCTACGCTAAATTTTAGTAATTTTTCTCGCTATGGCGCTATTTGTGAAATAGCATGATATATTGTGCTAAAACTTCATAGCGTTAGCGCGCTATTTTTTCAAGCCAGGTTGCTTTCACTTTTCGGTTGTAATGAACTGCAATATGTTGATTCCTCTTCTAGATTAGAACTTAATATCGTTAATGCTGATGATTCTTAATAAAGAATTTATAATATGTTGCTGCCTTATGGAATATACTGATGTTAGCCTTCTGAAAAATTGGAGATCTATTTGTTGCATGTGTTTATGTATGTATGATTTAGTTATTTTTGGACTAAATATCTAACCATTTTAGCGAAATCTTTTATTTTTAGACTATATTTAATATTTTTTTCAAAACGCTATTTGTAATATAGCACGCAATTAGCACGATATAGCGTCCATAGCGTTTGAAGGAGACCGACGCTATTTCATTTAGCACGCTATTTTAAACCTTGGTTTTTTTCGAAATAGGGAGCTACGCCCTGGCCTCTGCATCGAAACGATGCACACAACCATTTATTGCATTAACAATAAGTTCATAAGTTCAATTTTGCAACTCATAGGTCACACATGGTGTATATAAAGATCAACCAGCGAAATAAAAAGAAAGTATACTTAAGCATCATGTAGTCTTTTAGAAAGCCGCCAACATCCTGGTTGTAGATAATTCGAGCAACCATCTCCAAACGGCTGTATCCAGGATCCATAGGCACTCGCTGCGCCTTCGGGAGAAGATAATACCACTCTCGGGTCCAATGGGTAGCCATACGGATAACCTATAAAAAGTGAGCAGTTCCAATCTTATTAAAAAACATATCATTTCGACAATTCTAAAGGGCCCAAACTAAAACATACGCATAGATGAATTCGAGCTTTAGTATGTTGCTCAACATCATTTAAACAATTTCTGAACATATTCGTAACATTAGCAGGTGGAGGAATATCGAATGTAAAATGTACTACTCTCCAAACTAGACAAGCAAAGGGATAAGTGAAAAATAAATGGTTAATAGACTCGTCTGAGTCACAAAAGACACTTTCTACAACCACTCGAATTACGCTTCACGTGGTTATCTTTCAGGAGTATTACTTTCTAACGAAGAAACCACATAAAAATCTTTATCTTCAATGGTACTTTTAACCTAAGGATTTAGTTTGAGCTACTATGCGCATTAGAGTTTGCCTTGACCATAGAGACCGGTTTGAAAACACTTTGTGCCAATACTAAAATTATTAGCCTATACTACTTTTTAAAGATAAAATAGCTACTATTTGATATTGAGGTGTGCTTGGGTGCACCCTCGTTGGTGTTTAGAAAAAAACTGGGGCCTTTTTTCTTTACGTTCAAGGCCAGTTGGATGATTTGCCCTGGCGTGGCCCCTGTGCGATATAGAGCTGATGCAGACTTGACGGAGAGCAGGGTGATCCAAGAGAATTTCAGTCAAGAAGAAGGACCCATGACAGGTTGATGGGGAGGTCGCTGTATCTGATGGTTGCATGGTTCATGGACGAGATTACAAGAAACATCTGTCTCAGCAATCACATTCATTTATGGTGGTTAAAAGGTTCGTTCATGTCATAAACTGACTGCAAGTGCGTGATCAGGTTTTCCATTCTTAGCTCGAGTCTACATGAAGATAGAATGGTTAGGTCCAGCGACAAATTAATTAATGACGGCTCCGGCGATGACGACCCCTTTCTAAATAGATTATTAACGAGTTACAACTTAATAATTGGACACAGTTACGTAAAGCAGGTAGTTGTGTGATCAATCGCCCAGAGAATTGTTGTAGACCTTCACAACATGGAATCTAGTTTTGTAATCTTGTAGCGACCAAGCTGATAGCAAAAACGCAGCATAAATTGTTTATTTCATAGCGTCCCAGCAGGCCTTGCGCCCCAATTTATACTAAGTTTAGTCCCCTCTGTACGAGAATTTATTCACAAACGGAAGGAGTACTATGCTAGTCCTTCGACTAGGTGGTAGATCTTCTTGGATTCGAGCACATGCATGCTAACTCCTATTGTTTTTTGTCGCGCCTTAGGAATAATATGACACTAATGTTATTGTCTTATATGTGTCCATAAATACTCTAGAATTTCCCTTCAAAAAGTAGCCACGCATTAGAATAATACATGAATATTTTACAAGGGCAAAGACATCCAAAAAAATCCTTTATATTTCAATTTTTGCCTGGTTATTTGGGACAGATGGAAAAGTAATATCATATAAAATAAACCGGAAATTATTTAAAAAGATTTCATCACCGCCCGTTTTGTTTTAAGATTTGGATAAACGGCATAGGGAGGGAGATAGCTAGAGAGAGAGAGAGAGAGAGCTACTTCTTCCCCTACCACAACGAGCAGGAATCTCGAGGAATAAATCGACGGTGTAGAACACACCCACACCCGTGCGTGTTTTTACAAAATTCACTCTCAAAAGAAACAGATAGAGTATACAAAATCACAATTGTTACACTAAAAAAATAGTATAGTGTTATATTTTTATATATGGCAAACTATAAAAGTAGTTTTAAGCATACTAGCATATGAAATGGATTAGTATTTAGTTATTTTGTAGTTGATTGCTGAACTGTTTTATGGTGAACTAATTTTTACAACCGGTTTTAGAAAAATAACCAAAGAGGGAGATAAATTTTCGTTAGCTAAACAAGAAAGATAGACAGTTGGTTTTATGTTTTCTTTAGAAAGCCTAACAGGAGTTCTGCATACTCATTAAGAAGAAAAGCAATGATGTCATCTTCTTGTCTCCTGGGTGCATGCATTCTAGCTCCTAATTTTCCGCCACATGCAGGGAAATATAGTGCTAGAATTTCCACTGAAAAAGTAGGCAAGCATCATGCATCCGAATAATGCATGAGCATTAGAAGAACAAACTTGGAGATATCCAGCAAATCCTATATGGGTCAATATGCACCTAATTATTTGGGACAAATAGAAAAGTAATATCGTACAAAAGGGTCCGTTAGAGTAAGTAAACACAGCTACAATTGTTATGTTAAAAATATAAGTGTTATAATTTTTATATTTGTGTACGAAAAAATATAACAATAATTAAAAGCATATGCAATGGATTAATATTAGTTAGTTCGCAGCCGGTTATGGAACTCTGTTATGCTGACCTTATTAATTTATAATCTATTATAAAAAATAGTTAGAAAAAATATGGTTAGCTAAATAGACAAATAGATAACACCCAGTTTGAAAATCTTGATTATGACAATGTACATATATGCAATACATGGCCTTCGCAATGGAAGGAACCCGAAAAGGTGGATGCTCTTGTGGTTTAGCAAAAATGATGCAGTTAAGTCTAGTTCACTAGTACCAACAACATCACTTTGGAGGAGAGGCAAACTAGCTCTGAAAGGGAGTACAAGTGGATGGACTTCACGATGTCATTGGTAGGTGGAGAGGACAAATCATAGGCATGGAGAGTGGATTTTGTACACACACGCACATGTGTGCGTGTGTTCTGCACCGTCGATCTATTTCTCAAGATTCCCGCTCTCCTTGTTAGATGAAAAGATTCATTTCTCTCTTCTACTTTTATCCGCATCTCAAAGCAAAATAGACGTTGACAGAAACACACACCCATGCATGTAAGTATAAAAGTATTTCCCATAGACATGTGTGTGGTACCAAATTATATCTTTCTCCTTCCATTAACTGAAAGAATACTTCCTCCATCTATGTTGGATGTAATAACGAGTGTGCATATATGGAACATGGGGGCATGTGAACCCACTTTTTGAAAAGTTCTGTTTGTGATGTCAAAACATGTTTTAAAAATCGAAACACAAAATGATTTTCCAGATGATCTCAAATATGTGCCCTGGACATGAGTTTCGTGACGAAAAAACCTTTTATTTTGTCTCGGCAAAAAAGTGAAATTTTGCGAGGCTATATAGCAAGATATATGTGACGTATTTTGTCTTTTTTAGATTCTGAAATAAAAAAGTGGTTTCTCCACGAAAACTTTCTACGCACACATGAAACATGCGTACGTACCCGGATATTTTTATTTCAGAATTTTTTAACATTTAGAAAATGCATTTCCAACTAGGGTTCACATGCACCCATGTTCAAATCGGACTTTTCCATGTAATAACGTCTTGAGAGAATTCCTTATTTGGCCTTGGCTGAAATTTGCCTTCCTTTTTTGGCCTTGGTAAATTTTTTCTTCCTTTCATGACCCACAAAGTTTGGTTGGTTCCTTATTTGGCCCTCTAGTACAATTTAAGCACTAAGATGACCATTTTGCCCCTGTTGTAATATGCTAGCAAATTTTTGAGTTTCATAAGAATCTAAAATTTATTCCAGAAATACATGTATATGATTGGGATGTACGTGCAATGTTTCTGGCACAAACATGTTTTATTTTAGGCTGTGAAAAAAACAAAAAACTGACATTATATAGGCGTATACGTATAGTCTGTCAGAAATTTGTCTTTTTTGTATCTTCCAAAATACAATGTATTTTAGGCTGAAATTTCTGGCGTGTCTGCGGATTGTCTGTATGTTTGTTCCTATTTAATATCAAACTTTTTGGAGTTGTGGAAATAAAAAAAAGTTGAAGTAATTTTTGGAATTAATTTAAGATTTTCCGGAATAAATTGCAGCAGGGGCAAAATGGTGCGCTGGTGCCAGCCACAGTGGGGATTGCTTTTTTTTAACAAACCAACTAGTATATCACAGATTTTTTAGTGCAATTTTGTCACATATTGTTGCAGGGGCAAAATGGTCATCTTAGTGCTTAAATTGTACTAGAGGGCCAAATAAGGAACCAACCAAACTTTGTGGGTCATGAAAGGAAGAAAAAATTTACCAGGGCCAAAAAAGGAAGGCAAACTTCAGACAGGGTCAAATAAGGAATTCTCTCTAACGTCTTATATTATGAAACGGACTGGAGTAACATTTTATGCAGCGTTATGTCAGCTGGCTCTGTTAACTATCAAAATTGGCTTATAACTGGACTAAACAAATTATAGCCAGGCACCTTAAGGATTCAGTTTTGAGCCACTATATGCGCATTAGAGTTTGTCTCTACCATCAGGGCTTGTTCGGCAGGGGAGTTTTGGCCGGGTTTGCTGAGTATAATCCTCGCCCCATCTGAAAACTCAACAAAACGCGAATGTGCCGTTCGGTCGGCTGGTTTCGGTAGGGTCAGTCCGGGCAATCCCTGCCGAAACACGTCAGTTTGGAGTGTAAACAAAACGCTCCACTCCCCTCGCGTTTTGGGATTGAAGAGAAATCTGAGGGGATTGGGTGACTGAGGTGTTTTCATCCAAAACACGGTGGCTAATACACTAAAATACACAGAAATCCACCTCTTCCGAACAAGGCCTCAGGAGACAGGTCTGAAACCTCTTTGTGCCAATACAAAAATTAGTCCCTTTAGTATTGAGGTGTGCTTGGGTGTACCCTCTTTGGTGTTTACAAAAAACTTGGGCTATATGTTGATTTTATTTTTCTCTTCATTCAAAAGGCCAGTTAGATGAGTTGCCTTGGCATGGCCCCTGTGCGCCACAGAGCTGATGCGGACTTGACGACGAGCAGGGTGAACCAAGAGAATTTCAGTCAAGAATGACCCATGACAGGTTGGGGCGAAGGTCGCTGTATATATCATGGTTGCATGGTTCATGGACGAGATTATGAGAAACATCTGTCTCAGGCGCTCACATTCTGTTATCGTTACATGCTTCGTTCATGTCATAACTGAGATATAACGGGATGCAAGTGCATGACCATGTTTTTCTTTCTTAGCTGTAGTGTCCACATATAATGGTCAGCTCCGGCAACAAGTTAATTAACGACGGCTCCGGCAATGAAGACGTCCCGTTGCCTAACCAGATTGTTATAATGAGTTGCAACTAGATAATTTTGTACGTGAGAGACACAGAAGCGTGTTCCAACTGAACAAATCAATTTTAGGTCGATCTGCACAACAGCAAAGGGAGTACATAGTTGAGTATCATGCAGAAAACCAAAACTGATCATGGGTGCATATGCACCCTATATGTATAACACATATTTCAAAAAGTAAAAAATTAGGAACAAAAATTTAGCATGTAGAGGGACACGTTCTATGAGTACACGTAAAGTTTCACGTAAAACCGACAATTTTTGTACCCTATGTAAAAAAGACAAATAATGTCTCGAGAAATAGACTATTTTAACACCAAAAATTTGTCTTTTTAGTACAAGACACAAAACATATCGGTTTTTTCTGAAACAACTTTGTGAATATGTAACATGTCAAGATATACACGAGGCATTTTTGTTTGTATTTTTTTGACATTTAGAAATATATTTAATATGCATTTCAAATAAAGGGTGCATATGCACCCAGGTGTAGAAACACCTTGTCCATCAGTATCATGTTATTAAGATCTACTATAGAATGCATGGTGACCCCTTTCTGCTCAACAGCAATGGAAGTACATAATTTTGTTCATTTGTACATGAAAGCGGCATGAAAGTAGCTAGATATGAGTGTAGTGTAATGACTTGCCGTAAGATTTAGGTCGTCAGCAGAAGCGCAGAACGGCTGGTGGTGGAACAAGGTACACGTGCCGACGTGCGTACATAGTTATGTGTACTTGCATACCAGGCTATTAAGATTCATCATGACGTTTCACCTGTTAAGAGATCGATATACCAACTCACTCGAAAGAAAGGTCAATCCACCGGATGCTGCACACATTGCTCTTGTACCACCATAGATTGCTTCCTTCGGACATTCTTTCGGTCTTGATATCACCGGTTGCCCTCATTCCGGTATACCTCTCCTGGTATACCGGCTCGTTCCCTATTATCAAGCCACCGCTCATCTTTTCTCCGCAGCAAACAAGCAAACGCTCAAAATAAAATAACATCACGTAGCAGTTGTCCTCCTTTTTTTTGTCACTGGGATTGATCTATATAGTTATATACACACCAATGGATTTATTATGAATAGCATCTAACGTCAGTAATATTTTTTGAAAAAGTAAGCCCCTCGTCGATTTCCATTATAGAAACATGGAAAATGAACCGAATATGAAGCTAGAAAAAGTAAGCCCCTCGTTGATAAAAATGTTTTTTTAATTGGTGTGGAGTTCTTTCTAAATCTCTGTAGTCAGGTTAACTGGGTGTGTTCCATGCACATCGTGGGACCCACACGACGACCATATTGGGAGGTGCTGGAGCAGCGTGATAGGGGCAATGCATAGGAGACGGTTGGGATGCAACGCTAGCGCACTATGCGGCACAGATTGAACCGAAAAAACAATCCTATAGGACACAGGCCATGCGCATCCAATCGGTGGACCACATTACGCGTGGCAAAACAAATCTCAAAATACCCCCAGACAACTTCTCTTAGATCCCATAGACAAATTGCGATTCCTATGGCTACTTTCCTCACAATTAACGATGACCCAGTGTTTATATCAATCTCAAGGATTTGGAAGACAAACTATATCTCTTTCCAAACATTACCTACAAAACAAGAAGTGTCTTCTTTCTCCAACTTAACTATGGTGGTTGTCAGTCAACATATATATTCAAATCTTCCCGGCAACAAAATTGAGCTAAAAGTGTTCCCCAACAATAACAAAAAGTAATATTACACAGGTTAAATGAGTAATTGAGCTACCACCAAATATTTGTATTCAGTGAATTAATTATGTACATTGTAGATGGATTTTTACATCAAGTTGTCGTAAGATTTTTGGATTTACGAAATTGCTTGGCATGAAAATGCATCTTGTATTTGTGTGGTCAAGTTTGTTTCCAAGAAAAAACAAAACTTTATGTATGTGGTTTTGTGCCCATAGGTAGCATCTAGCATGGACGACGCTCCAACATCGTGTTTCTTCTCAGACGACAACCAGCGGACTTATTCAAAGAAGCAAGTTCATCACAAATGACATGCAAGGTTGGTTATGAGATTTTAGGGGCTCGGGACGAACAAGAATTAAGGACCCTTTGTATAAATAAGTAATTTGCTCGATATATGCATGTCCTTTTAGTCTCTCACTAATATTTTTCCAATTGCTGACATCGCTACCCTAGTGTATTCTTTTGCAATTGCTAAAACTGAATAGCTTGTTTTTTTTTTTCAATCTGTGGTTTTGAATAATAGCACCTAACTGATATGCAAAAAAAAATCCGGATAGGCCCCTTCTTCACTAACATATCCCTTACTTTTTTTATCAAGAATAATAGCCCAATTAACCACACTATAACCGGTTCTTCATCAGCATTACAAGCCTGTAGAAGATGAATTAAATATGTGATCATGATCACTCATGTTGTTATCATCCACGTTGATGTCAACATTTTCTTCTATAGGGACATCATCTTCTTGATCAACATTATTTTGTTTCTCGAAGTGTTTATATTACTCATAAAAATTATAAGGTCTAGCACTTCCCTTAGTCTAAAAAAAGTTTAGCACAATAGATCCCGTTCTCCTCTGCTATCCGGAAAATGTAAATGGTACTGCAGAAATTCATCTACTTTTTCTATTGGGGGCAAGGAATAGAATAGAGTAACTTCACAAAAAAAAAGGAATAGAATAGAGTAATAAAGCCTACTTGGAAGCAGCTAGGTAACAATACGTTCGTCATCTCTCTCAAAAGTTGTTTTGGTTCATAGGTGCATGTGCACTTATTATAAAAAATAATTTAAAAATGTCAAAAAAAATCTGAAATAAAATGTCAGGTGTACATGCTGACATCCTATATTTGTACACACATTTTCGTGGGAAAACAAAATTTTATGTGGCATGCATAAAAAGACAAAAAAAAATGTCATGTGCGTAGTCGTGTTGGAGCATTAAAATTTATCTTTTTTACATGAGACACAAAAAATATCTTTTTTCCCCAAAAACTTGTGTGCGAACATAGAATGTCTAGACATACATGCAAATATTTTTTTTTAGAATTTTTTGACACGTCAAAATGTATTTTTTCACACAACTAGTTCATATGTACCCGGGAGCCGAATTAGATTCCCCCCCCCCCTACCTACTCCTACTCCTAAGGTGTTGAAATAGGATTCCATCCGAATTCCAACTGTAGTGCATTTTGCTTTTTTGTGTAAATTTTAACATTAAATTTAAACTAGAAAAGATAAAATACACCATAAGTAAAATCCTAGTGGGATTCCATCTTGACACCTTACCTAACCCGGCATACCAGGGGTCCCTTCAATTCGGGCGCCCGGCGAGGCCGCCCCTCCCACCCCCACGGACCTATCCTTATGTCATGATGACAGGATGAGCTCTGAAACCGCATCAGCCCACACAACATCAGAAGTTTAGCACCATGCACGATAAACAGCTAGAGCATCGGCCATCGAAAATCCATTTTGGCTCTAGGTGTAAATGCATCTATTACCCAAAACATAATTTAAAATGTTAAAATAATCTTAAAAAAATCTAGGTCTACATTTGGACATTCTATGTCTGCGCACAAAATGTCTGGCGAAAAAATGAATGATATTTTTGAGACTTGGGGTAAAGAAAGATAATTGTCGGTGCTTCAAAGTGGCTTCCCCAGAGATTATTTTCTCCTATTTACACAACCCACAGAAAAAGTTTTTCCCACAAAATTATGGATGTGAATATAGCATTTTCGGACGTACATCCAAGATTGTTTTCAGATTTTTTTTTTGATATTTTGAAATACATTTGGAATGCACTTTTCATAATAGATGCATGTGTGGCTCCATTACAACTTACAAACCTCAATACAATAGACACAAAGTGGAAAATATGAACCTAGTAGGCTAGTGGCGTGTAGCGGGACGGAATAGTTTCTGCTTGGCCTGAAATAGGTAAGGTTTCTCTTTTTTTCTCCTTTATTTTCAGATTTTTTAAAATACATAATTTTTTAAAATATACAAATTCAAAAAACAAAAAATATAAATATTAAAGTAAAAAAATGTTCAGATTTAAAAATTGTTCAGATCTTAAAAAATCAATCTTAAAAAAAGTTCAGATTTAAAATATTAAATTATAGCCACATGAAACACCAAAGAAAAGAAAAAAAAACACAGGAAACAGCAAAACCCAAAGAACGAGTAAAAACCAGCAAAATACCAGAAAACGGAAAAACGATGGAAAATCGGTCACCCTCTCTCATTAGTGGGCCGGCCCATCCGTCCCACTGCGGAGGATCGCTCACGCACGGAGCAACAAATAGGATGCCGCGTTCAATGTGTAAGTGTAACCAGAGAAAAGGCCAGCAATCCACGTGATGTGTCGATCGTACTGCTACTTTGTTTCGTAGGCCTTTTTTTTTGGGTTAAAAAACGTCACATCCCCAAGCATTCTACAGTCCCATTCGGCCTGTACTTCACTGGGGTATTTCAGGTGGGCTTTGTTTGATGCTTGCCACGCTTGCTTGTATGCAAGGCCGCAAGGGGAAACGCGTTCTTTTTCTGGTGTAGCAGGAGAAACCAACTCTCAGTCGATTTAATAATTTTTATTCATAAATATGTAAGAGAATATTCCGTGTCATTTTTCATCTAGTATTAAAAATATATGTAGTATTTTTTACTGAGAATTTCAGTCAACACTATATATTTATTCATACATTCGTATACATATACTCTCTCCAATCCATGTTATTTGATGTTAAAATGAATGTATTTACAACTAAAATATGTCTAGATGCATCTATATTAGGATTAAGTAATATGAGTCGGAGGAAATACCATTGTTTTATAAAAAATTGTTCGAATAGTGAAAAATATAATGCTTATTCAAGAGTTCAAACGAATGTTTAATCTTGCATAAATATCAGCGCCAATTCAATGTGTATGTGCTTTAATTGGGAACTAATAAATTTTCAATCGTCGAAGAACTCACAAAAGTAGTAGCGGAAATGCACTTTTGATCTTGGGTGTATATGCTCCTTTTATTAAAAAATCAAATTTTAAAATAAAAAATAGGAATTTTTTTGCATGTATATCTCCATGCCTTCGCTGAAAACCGATATTTTTTGTGTCATGTGTAAAAAATAAAAAAATATCTCGAGAAATGCCTTATTTTAACTCCGAATTCTTTCTTTTTTACATAGGGCGCACAAAATTTGATTTTTTTCCAAAACAACTTTCTGAGTATGTAGGATGTGGACATATACACGGTACATTTTGTTTTGGATTTTTGTAATATTTCAGATATGTTTAAAATGTATTTCAAATAAAGGGAGCATATGCACCCGGGAGCCGAAACGCCGGGTCCAGTAGAGTAGTATTATATGATACGATAGATTTACAGAGATTTAGTATTTAGATGATAATTTTCTGCAACCTTTATACTTATAGAAGGATGCAGTAAAGATCATGGCCCCTAGCAAAAAAAAAGTTCACCCGTTCAGTTCATTCTCAGCATCGAAGTTGTCAACTTTGAAGCAACAATAAAGAAAATAAAGAAAAGAAAAGAAAAGTAGTTCATGGACCGTGATAGAGATGGGATCGTGATAGAGATGAGAAAACATGATATGCGACGGAGAACTAGGCCGTTGGATCTTCATCCATTAGTCCAAAGCTTTATCCACCTTCCAATTGCAAAACTATTTCTTTTTAGACTATCAATTGTAAGATAATGAAACTATTTTGTAGTCACCGCTAAGGATCGTTCGATCTAAACATTAGATTCCCGCAGTCACAAATGTATAGAATATTTCGATCACTGGCTAGCTGGCTATCGATGGTAACTGGGAAATAATACTAAGTCATTATAAATTTGACTGTCGGTATTATGGTCCAAGAAAAGAAAAGAAAAAGTACATTAGCATGATGTCATATTTACAAAAAGCAGTGTGTCATGGAGATGAAATTGTGCACAAAGTAACTGTTGGTAGTAGCTAACAACTCTATAGAAAATAAGGAGATGAAACTGTATCTCAAAGTAAAATCTTGTATAATTCTGTCAAACAATCAAAGAGTGATGCCATACTCACAAAAGGCATTGTGTCCTTGACACCTTGCTTATACATGCATGGCAGCACATTATTCAACAGCAAACGAACGCACACATGCATGCGCACCCGTAATGCATGTTGTGACAACAAGACGCGTATAAAACCCAACTCCAACCGGGCCGGTTAGTGATAGGCACATATCAGACGTTCTGCGTGACGCCGCTGGGCGCCTTGCGCCCCTGGGTGCCTTCGGTGTCGGAGTACCACCCGTGCTTGCTGGAGTCGTACTTCTCGCCGTCTCCCCAGAGCGCGTAGGCCTCCTCCCCGTGCACGGCGTCGTCTCCGATGGCGAGCTCCTCCTCGGGCATCCGCAGTGGCACGATGAGTCCGACGATGATGCAGATGAGGCTGGTGGCCACAACGTTCCAGCAGATGATAAAGAGGGCACCCGCCACTTGCTTGAGGAATTGTATACCGCCGGTGCCGCCGTAGAAGGCACCGCGGGAGTTGCTCACTGGCACGAACAGGGTGCACAGCACCGGCTCCGCGAAGAGCCCTGTGGTGGCGCCTCCGAGGAAGCCCGCGACGGCGTGGGTGTGGAACACGCCCAGGGTGTCGTCCACGTGCTGCAGAAGCTTGGAGCGCTTGTGCACCACCATCATGGTGAACCACGGGATGCTGCCTGACAGAATTCCCATCACGATCGCCGCCCATCCCTGGACCAGACCGGCGCCGGGGGTGATGCAGACGAGGCCGGTGATCATGCCCTGCACGGCGCCGATGACGGAGGGCTTCTTGAAGAAGATGACGTCGAGGCAGGTCCAGACCAGGAGGCTGGTCGCGGCGCAGATGTTGGTGTTGAGCACGGCGAGGGAAGAGTCGATGTTGGCGGAGTAAGGGTCACCGCCGTTGAAACCGGCCCAGCCCATCCAGAGCAGCCCGGCGCCGGTGAGCATGAGAAGCACGTTGTTGGGTGGGAACCTCTCCCTGTCCTTGGTGGACCTCGGCCCGACCCAGTACGCGGCGGTGAACCCAGCGACCCCGGAGGAGAGGTGGATGACGTAGCCACCGGAGTAGTCCATGACGCCCCAGTGGAAGAGGAAGCCGCCGCCCCAGAGGGAGAAAGCACCAACTGTGTAGGAGAAGGTGAGCCAGAGTGGAACGAAGATCATCCAGGCTCTGATGTTCATGCGGCCGAGGAGCGAGCCGGCGAGTAGGATAAGCGTGATGGCGGCGAACACACACTGGAAGTAAACCATGGAGGCCATGGGGTACGCCGGGTTGATCCAGCCCGTCTCGAGGCTGCCGTCCTTGTGGAACTGCGTCGTCTGTGGCAGCACGGCCTGCGCGATGAGGAAGCTCTGCCCCAGCGCCGGACGGGCTTTGCCCCAGAAGGGGAGCAGCTTGTGGCCAAAGGACATGTTGTATGCCCAGGTGACCCAGCACAGCCACACGGCAGCGAAGGCGTAGAGCGCCATGAACGCAGAGTTGACGGCCCACTTCTTCTTCACGATGCTCCCGTAGAGGATCACCAGGCCAGGCACGCTCTGCATGCCCACCAGCGTCGCAGAGATCATCTGCCACGCATTGTCACCCTTGTTCAGCCAGTCCGGCGCCACCGGTGCAACCGGCATGTACCCGATCGACATGTTGTACGCCATCTTGCTAGCTCGATCGGCACGCTCGGTGAACCCGCGCTCGCCGGGGATCGAAGCTAATGGTGACTGGTGGTGGATGAAGCTAAGGTGGGACGCCGGCCTTATATATAGGAATCGTCACGGCATGTTGTCCGTCACGTACAAGGGCTGAGCAGTGGCCGGCATAGGGGCAAAGCCGACCAACGGCGGGCATGCCTAGCTAGCGAGAGCATTGTAAAGTGGCAAGAGGAGTTAGATCCTATGCCGCTAAGCTGTATCAATGAGCTGTGCCTCATAGCGGCAGGGGAGGAGGAAGATTCCAAGCACGAAGCTTTGGAATTAAAGGAAGGCTATCTAGCTTACCTTACATATAATATAAAATGTGTATTACTGATATTAGTTCTAAAAAAGTGCACATGATATATATTGAGCTAGTGACAGTACGCCCGTAAACCTCTTTAACGGCAACTACACATACCGGAGTGACCTCAGCAACCATGTGATGACCAATCTTTCCACAAAATTATGAAATAAATCTGAAAGATAATTGAAATATAACTGAAACATAAATATTTTGTGAAACAAATCCTAGTGATGTCAGCAATGGCATCATTAGTTTCACTTTTTATCAGAATATTTCACAATGTTTTTCATGTATCACTTTAGTTTCACAAAAGTTTCAATTATTACTTCTATATACTAATCTCAAAGCAGAGAGTGGACGATAGATATATCACCAGTAGGTACCGTTATTTTTAAATTCTCTGCGGTCTACACTACGCATGCATTGTGTACATACACTCGAACTCCTCTAGTCAGCTGGTTATTACGTTGTACAAGTACTGTGCCAATGTCATTTGTACCGGGAGAACAGGTGAGCAGGCTGAAAAGATCATTCGGGTCATCTCCACTGTAATTGTATCATATGTACATTACCAATTAACATATTCAAAAGAAAAACATATTTCTTAGCTTATAGCTAGCTGATTTTCAATTCCGTGTCATTTCGATCTTTCGTCATTCTGATCCCTCAATATCACACACATTCCAATGTTTTTGTTTTTGTCTCTCTCACATATTGCACTCAAGGATTCCAAGATATAAGGGGAGATCGCATATATACCTCAAATATGTGCACTTGCATTCAAACAAGTAAAAAGATAATGGAGCCCAAAAAAGAAATTTATATACGTTTTTAAATCTTTAATCGTGTTGTCATATATAGATCATAAAAAGAGGGAGATTGAAAGTGTATTTATAGCTCTCCCTAGTGGGTTTTGATGAATGATGACGAACGACTAAGGGACTAATGGTTTGTTCGGTGTACACAAGTGTTCAGTCCCAAAACTATTGGTTTAACCAGCAGTTGTCAGCCCTAGAAACTGAAGTGGAAGAATGGCTTGAAGCTAGAAGATCGAAGACACATTTCTAATCTTTTTAGTGGTTCGAAGAATCTCATTCAGTATAGGACAAACCGTACTATAAAGAGGAACGAGATATCCAAATTCGTGGGTAAAACTTGATGTGGCTAAGAAATTCAATTCGGCTCCTGGGTGCATATGCGTCCACTACCAAAACATTATACTTCTTAAAGTCGAAAAATTTTAACAAATTTTTTTACATGTACATCTCCACAATTTATGGGTGTTTGTGAAGTTTTGTCAGGAACCAATATATTATGGTCTATGTCAAAAAGAGAAATTTTATCTTTTGAAAAGCCTTATTTCAAGCATTGATTTTTGTCTTTTTACATATGCCACAAGACAAGGCGATTTCTCATAAAACGACTTCATAAGCGCGTAGCACGTAAAGATGTACGTGCAAAAATTTTGTTTTAATTTTTTGAAATATCAAAATACGTGTAACATGCATTTCAAAATAATTGTGTGGCTTAGTTATTTTAGATAAAGGACACTTTATGGAGGTGGCGTTTTGGCTCATAGGTGCATATGCACCACCTATCATGAAAAAATAATTTAAAAAATTTAAAAAAAAATTGAAATATAATTTCAGGTGTACATCTTAACATTCTATGTTCGTACACAAGTTTTCGTCGGAAAACAAACTTTTATGTGGCATGTATAAAAAAGATAAAAATCATGTACGTAATCATGTTGGAGCATCAAAGTTTATATTTTTTACACTAGACACAAAAAATATTCTTTTTCCCGAAAACTTGTGTGCGAACATAGAATGTCTAGATATACATGTAAAAAAAATTAATTTTTTTTGACACTTTAAAATGTATTTTCACACAACGATTGCATATGCACCCGTGAGCCAAGTTGGATTTCCCAACACTTTATTACCTACAAGGTTTAAACATTAGTTTTGTTTTCTGCATGACCAGGATGCAGATAGCCACATAGATCCAATGTATTGAAAGTGTAAAGTAAAAAATAGGGGCACATTACAAGTAATCATGAGAGAAACTGCAAACGTGCCAATAGGACCAATTCGAAGACTATGCGGTCAGCTATGTTGGCAAAAATATCTCTCGTTGTGTTCTCCAACCAAGTAGATACCTCAATAAATAGATCGTGATGTTCTACACGCTGTTGAGACGACCATAAAAAGAGCAAAGATGTGCAGAGGTAAATAACCTACATGAGAGAAGAAATTTTATCATTATGTTGCTTAGTTACATCTTATCTAGTAGATCCAGCAAAACGCATGTCCCGCAAAAGTAACAGCCGGTTTCTGGTTTTATACGAAAAAATAGCCCGTGCAGATCCCGCAAAATATACATGCCCCCGAATATTTTTTGGGAGAATGGAAATTTGATGGCAAAAACTGGATATAGCCGAGTGAGCGCTCGGATTTTCTGCTTCCCCCCATCCAGTCGTGACTGTTGGCGGGAGAAAAAAAAATCAGGCCTACGCCTTCCCGCTCACCCACTTGCAGCCGATTGATACGTCTCCGACGTATCGATAATTTCTTATGTTCTATGCCATATTATTGATGATACCTACATGTTTTATGCACACTTTATGTCATATTCGTGCATTTTCTGGAACTAACCTATTAACAAGATGCCGAAGTGCCGCTTCTTGTTTTCTCGCTGTTTTTGGTTTCGAAATCCTAGTAACGAAATATTCTCGGAATTGGACGAAACGAAGACCCGTGGGCCTATTTTGCCACGAACCTTCCGGAAGACCGAAGAGCATACGAAGTGGGGCCACGAGGTGGCGACACCACATGGCGGCGCGGCCAAGGAGGGGCCCGCGCCGCCCTATGGTGTGGGCCCCTCGTCAGGCCCCCGACTCTGCCCTTCCGCCTACTTAAAGCCTCCGTCGCGAAACCCCTGAGGCGAAAAACCACGATACGGAAAACCTTACTGAGACGCCGCCGCCGCCGATCCCATCTCGGGGGATTCCGGAGATCTCCTCCGGCACCCTGCCGGAGAGGGGATTCATCTCCCGGAGGACTCTACACCGCCATGGTCGCCTCCGGAGTGATGAGTGAGTAGTTCACCCCCGGACTATGGGTCCATAGCAGTAGCTAGATGGTTGTCTTCTCCTCATTGTGCTTCATTGTTGGATCTTGTGAGCTGCCTAACATGATCAAGATCATCTATCCGTAATACTCTATGTTGTGTTTGTCGGGATCCGATGGATAGAGAATACCATGTCATGTTAATTATCAAGTTATTACATATGTGTTGTTTATGATCTTGCATGCTCTCCGTTACTAGTAGAGGCTCGGCCAAGTTTTTGCTTTTAACTCCAAGAGGGAGTATTTATGCTCGATAGTGGGTTCATGCCTCGCATTGACACCGGGACAGTGACAGAAAGTTCTAAGGTTGTGTTGTGCTGTTGCCACTAGGGATAAAACATTGGCGCTATGTCCGAGGATGTAGTTGTTGATTACATTACGCATCATACTTAATGCAATTGTCTGTTGCTTTGCAACTTAATACTGGAAGGGGTTCGGACGATAACCTGAAGGTGGACTTTTTAGGCATAGATGCAGTTGGATGGCGGTCTATATGTACTTTGTCGTAATGCCCAATTAAATCTCACTATACTTATCATGTCATGTATGTGCATTGTTATGCCCTCTCTATTTGTCAATTGCCCGACTGTAATTTATTCACCCAACATGCTTTTATCTTATGGGAGAGACACCTCTAGTGAACTCGTGGACCCCGGTCCATTCTTTTAATACCGAAATACAAATCTGCCGCAATACTTGTTTTATCGTTTTCTCTGCAAACAATCATCTTCCACACAATACGGTTAATCCTTTGTTACAGCAAGCCGGTGAGATTGACAACCTCACTGTTTCGTTGGGGCAAAGTACTTTCGTTGTGTTGTGCAGGTTCCACGTTGGCGCCGGAATCTCTGGTGTTGCGCCGCACTACATCCCGCCGCCATCAACCTTCAACGTGCTTCTTGACTCCTACTGGTTCGATTAAACCTTGGTTTCTTATCGAGGAAACTTGCCGCTGTGCGCATCACACCTTACTCTTGGGGTTCCCAACGGACGTGTGAACTACACGCATCAAGCAAATTTCCGGCGCCGTTGCCGGGGAGATCAAGACACGCTCGCAAGGGGAGTCTCCACTTCTCAATCTCTTTACTTTGTTTTTGTCTTGCTTTATTTTATTTACTACTTTGTTTGCTGCATTATATCAAAACACAAAAAAATTAGTTGCTAGCTGATGACCCACAAGTATAGGGGGTGTATCGTAGTATCTTCGATAAGTAAGAATGTCGATCCCAACGAGGAGCAGAAGGTGTTGACAGACAGTTTTGATGAAGGATTCACTGTAAATGCTCACTTACAAGTATTCAGGGGGTTTTGATGTAACAGATGAATAAAGTACAAGTAAGTAAAATGCGAGAGAAATAATTGCAGCGAGTGGCCCAATCCTTTTTAGCACAAAGGACAAGCCGGTTTGTTTACTTATAATGACCAAACGTTCTCGAGGACACACGGGATTTTAGTCTAGTGCTTTCGC